>NW_028301618.1:6268181-6581590 GCF_987345545.1 Pholcus phalangioides
ACTGAAAGTTCGGTTATTTTATTTGAGCATAAGGAGACATCCAAAACAAAGAACCTCTAAATGAGCAGACGACAGACAAGAAGTCGGTTTGTTCGGTTCCCTACAAGCTAAGCTCACAAACAGAACTGGCAGTTCAAACTTCCAGTTCAGTTATTTTTTCAGGACACAAGGAGACGGCCAAAACAAGTGACATGGAGAGAAGCAGACGACAGAAATTTGGAGGCTTGCATCCTTTTAACGCAAAAACAAAAGATATTTCCATTTTTATATTTTGATAAATGTCTTATAATACATTTAATTAATCAACGAAAAATAAAATTTCTATCATTTTTGAATGCATAAAAGGGCAAAAAAAAATGTTTTTGGATTACATTTTTATCCATCGTTCAATAAAACGGGACATATGCTCATAGAAATACAGTTTTCACCTGGATAATTTAATTTTATTTTGAATGGCTGTGCAATTCTCAACCAATGAAATGTCGTGAGAGCACTCGAGTGGGCGGAGCTCACATTGTTTATTTACATTATTCCAGCCAGCAACTTCAGGGTGAGAAGTAAGTAATTAAAAATGACGTCCAACATAGAAGAAATGTTGAATGTTTTACCGTAAACGTTTTCAAGGCTCTTTTACCACAATTTATAGTAATTTTTGCATTCGAGAGTTTTGTTTTATTGGTTTAACAGTTATTGTGTTTTTGTGGAAAAGGCCCATGACCTTTTAGCTTATTCCAGGGGGGTCTTTGATAACGTGTGTAGTACATTTTAGTAGGGACTCGGGGGGGGCCCCATTAAAACGATAAATGTGGCCCGCGAGATCTTCGATAACCTGCGTGTATTACATTTTAGTGGGCACTCGAGCCTCATTAAAACAGGAAATGTGGCCCGCGGTGTGTCAACGGTTGAAGACACGGGGGATGTGCTTTTTGTTCATTTGTTCCTCTAGTTGCTGCCCTGCCTAAAACTGTACAAATATTAAAGCATTACACTTCACTCACATAATGTGAAACAAATATGGCAGCACTAATTTCACACACAACACTAGATATGCATGCAGACAACATATATATATCAAGTATCAGTTGTGTATAAGAACATGCACACACTTTCGGCACAACTCAGATGTGAAAGCAGATAAAATGACAGTGAATTGCTGCCGAGTTTCTTCAATGAGGCTTTTTGGATCACGTGATATCTCCCTCTTCGAGGGACATACAAACCGTGTCTAAGATAACCATTATGAGGACTTCCTGCACAACTCATGAAAGAAAAAAATCTAGATTTAACGTAGAAATGAATGAATTAAAAGACAATACGGAGACATTAACTGAGAGGCTAATTACTTCATATTTAATTTTCTGGACTTTTTATATATCTCTAAGTAAACTCAATATTTCAAAAATTGAGAATTCAATACAATTTTTAAAATTAGTGATGTGGCGAAAAACCCCCACTGAATTTCCGCATTTCTACAGTAAAATCTGCAATTTTAACACTGATTTCTACGAGGATCACCCTTTGCCTGACCCTTAAAGTGATGCTGATGATGATTATGACATCTATTCAAAAAGCCTCATTGCTGGGAGTGTTGAAAATGTGGCAAACCGTTATAAATACATAAACTATTATACATACACTGGCAGCGTTAAAGAAACGACAAACCATTGTAAATGCATATACACATCTGAAACGCATTGCTAGGGAACAACGGTAACCAAAGTAAACGTTCCAAAACTGATTGTTGAGGCCAAAAAACCATTGTTCCCGTACAATTTTTTGCCCATTTGGGGCATTTACCCTGCTCTGACAAAATTTTAAATTAGCCTATCATTCAAGTCGGGTCCTATTTGGTATATACAGGCAAACCTCGTTAATGAGTCACTCTTGGGAGAACAAAAATATGACTTAGTAAGAGGAGTGGCTCGTTAAACGGAGTAAGCCATAGCTGCACCAGTTCCTGTCTGAGGACAATTGGGACTTCAAAAAGTGACCCGGTAAGCGGAGTGATGTGTTAACCAGGTGACGCACTAACGAGGTTTGACTGTATGTAAAATTTGGCGACGATCAATCTAAAATTGTAAAATTGTAGATTTGTATAGAGAACATACACACAGGCAGAAAATCAATTTTATATATATAGATGTTAATAGTTCCAGCACTACGGTTGTATTTACAGACAGAGTTTAACTACAATCGCAGGTTGAATAATTAGAGGTCAACACTGATTGGTTAAAACCTCGAATTTAACTCGATCTGTTTCTATCTCTAATCCTTTAACCTGCGATTGAAGTTAAACTCTATCGGTGAATACGGCTGTGAGCCAATTTAGTATACAGCAACATATATTATAATTCAGCTTGAGAAACTATAGATGAAGGGTGCCCAGGTCGATAAGATACTCGCTTAAAATACCAAAGGATGTTTAGAGGTGTCGCGAGTTCGATACCCGGTTTGTCCTTGTCAGAAAGCTTTCCTGACATAGGGGTACAACAGAAACGACAACATAAAGATTGCTACTGCAGGTAGTCCCCCATCAAGAGGTTAGCGCACCAACATCTCGATGTGTATGAAAACAAGCCTGCCATTCAGAATTGGCAATAAACTGTAGGTCCCGGGGTCTAATTAGCCCTTGTGTGCAGAAAATGACTGTGGTGCGACAAAAATGATCAAACTATCAATGAGATTGCAGAAACTATGGGTCTCTGCTTTATGACACATAAACTGCCTTCAAACATTGTTCCATCTAGTCATTTTTATCGAATTTTCAAAAAAAAAGAACAACAACTGCGCAGTAGTTTCCTTAAATATTTCTTAGATGAAACTGATCAATAGCAGTTTTTTTTTTTAAACATGCATCTTTTTGAAACAGCATCTCATAAAATTCAGTGCAATTCTAGAACATCCAGAAAAACAGTTATTGTGCATAAGGTAGGCGTAGTTTTCATTTGAATTTGGCGAGAGACTTTTAAGTGAAAACGTAATTTGACGAATTTTTCATTTATTTTTCAACTTGGTAAGATAAGAAATAGTAACTGAAGAAGAAGAGATGAAATAATAAGAAAATCATGAGGTCATATTTTTAAATTTTAAGGTTTTTAGGTCATAAATGCTTGTATGTTTTCGGTCATAAAAATTAAAGCCCTATTCATTATCAGCCATGGTTACTCATGAGATGTGCCATCGATAACATAACTAGCAGCTCACACTTAACTTACCAATGTCATTAATGGTATAACATCTGCATACACTTGTCATTCTGATCCATAGTCGTTATATAATGCACCTATGTATGATTGCTAACTTATGCGATGTCATCTGTTTGCTTTTAAAGCATGACGGGCGTGGGAAGAGGCGATACGGAGCATCTGGAAAGCATCCCAATGGCAGAATGTAAGTTACCTTCTCATGCTTTTTTTTTTCTTGATTTTTGAATACTGCAGTTAGTATACATCAAAGCCATCTTTCGTAGTCATCATTGGAAAATTCACAGTTCAGGACAAGCAAGGGTATTTTTCCAAGAATTAGATTTTTTGAGATATTCAAATAAACGTGAACAAAAACAAATTACACTAGTCTGCGTTTTTAAACTTTTCGTCAGATGATTTCTTAAAAGTCAGTGTTCCTGAATCAATTTTTGATGCTGATTCCAGAAATGACTTCCATTTTTGTCTATCGCGTCAGGTTTTTACAAAAAATAAGAAGTCACGTTTTCAATATTTTAACTAATGTAATCAAAAATCAATCACCATTTCATACAAAGTATTTGGTTACACACTTTAAAAAATACTGTAAAGAGCTGTCCTAATAATTTCATGACTATTCTTTAATAAAACGAAAAGCAAACAGTGTTCCATTTAACAAACTTTCTCCTTTTTAACTTTCTTGCAGATCCTCCTTCATTAATTCTGCCCCTCTTCAACATCCAACAATAAGCGAGATTTTTTGGGGGTCTACGAGCAGTTCGTGTGAGGATATATTCAGTCCCAGGAACAAACATTTCTCTGCTCTGGCCAAACTCTCACAATCCAATGCTTTTGCTTTGCCCGACTGTTCCGCTCACATAGAAAGTAAGGCATTTTTGGGTACCCAGCTTGTTGTCCTAATAGTATTCCTATAAGTTTGAAGTCACCACAGATGAGCCATTTGTGTAACGCATGTTGAATATTTCTTAACAGTCCCTTCATGTTCTCGAATGCCTCTTTCATTTGAAATAAATGGGCCACAGGAATGGACCCATATACATTCCCATTAGGCAGTAACACGCCTTTGAGACTACTCTCGGAGGAGTTATGTTCAATGCCATAGAAGTGCATCAACTTGTTTATGTTATTGTGTAAACCAATGAATCTTCTTTGAGAATAAAGGAAGTAGTTCTTTTTCTCTGTGTCTGTGACAGGAAAAATGTGTTCCGGGTGCCAGAAGATTCTTGCTTTTGAGCCGGGAGCCAAGTAGTTCTGCAGATTCCTTAGACAAGTTCAGATCACGTACTAGATCATTAAGTTCACTCTGGGAGAACCGTGGTGAATTAAAGTCATCTTCAGGCTCGCAGACATCATCACTATCATTTTCTGAGATTGCAGCATGTTCACATTCAACATCGTCTGCCACGTTTTGTAAAGCAGCTGGAGGAACAGGGGCAGGCAGTTCTTGTCCATGTGGAACTGACCTAATGGCTGAAGGAATGCTTGGATACACAATTTTGTTCTTATTTTTTACATTGCACCCCTGTACATTAATTAAGCAGAAGTAACAGTCATTAAGGTGGTCTTTAGGCTCTCTCGGAATTGCAAACAGTATGCACGTTTTTTTTTCCTTTTGTCCATAACCTTAACCTTTCAACACAATAGCGGCAAACTTTCTTTGGCGCCCATGCCTTATCCTGATCACCTAGTTTTATTTTAAAATAAGCATAGTAAGCTTTCTTCACAAAGTCTGTTATATTCGTTGTTTGCTTAAGCACTACAAAATTTCCGCAAATGTAACATAAAGCATTAGGATTGTTCACACACTTGTGTGTAGAACTTGCGGAAATGCAAACAGAAAGAGAAATAAACTGGAAATGCGAGAGTCTGACAGCTTTAATGTTACTTTTTGGACTCTTGCCAATTAATTCTCGCCAATCAGACTTTGTTCTAAAAGTGGTTCGATAAGTCAGCAAGTATCCAAAAGTGCACTCATGTTATGTGGGACAAACACATAATGCTCTTAGAGATGAATCTTCAAAATCAACTCGGATTCAATCAAGAGTTCTGTAATCAGCATAAAAAAGTGAGCTAAGGACAGTTATTAGTTTTCAATCATCTGCAATCAATATCATGCAGACTAGTGTTATAGTCTCACTGATTTCAAGTACGCTAAATCGCATAGATCTTGTAGCAAATATACTTATGATTAAAATCAACTAACAGTATGTGTACTGCTGACAGTGCAGTCTTAACGCATGGGTCAACCTGGGCCTCACAAAAATTAAACGTGGTTGAAATATTTGATAATTTGCCTGGCAAGGATCTCAGAAAAATCACTTGGCCTGGGGGGGGGTGGGGGTGCAATGATGCTGATAAGACGGTCCTGACTGTCGATGTATGTTACCTAAGTGGTATGTTAAAACTAAGTAGTGACAGAAAAATTAATCAAAGTTATTTTTGGTCACATGCACATTTCTGAAATTCCATAATGCTGTACAGATGGTTCTCTTTTGTGGGGCACATTTTTTCGACGTCCAAATTGTAATTACAGAAAAATTGCTGTTATTTTTCCTATTGAATTAGTTTTAAAATTTACATCAATTCTGAAATTATTTCCTTCGTTGAATCGGAATTTTCATTCTTTTTTTTTTAGTGTGTGCATAGTTTTGCGTGAGTACGTTTCAGAAATTTCATAAATTTTGTGTGCAACCTTTTTGGACTTCTTTCTAAAATATGTATCTTCTTTCTGTATATGAGTTAGGGCTCTAAAGACGATCACAAAATATGTTTGGCAGAGGCAACTAACTCGTCACCTAAAAATTCTGGGGGACCTCCAAAATCGTTTTGCATTATTATGCAAGTGCCTGCCCATATTGTGACATGATTACCAGATTTCCAAATTGGCAAGTGGGGCATTTGTCATAATTTGAGATTCTCGCTATAAGCTGTACTCATTATAGCAGACTTTTAATATATTTCTTTTTGTCCAAAGTGAACATGCCTTTGGTGGAAGATGAACATGGTTACGTGGATCCAACTATCCAATCAACATTGATTTCAAAAGATATCATCATGCAACTGCCGAGTCACAATTTTGGTATGCTTTTTTTTTAATAGCCTGTTGCAAGATAGTAACGTAAATCTGCTTCTTTGATTATCCTTGAAACGTGATTTATTTTCACCTGTCTAATTCGATTTGTACCCATATTCAATGTTAGATGATGTTGATGATGAGGTGGACAGAACATACTCCTACAATACGCAGCGTCGCAATAAAACTCTGAAAAGGTCTGAGACAAGGTGCAAAACTATGAAGTTGAAAAGGGTTACCATTCGATCTACGAGTTTGGACGATGATGTTGAAAAAGTCTATGGAGTATGTTATGTTATTTTATTGTTTTTTTTTTAATTGTTTGGTTATATATTCCGTTTCAGAATGGTTTTATGTCAGGATTTCCAAAAAAAGCTTCCAGTCATAAACAGTATAGTTTCAGGACTGAAAACGCTATTCACAGAAAAAAAAATTATAGACCCTTACCCAGACATGGTCAATATATGCACGATGATATCCTTTCTTGAAAGATAATTTTCACAGTTCTGCTATAGATATATCTTCCGAATTTCCTGGAAATCATAGCAATTTAGTCAATAACTGTAAAAATCTGTTATTATCACATTTATCTATCACTACATAAGCTTTTTTTTTTTCTCACCATTACAGATACTGACCTCTGACCCAGACATGGAGGAGGACGAAATCAAGGCCAATCTAAGAGAAATGCATCAAAGTCTAACCTTGAAACGAATGGTCAAAGCAAGGATCGAAACGGACAATCAAAAAAAGAACCGCTTAAAACCTCTGGATTGCTGGTCACGATTTTCTAGTCAAATATCAGTGGTAAGTTAGTCCACACTTTCCGTAAGATTAATTTTCTTCAATGTTAACCATTTTAAATCTACTAAAATGTCCATTATCCAGATTTTGATACAGATTTCTTCCACAATCTCTAAAACTATAATTACAGTAATCTCTCATTCATGTGTTGGTGCAAGGAAACAAGTGAGAGAGATGTACAAGTGAATAGTATTATTTACGTATATCTTGGACCTGGAGTGCAGAGAGAAAATCGTCGCATAAGTGAGAGTCCAATATATTACTGACAATGAGTGGCAAAAATGTATCTCAAGTTGGCACACTCAGTGTTGCACAAGTTACTTCACCACGTGGTTACCAAGAGGTTTGTGCCTCTAATTCAGGGATTCTCAAAGTTTTTAGGTTTGCTGCACCCTTAGAAATTTCAAATATCGCACTGCATAATCTGTCCAATCTTTAGGCACATTGGCAGCACCCACTAAAGTGTCACTACTCGCTGGTTTAAAATGAAGTCAGTAGAATTCTACCCCTAAAATATCTCTGCTCTAATTCAAAGTGTCATGAAAGCAGAATCATTTGCTATCCGCTTTTTGAACCTGAAGTTCTGGTCTAATTAGCTTTCTTGATGAAAGGAAGATGGCTCAATAAAATCGTCCATTGATAGCCAATTTACAGATTCTTTCTGAAATATGAAGATTAAAACCCTAGGGAACCAACTATGAAGAGAGATGAGATCAGGGCTGAACAAATCACAAAAATATCTGGCCGGCGGAACAATCTTTTAGCCCCCAAAAATTTTTTTACCTGAAGAAAAAGGTAAAAAATAATGCTTCTTTTGACTTTTTCGATCCATAGTGACCCTCTTGCATGTTGGCAGGTATGCTGCTATAAATTCCAAACAATTTGCACTGCCGACAGCCTGCAATTTAACAACTACAGAAAGAAAATTTTTGGCATCAATACCAATCCTGCCAATATCATGGCGGCTTGGTCCTGAGATTGAGAGGATGTCCAGCCCTGATTGAGATGGTGTGATTATTTGCTTTGTTTGATGCTTCAGTACCATAGTTGCGCCTGTATGCATAACTGTGTGAAGTAATTTAGTAATGTATCCATTTTACTGTTTTCAGTCATGGCACGAATTTTTATACAGCTTGAAGAACCTGAGTTACAGTCTCGAGCTGTGGCATACCCACATGAAGAAGATCCAGGGACATTACGGTGCAGGAGTGGCATCCTACTTCATATTCCTGAGGTGGCTGTTGTACTTGAATATATTCAATTTCACCCTCTCGTTCGGTTTCATTTTCGTCCCGCATTTGGTGCTCGTGAATTCTGGTGGTGACGATGCAGCCAACAGTGGCAATTATTCAGCTGATGATGGGTTCACTGGATACGATCTACTAACTGGTTCTGTATGTATTTCTATCTCTTTCTCTGGGTATAAGTAGTCAATGAAATGTTGTTTCTCTATATTGTGTCTTTGAAAAAAAAAGAAGCTTTGATTAAGTTATGAGGAAAATATTTGCAACCAAATTAGGAAGGGTTGCAAAAACGTTAAATGTGCTATATCATCAAGCAGGTCTCACACAGTCTGGTATGATTTTGTGTGTCTTTCAGGGTTGGATTGGAAATTCTGCTTTTTACTATGGCCAGTATACAAATGAAACGATACAAGTGTCAGAAGGCTACTTTTACAGTATGCCATACGCTTACTTGTTCACTGTAGGAGTCGCTGCAATCGTCAACCTGATTGTAGTGGCTTACAGGTGAGGTCTTCACATAATAGGCACAGAAATTACAGTGAATATTACTGATAATTTCTATCAATGAATTATTCTTTGATGAGATTAATCTTTTTCATATTTGTAGCCTGACAACTGCTTATCAAGCAAATTACGTTGATTCATCTGGTGAGATGAAGAGCAAAGTTTGCAGCAAGATATTCTGCGCCTGGGACTACAGCATCGAAAAACCCGATACAGCAGAGCTTAGGCATCGTTTGATCTACCATGAACTGAAAGTGTGTGACAAATGCTGCACAGAATTATTTTTGAATAATAATTGTGCTGTATATCCAAACCAACTTTTCCGATCAAATGAAGTGCGCCATTGCTCGCCAATGGAAATCATTCAAGTTTAACTTGGTTGTGTGTTGTTTATTTTCAGGCAACGTTGTCGTCTGTGATGGAAAAGAAAGGAAAGACATCCGTCTTCAGAAAAATTCTGAAGTTTATGGATAGCCTGTTTGTGAACCTGTTTGTCTTCGGCATAATCGGCGCTATCGGATACCTGGTCTATTATATCTTGGATAGCAAAGTTGTCGAGGTAAGACCCATTAGAGTACCATGGCACTTAATAGTTAAATTCAATGCTACAATATTCTGAGGGTTATGTGTGCTATAATATATGTTTCACAGGTGAAGATAAGAATCCTCAAGAAGATGACTCTATCGCTGACGATAACCGGGATCTCATTTTTCTTCCATTACCTCATCTCTTACGCCACTAGTTGGGAATATTACCTCTCAAAGAAGACTCAGCTGTATTTAACTCTCAGCCGGTAAGTTTCGATGCGAGCGAATTTTTCTTTGTAACAGTTTTTGAATATACTATAACATTTTGAACGTTAGTCTTTGAAGTTTTCTCTGTGTCGATGGAACTCAATTTGAATGTAAATCACTCAAAAAGAAATTCCCTTCTAATTTTGTTTGTAGAATAATTTTTTTATCTATTTGTTTTTGCAGAGTCACTGTGTTGCGGATAGTCATCCTTGGCATACTCGTTTATTTCTGGATTGTGATTTACGTCCCTGGTCCTGGCGATATGAGGGTGATAAGAGTTTATTAATCCTTCCCACGTTATTCAAAATTTTTGCTGTTATATTCACCAATATTTGAGATTTTTCATTTACTTACCTCTAAAACATTACCATACAGCTTTGAAACAAACGAAATAGCTTATAAATGTTTATTTAAATCACAACATACCGAGCACACATTAAGCGTCTAATCCCACCTTTTCACTCTTGCTCTGAAAATCCTTGAATTATTATTTGTTCATTTTGAAATGCAATTTCCAGTGTTATGAATCCCAGCTAGGACAGGAAATCTACAGACTCATAGTCATCAACTTCTTGCCAAATCTCCTGCTCTGTACGTTCTGCGGGGAATTCTTGAGGAACATGCTTCGTAAAATTTTTCTCAAGTCTGTGCAGAAAGCAGAGTTTGATATCGCCTACAACACCAACGACTTGATATATTATCAGACTTTAGTGTGGTAAGTTATGCAAGAGCTTGTATGCTTTTCTAATTGTTTTGATGAGACAAACAATTTTGCATCCGATTGTCATTGTTCAGAGTTCATTTTCGTAGCTGAGCCTAGCTGATACTAATCACTGTTGATTGTGCTTCTCTAATGGCACAGGGTTGGAGCATTTTATGGTCCCCTGCTACCACTCCTCCTGTTGATAATCCTCGTCCTACTTTTCTACGTGAAGATGAACTCTTTGTTCTACAACTGCAGGCCAACCCAGAAGCCGTGGTCGACGATGGAGGTGCAAGTCGTCTTCCTCGTTCTGGCACTCACCAATTTCCTTTTGGCTGCGATGGCTGTTGCATACGTCGTTTTCAGGTATAATTTTTCTTTTAAATGTACAGTCGAGTTCATTTCTAGTGCAAAACGCTATCCATTGCATTGTTTCATAACTTAATGCTGTACAGTCGGTTGGAGGACAAAAATGCAAAAGAAAGGGTATCAAAATCAGTTCCTTGAAGTTTGCTATCCACGGTTTTGAAGAACAAAGAGAAATTGATTGAAGTTTTTAGATAGTGAACTAAAAATCTGCAAGGCAAGATTTAGAGAAGAAGATCATATTGATGTGAAAGCAGCTATTTTTAAATGTTAAAAAAACACCCTTACAAAATTGTTCTGATGACCAGGCCTTTGGTAAAGAAAACATTACATTTCACATGATTTTGCATTTGCAAAAAAAAAAAGAAATTTAAAACATTAAATGTTTACAGTGATAAGAAGGAAAGAAAAACAGTGATTGACAAATATTTTCATTGACAAATTCAATTATAACGACACAGTATTATCCTATTATTAACACATTTAACTGCGTAAGATTTTCATTAAATTTTTGGCTTATTTTAAAAATTGTATTAGTTTTATCACTATTTATTTTAAAAAAACTCAGATTATTGCAAAATGTGTATCAAGCATCTAAATTTTTTCCATTTCGCTCAAAGGTATAAATATTGAAGCCAGTATGGATTCCGAAATTTGTGTACCATGAACAGTTTTGCTGTATTTTCAGACTTTGTTATAAGCGGGTCCAACTATATTTTGAAGCGATGAGGTTTAAATGGAGTTATATGCAAGTAACATTTGAGTTCTTTTTTACAAAATTAATACTTTTTTGTAACAATTTCAGAACACGACCATCTACAGTGTGTGGGCCGTTTCGTGGTCATGAAACTATGTACGAACTGATTGCACAATCACTGACAGTTTCAAATGAGGATACCTCTGTGTTTGTTCACCTCTACCAGTATGCCAGATCACCAGCATTTCTCTTGGCTATGGTTATAGCAGTGAGGTGATTTTTTTTTTAAACTGATCATTCATGAGTAAAATATGTTATCACTAATATCCCCATCTCATTCAGAAGATACCATGTCCACTTTTTTTTAAATGAGAGCTTATTCAGAAGTGATGTAGTTCAGCTGATTCTCCTAGGCTGCTGAATGTATATGTTACCAGCCAAATCCTGAAATTGGCCAATTTCATTGTAAATTGACCTGGCCAATGTCTGAATTTCGGGCTCTGGTTAGCTGGATCCCTGGCCAAAGTCCAAAAAAAGGCAGTAGTCTAGGTCATCGCCATTTGGCATATTTTTTAGTGTGATAATTACGCCCACGTTAGCTATGGCAACACATCATCTTGCAGTCATGATGCTGTAATAATTTTTTTCCTTCAAAATTTGACAGAAAAATATACTGTCTATAATATTGTATATAAACAAATATTTTTTTTCCTCTCACAAATTTCTCTTTTTTTCCCCTCTCATCACTTGGAGCTAATCCATAACAGCTACTGTTATATAGCTATGTATCATATGTTAGTGATGAAAGAAATGGATTTGGTACCTTCCGGACTGTCTTACATCAGCACATCAAACTTTGACCAGGGATCTCCGGTCACTTTGCAAATTGGTTGGCTAAAGCCCAAATCATTTCTGAAAATCAGACTTTGGCCAAAACTCTTGATCACTTCGCAAAATGGCTGCACTTCGGGCTTTGGCAGTAACATATACAATTGATAACGCTTGAGACATTATTGTGCTGAGCTGGAAACTATGTTAACAGCAAATGTTTATAAAAAGGAAGAAAATGGTTACTCAAGAATTTCTCAAATAAAGTTCTAAAATCGAATCCGCTGAATTATATAACCTCATTCAGAGCGTAAATTATATATAATCCCATGTTTGGGATAGAGAAGTGTATTTTCAGCATATTGCATCAACTGCGTATTTCTTGAAGCGGCAAGAGAGGTTAAAAAATGATCTCATTACATTTGTGGCAATGTCATTCAACAAAATATTAGATCTTGAATATTCATAGCAAATTCTAAATACAGTCAGCGTTTGTTATAACGACCTCACATTGTAGCAACCATTCCATTATAACAACCGGTAGTCCCAAATTCTTTCATATATGTTTTCCCGTCTATATAATGTTCATTTTCAATGGAACGATGGAGGGTTCGTTATAACAAACGTTGAAGGTGTATTTTTTCATGACTAACAGTGTTACTGGAGTAAGCAAGACAGATTTGCGACTCTGAAGCTGCAGCTGTGATCTGAAATGAGTTTGGCAGCTAGACTGTGCAAGACCCTCTGGGACATGAATGTAACTTGAGCCCAGATCTAATACTAAATGCACTTTGTATCTCAGAACCATCCCAAATCAGTGTTTTTCTTTTTCTTTCACTTTTCTTCTTCTTTTCACTTGATCATTGAAACACGAGTCTATCATTTTTTTTGATGATGATTAAATGGATTATGTAAACCACCATTAGAATTAATTGCATTAAAACATTTCAGCACTGGTGTTTACTGGGCGAAACGACACTCGTCCTTACAAGAGAAAGTTGTAAAGCGACTTCGTCAGCGACTGGTGATGGTGAGTATGTTCTACTTTTCCTGAAAACTTGTTAACACCACTTCTAACACCCATGGAGCGAGGCAGACAGCATTATCAACAAATAAAGCCGAGGCACATATTTTCTTCTGCGAATGGAGCTGAGGCAGATATTTTTCTGCTATGAATGGAGAGAGGCAGACACCATTAGCTGCAAATGAAGCCAAGGCACACAGACACCATAAGCAGCAAATAAAGCAGAGGCACACAGACACCATAAGCAGCAAATAAAGCTGAGGCACACAGACACCAAAAGCAGCAAATAAAGCTGAGGCACACAGACACCATTAATGGCAAATTAGACCGAGGCAATATCTGCAGCTACACAAATGAAGGAGAGGTGGAAATCTTCATCAGGGAATGGAGCAGAAGCAGAAATATTCAGCTGCGAATAAAACAGAGATAATCACCTTCAGTTAGGAATGAGGTGGAGGCAGACACCATCAGCTGTGAATAAAGTCGAGTCAGACTAGCTTAAATGGAGCTGTGGCAGACATATTCTGCTTTGAATAAAGCTGAGACAAACATCATTAGCTGCAAATGTAGAGGAGGCAGACACAATTAGGTTTATTGAATCTTCCCGTATTTTACAGGGAATATGAATTTTCCTCTTATTTTTTGGCTCTTGGGAGGGGCGACCCCCCCCCCCTATGCTCCTCTGGATCTGCCCATGCTACTGCATCGTACTAACATTAACATTACAAATCCGTTCATATCACCAGCCAAATGTGGCTGTAACTGAATATATCATATCCTCATCTGCCACCACCTGCACTGACAGTGGAGGTGGTAGAGGGCAAAATTTCTGCCACTTAAATGACTGAATCGTTGAGGGAAGAAAGATGGCACCACAAGACGACTGTCCCGCATATACCCACCTCCAAAATAATTGATTTTGGGAACTTAGCTAGACAAAAGGTGAGAGGGGCGAAAGAAAAGCATTGAGGATGGGATGTAAAATATAGATAGATACCGATTAACCCTCCTTCTCTTTCATAAAATTACAATTGTGAGTGATAAATAACGAGAGCCCACAATTGTGTCATTAATCACATGATCTGAATTGCATTTTCTTTTTTGCTCAAACTAGTTTGAAAGCTATGATTGCTCTTTTAAAAGTCAATGTTTTCAGATAAATGTTTTATTGGGAAATAACTTTTTCATGGGTATTTCAAACCTATGGATATGGCCTTTCATCCTAAAAAAAAAAAAACCATTCACCCATAAAAACAACGGCAGTGGAAAAAAAAAGTTTATAAGTTTTATAACTGTGATCCATCATTTATTTCAGGAGAGCAAAGACAAGGTTTTTCTTTTACGGCTGTTTGAGAGTGCATACAGAGAATGCATGTGCAAATGCAATGCCATGGAAAATGCTGACACCAATCACGGTGGTGAGTCAATTTTATTCTGATATTGATCTATACTTCCTGATGCAGAGGGAATGCCACACCATTAAAGTTGACAGGCAAGGTGACAATTTGTGCACCCCCCACTTCAAAGGCATAAATGCCAGGATTCTGCCACTGGGCATATCCTGTTGCAGAGATCTCTTTCAGTCCAGTCTCGTGGCAGAGTGGAACATAGTGTGTGTGTACCTAACAGTCTGAGTGCGTATCTAGTGTTGCATCTGACTTTTCAGTGTACCATCAAACAAGTGTACATTCAAATTTTGAGTGAAGTGTACTGATTGAATATTTTATCGTTGTAGGCTTGCTCTCTGTGGCGAGGCTTTTCAACAGGGAGGTCGGCCTGTATTTGCACCTCAAAATTGGAATCCACAGAAAACCAACTTCAGGTCTCCCACTCAAAAAATTAGAAAAAAGTAGGAAAATGTGTAGAACTAAGAAAGTAAGACGGGTGGATACCCTCTTCAGACAAGATAGCCATAGCACAATGGGAAAAAAATTAAATTAAATATTTTTTTTGTCATAGCACTATTTTAGTATCCTGTAACATTGATTTTCAAGTTAAAGCAAAATGACAGAAATGGCTTGGTTGCAAAAACAATTTTCGGCCAAAAGCAATCACAGATATTTCTTTTCTGTGTTCTCCTCACAATATATATTACATTTCTTCCTGGAGTTTTCCACAGTCCAGTCTGTCAACTCTCTTTGGCAATGCACAACAAATTATGAAGACACGTAAGTTTTTTAAAAATGATGCTCTTTCGAGACCACTTCCAAGAACACAAAGCAAAATGTATAAATTACAAGGTCAGATATAAATAAGTCAAGGTGGACCAGATGGTTTTACTGCGTTGTCCATCCTTTTTTTTTTTAAAGGGATCTGTTTAAATTTTACTTTAATTTATAAAACCACTGAAGTTGGTTTTCCGTAGTTTCCAACTTCAAGGCACAAACGCGAGGTGATCTCCCCATTAAGAAGTCTTGCCACAGAGAGCAACATGCCTACAATGGTAAAAATACTCAATCACTAACTCACTCAGTAATACTCAATCACTAACTCACTCAATAATACTCAATCACTAACTCGATCAATAATACTCAATCACTAACTCACTCAATAATACTCAATCACTTCACTCACAATTTGAAATATAGATGGTTAGCACAAAAAAAAAATTCACACACAATATACACACACAGATTGTTAGGTACACACACTTACACTTCTGGCACAACTCAGACAGTGGTAAATTGCCTATGGCGATAGACCGGAGTTATGCTCGGTTTGAAAGAATGAAATATTATTGAATAATTACAAAAAAATGTGTTGTTATATCAGAGGTTGTTACGTTTTAATTGACGTTATAACAGAGGTTTATTGATGATAATCTCAAAGGGAATTAGTTAGAACCACCAATTATTGATGTTATAACAGATGTCATTACAACAGAAGTCCTTATAACAAGTTCAACTCTATATGTTTCACAAATATTTGACATGAATATACTTATATTACTATAATTATTATAGTCATAATTTTATCATAATATAAGTAGCAGGGCTCCCACTTTTCCTACTTTTTGGTAAAATGTCCTACTTTCCCGGTTTTGTCCTTTCTTTTCCTACTTTTTACTAAAACCCATGAACAAAATTCATATAATTGACTTTAATTGAGGAGGGGAATCATTGATATAATGCCAAATAATACTAATGTAGATTGCAATTAATGATTCTGCCAAAGCAGAAATTGTATCATTTTTAAAGTTATTTGGGGAAGGGGGATGTATGTGGACCCTTTGGTGGTTTATTAATTTTTCATTCGCTTAGTTTGAGGGTTAAACAAGTAGACTAGTGATTAAAAACTACCTCTGCCCTGGTGAAAAAAAGTAATTTTGTATTTACTTATTTGCTAATTCGTGGTCTTGGACACAGTAACTAACATTCATCATTCAAAATGATAGCCCACATTTTGTTTATAGGTGAAATAACAGTTCGCACAACAAAGCAGTTGGATACACAGGCCTATTTTAGGTTTTGTGATTCTGATTCTACCCAATAGCATTCAAGTGTCTTCTGTGTTTTTAGGGCATGCAACGTTAGGCATAAACAATGTTTATAATGCTCAGCAAAGAGCTTTTCTTTCTTTCTTTCAAATTATTAGTCAGCAAAAAGATATAAATGAAACTGCTTTATTTGTCAACCGCATTGTTTATCATAACTAAATTAGGGTGATAATATGACACATACGGAACATTTCCTTGTTTAGTGCCATCTTAGGGCCCAACTGGACCTCATATACAAAAAGGTTCTTGTGAAAATGGCATCTGGTCAAATTATCAACAACTATATATTGGGTAGTAAGTATTTCTACATAGTCGGGGGAGGGGGGGGGGGCTCAGAAAAAATCACTTTGCCTGAGGTTCTATGACGTTAAGACTGCCCTGGCTGTGTGTGCGACCTTTTTTCTCCATGAAATACATTTTAAATCATTGCAGATTTGTTGTATCATTCCATTTCTCACCAAGATATATTTATAAGGAATAATTGGCGATTTTTAGAAATAATTAGTGATTTCTCATATTTATGACCTCAACAGGGTTCCCCCCTCATCCTATGTTTTTGGTAAGAAAACATATATTTTCTGGATGTTATGCCTAGGTGAACTCGGAAAGAAAAGTCAACTGGTCTCCACAGGGATATGAACCAAGGTCCTCTTGCCCAGTTTGAAAGACAGTCTGGGTTCGAGTCTCAGCTGAGACCAGATGACTTTTCCTTCCAAGTTCACCTTGGCATAACATCCAGAAAATATGTTTCGTTGAAAACTGAATCATTGATATATTTGCCAAATATTGCATATTTAGTAGATTGCAATTAATGATTCTGCCAAAGCAGAAATTGTTCTGTTTTTTAAGGTTATTTGGGGAGGGGTGTATGCAGACTATTTGGTTTATTAATTTTTCTTTCTCTTAGTTTAAGGGTTCAACAAGTAGTCGTTGAAAACTTCTGTCTGTATGGAAAAAATTATTTTTCATTATTCTATAGTCTTGGACAGCAACATTCATCATTCAAAACTATGGTGTACATTTTGTGTATAGGGGAAACAACAGTTTGCAAAACAACACAGTTGGATGAATACATAGACCTACTCTACGTTTTGTGATTTTGATGCTACCCAATAGCATTCAATTGTCTTCTGTATTTTTAAGGCATGAAGAAGCATAAACAATATTTACAATGCTCAACAAAGAGCTAGAAATGAAAATACTTCATTTGTCAAAAACGATTACACTGGTGTTGAACAGTAGAATGTAAACAAATCCCTTTAAAAAAGGGATGGACAGAGAAGTAAAACCATCCGGTTCACCTTGACTTGTTATACCTTGTAATTTACAAATTGTGTACTGTTTTTGAAAGTTGTCTGGAATCAGCATCATTCATTAAAAACTTGCATGTCTTCATAATTTGCTGTGCATCTAGGAAGTGAGTTGACATACTGGACTTTGGAAGACTTTACCTCGGTTGAAACAACATCTCGGTTATAACTACAAAATTTTGCAGAATCTTCAATGTTTCTATAACCGAGTTTGACTGTATGTTGTTTTTGGGAATTTATATTTTAATCCAAACCGACTTGCATTAACCTTCTATTTTCCATCATTGGCGATTTTTCAGAAATTTTAGCAAAAGTTGACAACTTTGCTTCCATTTTGCCTTTTTTTTGGTTAATATTGGAAACTTCACTTGCCTTTGACAACATTTTCGGTACGGTATATTCTGATTTCTCATTATTTTTATGAAGGCAATACAAATAAATTATGTATTGATATACTTTCCCACTGGAACACTTTTCATGGGTCTTCCCAAACCACATTTGGGCTGATAGGGTTGTGTACTCCTATTCTAGGGGAATAGTTATCTGCATTGGCGTACACAAGGGAAGGTTTTGGGGTTCTAACCCTCCCCCTCAAGCCAAGATTATAGTGTTATTTTGCATGAAAAAACGTAAAACCCCTTTGGAAGAGAAAAATTTTTGAACCCACACCCCCCCAGAGAAACTTCCGCTTATGCCTAGCTTATGCCTATGGTTATCTGTGACCGATATAGGAAAAAGAAACCAATCTGCCTAGCTTACTTACAAGGATTTGTCAAAAAACATATGAATTAGTATTTTACTATATAGAGTTTGAATATCTTAGTGAATATTGCACTTGGAATAGAATAGATTTTTTTTTTTTTGGTTGGCATCAGGAGAGACAGAGCAACAACTTTCTAATTGGGTTTTTGAGCACAGGGTGTCCGTACAAAAGTATAAAAAGTTAATTTCTTTATTTTAATAACTATAAAGCCCTGTGCAACATGACTGACATATCTGAGTTCAACACGTCATTTGGATACTTTTTCTCATTAGAAATATGCCTCTAGGATCAACGGTACGCCAGTAAAATACAGTGCATGCTGTTGCATCCTGCACCCTTTATTTTACTCGGTCTTTCTCACCATTGCTGATTATTTTTCACATATCAGTAAAAAAATGACCTATTATGTATCTATCTTACTCTCTTCATTCCATAGTGACAAGTGTATCACAGGTTGGAAATATTGGTCTACAATGCCCTCTGGGTGAAGATGGAACGTCAAATCCAAGGCAATACCACTGGACAGAATTAGGGCGCAGAAAAGTGTGCATTGCATCAAGCTCAAAGGCATATTTACAGGTGGAGGGCTAAGTGGGCATGTTAGCCCATGGCAGTAAGTTCAGAGGGATGGCAAATTTGAGGAATTGGTGATCAAGAAAATTAGAGAAGAATGAAAGAATGGTAACAAAACAATTAGTCCGCCTCTGCCTAGAGATAGACTAGGTCAGCAGGTGACCTAGAGAGCGAGGGTCGGGTCACGGAGTAACCAAAAGAGTGACATAGAAACAGAAGCATTGACAGGTGGGGGGAGCCAAGAAGGCTATAACATAGGGTGGCAAATTTGAGGAATGAGTGGGTCAAGAAAATTTGACTACAATGAGAAGGGGGCAGCTAAATTTGTACAGCCCACAAACAGCAAACCATAAATCTGCCTCAGGTCAAGCTAAAGGAATATATAGATTGTGAATCAGTAGGCTTGTATCATTGGTAGGCGCACATCGTATATATTATCACTTGAGCATTGCAATTGTTTAAAGGAAAAATCAAAAATATTTATAAATGATAAGTGAACTTGCAAAATTTACCGGATAAATCTGATTTAGGTCTATATGTTTCTACTACTGTCTTGCATCAGTAGATGATAATTTTCTTCATCGTCTAAATGTTTTCCTTTTTTTTCAGACTGGAACGGTGCATCCAAAGAACTAATGAACGAGTCTTATATCGAATATCACCAACACTGTGTACCAGAAGGCAAGCCAAAATACGACCCAGGATACTTGTTGGCTAGTGTTCCAGCTAATCAATGTTCAGCGTTGCCAGGTGGCAAAAACGACATTTCAGTGGAACCCAAATTTAGACGTTTAAATGACATAGAAGGTGCCGGTAGAAGACCATCTGGTACAAATCAAGGGGGCGATTTATCATCCTTGGCTCAGAAGGAACTGCAAAGCATTTTACCGGTGCACAAACAGGGTTTCCAGTATCTAGTCCGTGGTGAAATCCCGCCTCGATCACAGCCCAAGAGCTCTTGAATGACAGTTTTTCAACCACTGCTAGTGTGCTTTATTTATTTATTGATTTTATCGAGGATCTACGCTTTTTTAGTCATTTTAGGCATTTTTTTTTCTCCCTGGAAGTAAGGATCTTAGTTTTAAGAAAGATGACGTACAATATGGGTGTTTGCTTGTATATGTCTTTTTATTATTTAACATAAAAAAATGGTTCAGTGGCTACGCTGAAAGGCTTTCGCTGATGAGTTTGATAATTCACACACACACAAAGGGCACAATTGCTGTTGTACCTCTTGAAGTACTATAAAAGCATTCAAGTTTGTATGACTTAGCTACAATGGCATAATACATGAATCTCTGAATGCTCAGACTCTTATCTTTTCGGAGGACGTGTAACTCTATCCATGTGATTTATACAGCTAATGTCCATATCACGTATTGTCCATATCACCATATAAGTAATCTAGACCTTCCTTCGTTGGTCTAATGTTTGTTAATTGACCCACCCATAAACCAACAGATTAATCTGCAAATGTTTGGTGCATCTTATCACGAAGTATGTAAGAAGCTCTTCCCTTATTGATACAGGACAGGTAGCAATGCAGATGGGCTAACGAAGAGATATCAAGTCAGGCTCTTCTTCAACTTTTGATACCCATGTGAGCCAAATCGGTCACTCTCCAAAATTTATACAAAGCATCGAGCGACTATATTCATCACGTGCTAGAACAAGTTATAGAGTACCAGTTTTTGGTCAGTGCATGGCTAAAAAATAAGAGCTGCAGTCGATAATTCCATGAAAATAGATTTTACTTGCTAAGTTCTGGCGAAACACAGATGGGGTGATTTTTGGGACACACAACACTTATTCTAGGCGTCCTAGTGGCTTCCTCCTATCATCAGTGTCAGTTAGCACACATAGGCCCCATCCAAGCATGCTTCAGGTGTATTATGTATTATTATTCATGCAATGACTTTCGAGAACAAGCGTGTAAATTGGTATGCTGGTATTTTCAGCAACATCGCTTTACAAGTTGTTATTGAGACACCTTGGTGTTGAGCGCCTAGTAGTACCAACTCTGTCAAGTCAAGCCTTATCAGTTGACTGCTAGCACATGCTAGATATTCTGGATCCTCCTAACAAAAATGATCATCTTAAGCAAATGAAATGGTGCAGACATAGTATACCAAACGTCCAAAAGTGAACATGAAACAATGAGTAGTGTGGACCAAAGTTTATAGGTTTAACCCCCACCCTCCAACATACAAAACTTGTCTAGATAAACTTTTTTCATACAAAGAACACAGATGCGTCTTTCTGTATGCAGATCAACAGTTGCCATTCTTTCATGTTCCTCAAGTAGAGAGGTATCTTTACAGTGTAGCCTGAAACAGTGGTTCTCAACCTGGTGCCATATAGTCCCCCTGCGATCCCCAGGATATTCTAAAGGGGCTACAGAGGTGAAAATCAGATGAAGGGGCATCATGACAAGAGAGTGGTGAAGAGAAATAAAGCTTTAAAGTTAAATATGGTAGGAAAAAATTGTGAAAATATGACTACTTTCAGTATTTAGCCGAGCTGTCCCTTGGGCCTATGTGGGTATGACCAACACCTTCTATAGCAGGAAGCCTCAGGGCAAAGCTCATGACGTCACTGAAGTCGTCCATTTCAGCTATAATCGTTGGATATACTGCAAAAAAAAGAGTAGAGATTTTGCATACTTCAACCTGCTATATCCAATGGCTACAGGTGAAATGGACAGCTGCAGTGACGTTAAAGCTTCACACGGACGCTTTCTCCTATAGAAGATGTTGGTACGACCCGGACCTTGAGCTGAAAAATATCGAGAAACAATGACCCATAAAGCAGGGGTGCACAACCTTTTCAGTCTGCAGGCTAGATGTTCAGTATTTCTGCAGCTTGCGGGCCAGAAACTTGTATATATATAAGGTGATCTTATGACCCATATCTTACAGCAGCGGTTCCCAACCAGGGTACGCGAAAAGAAAATGGTAATGGTGGCCATTCATATAAAAAAGAACAAAATAATTAAAAAGAATTTCCGGATCTTTTTGATCGGGATTCGTGAACTCCTTGGCGTTTTAGATTTGATTGTTGACACATGCCGGGCTGTGCATAAAAGCGAAGAATTAATTCACGTTGTGTTTAACTTTTGTTGTGAGCGTTTGTATTGAGGTGTGTGCGTGTTATTCCCGCAATTTTCTATGTCAACTTTTCTACCAAGCACCTACTACTCACGTGATTCGCACTATGGATCAGTGGCTAAAAACTAGATCTGTGTGGAAGCGGACTGAAACACTAAAATGAAATACCGTGCACCTGTAAACGTGAAAACATATTTTGAATCTTCCAAAAGTGATTCTGCCAAAGCTACCGAAACCTCCCACAACATTAGCTATCGTATTGCGAGACGAGGAAAAAAAATCACACTATTGGTGAAAAGATCCTGTCAGATGCATGTTTGCAGAGGAAAGTGCTTTTATAATGAGTTTAATATCTCTGTCAAGTAATACGGTGTCTCGAAGAATACAGGACGTGTCAGATGATGTTGAGAGCACAGTCATAAGATACGTCAAAGGTTGTGAATTTTTTTTCTATCCAAGTCGTCGAGAAAATACCGATGTTGCACAATATTCTGTGCTACTTGTAATTGCTAAGCACTTGAAAGGGAATTCGAAGTAAATTTTTCTATTTGTCATCCATTGAAGGGGTCATTAAAGACTTATTTGAAGCAATTAATCATTATTTCGTTGAAAAAAAGAATTCAATGGTCAAAATGCATTGGGCTCACAACAGATGGAGGAAAATCTATGGAAGGTTGCTACTCAGGCTGTCGTGCACCCGTGGCAGAAGTCACCCCCAAAATGAAATGGACTCAATGTATTCACAGACAGATCCCTGAATCGAAACCGTTGCCTCCAAATTTGCGAAACTTTCTTGATGAAGCGGTCAAGATTGTCAATTTTGTCAAGGTGAATCCTACCAACTACAGGTTGTTTAAATCGTTGTGTGAAGACGTGGACATACTTCACAACGCTTTGCTTTTATACACCGAAGTTAGGTGGTTGTCCCGGGGTAAAGTCCTGACGTTGCTGTTGAAACTTCGGCACAAGGTAGCCGTTTTCTTGGGAAGTGTTTGAAACACTTCACGATTTCTTGTCACAAGCCGAGCTAAATTTAGCAGTCTGCCACTGGGGAAGATTAAAATCATAGTTTGAAAAATATTTTTCAGAGCCAGAAAAATGGGTGATTGTGGTGGATATCTAATAATTTCAAAGAAGAGTATTTTGAACCAGCTTTTGATTGTTGATTCCAGAAAAAAAAAATTGCTAGAGTTAGCATCAGATACCACTGTGAAGATCCTCTTCAATGGCGGAATGGTGAACCTAGTCAGTTTTTGGTCTTGCCCCGGTGACGAATACGTTGAACTTTGTAGAAAAGCCATAATGTTTTTGCGGCCGTTTGTTAGCACGAAGCTTGTTGAACGAGTGTTTTCTTCGCATATTTACATAAAGAATAAATATAGAAGCAAATTGAACGCCTCCGGACTTGAGTTTGTATTTATCCTCTTTTGAGCCTAATTTTCCAAAACTCTGGAATTCAATACAGTCCCAAACATCACATTAATTTTTCCCCCCAATCTTTGTGTTAATTTGTTTGCTTACTTGAAAAATAAAAAAGCTAAATAATAAAAAAATAGATCATTTAATTTAATTCATCGTGTACCTTTTTTCAAGTTTTCGAAATCTGTAATGGGTGAAACAGATTGGGGGGGGGGGAGAGTCTGGAAGATTCTGGGTTAGGGGTACGCGGAAAGGAACCGAGCCTGCTAGGGGTATGCGGACTGAAAAAGGGTTAGGAACCACGGTCTTACAGTATATCTCCTGTAGTTTCGGTCATCCCGATTATAAAATGTCCTGTTATTTTTCAAATTCCCCTAGATAAAATGTCTGTATTTTCAACGAAGTTTACTTGCATTTTTTTTCTTTACTGAAATCAAGGATTGAGATTATTTTCATTACCTACAAGAGTTGTATTATCATAATTGTGACTAATTATCATAACTAATTACAGTCATGAAACATGTTTAAATATGGGAATATTTGTCAAACATACGCTTTTTTGGCAATTTATCAGCAATTATAGTGATAATTGGCAAGTTTGCAAACTTTTGACAATTTGTGTGGCTATAATTTACAGCTTTAATTGCCTTGAACAATTGTATTGGCACCTTCACTAACCTTTGACTTTTTTTTCATGATAATTGGCAATGTCGATTTGCCTCATGTCGGAATGCATCTTGATTTCCCATATTTTTATGAAGAAATCTTTACCAGTCACAAGCGTCCATCAAAGTTGCTCACAGTTTTTTGATAGATTTTACAATTTTTAAAAAAAATGTAAATATTTATCAAATTTAGTCTACTTATCACAATTTCTAAAGGTATTGTATACACCAGTCGATATGTAACTTTTTACAACACTTCCGGACATTTATAGGTCATCAACTTCAACTTGCGAGATGAATTTCTAGTCTCTACACTTGTCTTTTACGTATTTGGAAGACACAATGTGAAAAAAAAACCCCTCAAATGTGATCGATGATATCAATATTTTTTGGTCTTTTTTTAAAATAAAAAAACATTTTTTGTGAATTTTTCGTCATTGAACTGAATGAATCATTGTTTTAGTTATCCCGGTTTCCACGGCCAATCTTACCATTAATAGTGAGAAAATTCCAGACCGAAGAACATTGTATTAGGTTTTCATCATGTGCGGTCACAATGAGTATGTATTTTAAAGAATAATAGTCACTTTGATGCAATGCCACAATAACATCAATTAAATGCCATCACCGTTCCAGCCAAATCAGCACAGAGACACAATTTGCACTGCCTTTACTAAGTGTCTTTAACTAGCTTTGGTGCTGACTCTGGTGATATCGCAATAGAGCAATTTATTATTATCGCTTCATTTTCAAGAGGTGCTGCCATCTGGCTTCTGAATGTGAATCGTTCTTCAAAATCAAGCAAACTCTGGTCTAATCACCATGGGTAATTTATTACCGGAAGTGTGAGTACCTAAATCGAAAGTTTGATTTTTCAGTGCTGTCATCTGTATTTCAAATTATAAGTGAAGTGTAATGATTGAATATCTACCATTGTAGGCTTGTTACTGTCTGTGGCGAGACTTTTTAATGGGGAGATCGGCTCGAATTCATGGTCAATTGGTAGACAAGTCTGCAAGAGTTAAGTGGTTGGATATTGAGTCTCGTCTTTTTATTCTGAAAAGAGGATGGAGGAAGACCAGCATTTAAAAAATGAACCAAGTGATTAATATGAGAGAACAGAATCCACATTCACAAAATTGAATTTTTAGATGTGAAAACTTGATTCTGGGCAAAATCTGCTTGAAACTTTCCCTGACCAAAACTCCTAAAGAAAAGAAATCTATATAGTTTAAAATTGATTTTCTCTGGTCTGTGTATGTTTTCTATACCGATCTACAATTTTAGTTCTATCGTCGCCAAATTTTGCGTATAGTATACCAAACTGCACCCGACTTTAACGATGGGCTACTTTAAAAGTTCGTCAGAGCTGGGTGAATGTCCAAAATGGGCGGCAAAAAACTGTTGGGCAACATTAGTTCCTGGGCGTTAACAATCATTTTTGGAATGTTTACTTTGGTTACCGTGGTTCCCTGGCAATGCGTTTCAAACGTGTATGCCTTCACAATGGTTTGTCACTTCTTCAATGCTGCCAGTATGATGGTTTGTCACTTTTCCAATTCTCTCAGTAGTTGAAGAAAGCTCGGGTAGCGCCTGATATTACAGCTAGTATAATATAATCTTGACCTGACCTTCCAAATCTTTTTATAGAGTTTATTTTTCGCTTTGCAGAATCCCCCCCCCCCCCCGACTTTTATGAAAAAAATTAGCATATTTTCCCGACTTCTCCCAAATATTTTTCTCATTACCCTGATTCTTGCCTTACTTTCCAGGTTGCTGGGAACCCCGATATTACATTGATTGAACTACAGGAGCACTTCAGATTTTTGTGTCTAAAGACAATTTTATATTCAATTCTCTTCCGCCACTCCTATTGAAGACAACAGCTTACCAATTTGTTTTCCATTGAGAGTGATCTTCAATTTTCAAGAAATTGTTAACCACTGTAATACACCTGTTCTTCCCAATTTTACTAAACCAAATGCAGGCTACTATAACTGTAGCACAGATGGGATTTGAACCTGGGTCCCCTTGCAATGCAAGTCCATTGCTATGACTATACTCCACAACCACAGCGGCCAAAGGAGAAACTGGCATCTAAATTATTCTTTTTAAATGAATTTTTTTAATGAAGGGGTTGCCGAGGTCATTTTAGCCCCTCCCTCTAATAAATTTCAAAAAAGGGGCTGAGCCCTCTCCCGAATAATTAAAGAATATAAAATGCACCACACCCTTTCCCTCTAACATAATGGCCTGAGTCCCGTACAGTATATATAGGCAACTTACAGCTCCTTCAATACTTTCTCCATGACAATACCTCGTACCTCGATGTATATTGAATCTGCTACAGGCTGTAGCAAGCTTTTCTTAAAGGGGAAGATCGGCTCGCATTTGAAAACACTTCAGTGTTTAGCACTTGAAAACTACCTTCAGTCGACCACCATTGTGCTCAAAATTAAAAATTGGCATTAGTGCCTTAAATTCTCTACTTGTGAATATCAAAGACTTTCATCCAGTTTTTCAGAATTTACGTCAGCACATGTCTATTAACACAACAAGGGTTATAGAAGTCACGGAATGGGCTTTTCCGGACGTTCTTTTCTTAGAAATTTGGCTGGTATCTAAATTCCTTTTCAAGGCCTGTTTTGGAATGCTTGCTGTTAGCACTTATCACACATAGGCACCATCTAGATTATTTCAGGGAATGTCGAATTGTATTTCCGTGATTTTTTTTATTGTAGATGTAAAATCTTGTCGGGACATCACTGTCTAGGTATCTCCGCAGCTGTCTCGGGCTCCAGAGAAAAAAATTACGTCAAAATCTATAGGATTGAACATGTGGGGACTTTAGCAGTGCCCTTAAGGGATGTAGACAAGCTCGTGGACAAAACATTTAGAAGATATACCTATATTCTTGGCCCACAGTTCTCCAGTCTGGAACCTTCTCGCCCCATCTCTGGATGATTTCATGTTCTGTGGTATTAAATCAGTCATGAGGGAGAGAAGTGGAAAATCTCTTTATTTGGCAAGGATCAATCAATGAAAGACAAATAATATCCCATACAGACAAGATAAATTCAGAAAACACAAATCGTACATCATCAATATTGGCATGGTATGAACTTGTCTCCGAAAAAAAATCACACGCAATATTTTAGGATCGCATTATACAGTAAAACCCCCCTCTTAATGGACACCTCTCTTTTACGGCCAAATAATTTCCCTTTGTATAATGAAAGTATGCATTTCAAACCCCTCTTTTACGGGTGAATTATTTTTTGTCCTGCCGGTGTCCACAAAAGAGAGGTTTTATTGTACATGTTACTGCCGAAGAGCTGCCAGTTTGCAAATTGGCAGAGGGTTTTGGCCAAAGTGAAATGACTAGTGATTTTCGGGCTTTGGCCAGCTCATTTGTGAAGTGGCTGGAGATCCCTGGCCAAAATTGGATTTACTGTCCAGGGCCATTCAAGTATTACGTAAGCAGATTTTCAGCTATTTTTGACCCCCCCCCCCCTCGTCAGCAGCTTAGAATATTTCATATCTTCAAAAAGGGGTGGTTGATGACGTAAGCAACCTTCAAACCCCCTCCCTCATTAGGGCTGCCATAATTATAAATGGCCATAAATATCGCAAAAAAAATATGTTAATTTGGCAATTACCTTGAATCATGCCTTCTATTTCCAGACTTTGGCTAGAGATCTTCAGCCACTTCGCAAACTGGCTGGCCAAAGCCTGAAATTCAGATATTGGCCAGGTCAATTTACAATGAAGTTGCAAATTCACAAACTGGCCCATTTCGGGCATTGGCTGCAACATATATATTTCCCAGTTGATTAAAGATTACAGACTAGAACCTGACACCTTGAAATACGAGTATGTTTATCACATGTACTGACATACCATATTACATAATGTTTCACGAAGTGGGCGACGAAATTAATAGGGAAGCAATAATAGCTACAGATGCAATATTGAGTCCTATGGGATAGCTTAGGCAGAGCCATAACTAGAAGAAAAAAAAAAGTTTGCTCTGTAACCTGGCCCAAACATCCATTCCAGCACCTCCATGAAATTTTAAATGGAAAAAGAGTAGACAGCGCCCTTGCCATTCCCCAATTGCGGCCCTGTGCTCAGGAGGAGCAATGTGATGGAATTTTTTTCCTTCTCCTGAGCAATAGGGCAATCAACAGAAAAGTTTGAGAAACTAGACACGCTTCAACTGAATAGAAAGCATTTCACGGCATTTCACAAAATAACTTGCATCTAATATATGTCAGCTCAAATAGCAACAGATTCGGCTTAATAGAATCATTTTTCATTTTTTTTTTTTAATTTAGAGTCAATTCAGCAAATGAACGAGTTGCCACAATTTCTCTTTTTGTATAAATGGTACGAACCTAATTTGTTCATGCACCAACCTCCTTTCCCCATGCCTGGGTGTATCATAAGCACAGAAAGCCAACCTTCGATTCTGCTTCTGATCAAGTCAGGTATATACTTGAACATACACCCTATAATCTAATCTGGACCCGTCATCCTGTCTTCTATCACCCTTCTCAAAAAGCATGTAAAAAAAAAACGGCAGTTAGCTCCAGATCATGTGAGGGATTCTTCAACACATATAACTCTTGAAATCATAAATACATTAGGGCCACTCATAAACAAACTTTCTCTTTTTCCTAGCGCGTAATGCCAAGCTGATATTATGGCCCACCACAAGGGTGGGGCTGGCAGGGCTTCAGCCTGGGGTGATTCTTATCATTTTTTTACAACAAATTCACTACAGAAAGGGCCCCGTGAAAAACATCCAAGCCTAGGGGACCTGCTACAAGATGTGGGGGAACCATGGATGATTTAATACTGTACATACATAGCACAAGATGACACCAAACACCACATGAAATGTTTTGGAAATATGTGTGTATTGCAATGGGTTTTTTTACCTACAACACTCTATTTTCCACCTTCTACCTTATTTTATACTTAACAGATATGCACTGGCGCAAGAGTACATATTCTTTGCTTTCTGCCACCTGTTGTGGCTTTATATTTTTGTCATTTAACTTACTGGAACGATTTTCCTGCATAAGCATAGGGGTCATTCAAGTATTACATCAGCATCGATGGGGGGAGGGGGTTTCCGATTTGCTAGCTTTTGATGAGGGGGGGGGGGGTTTGAATGATGCTTACGTCATCAATCACCCTGTATAAAAATATGAGATATTCTTAATGGCATCTTACTGGGTGTACCACGAACAAGAAAAACATTTCCCTAGTTTGTGGGCATCTGAAGTCCTCTATAGAACCACTTTAATGATGTCCCGCTGATCCTTCAAGTGAGCTGGAAATGTGTCCAATTCGCTTAAGTGTTCTAGAAATACGTAGCGGGCCGCTTAAGTGCTCTGGAACTGTGCCGCGGGCCGCTTAAGTGCTCTGGAACTGTGCTGCGCGTCACTCAAGTGATCTGTAAATGTGTCACGGGTCACTTAAGTGATCTGTAAACATGCCATGGGCCACTTAAATGCTCTGGAATTGTACCACAATCATTTGAGCGAACTGTAAAAATGTGTGGCTTAGTTCATTTTTACAAAATCAGGTTTGAGGTGGTGGGGCGACATCAGATAACCCCAAGGGGCTACAAATGGACCCGTGGACTATAGGTTTAGCATATATGGCTGGATGCAATGAAATTCTTAGAGAGATTTTTAGTTCTTATTCTTTAAATAGCATTGAAATTAACAGGAATTAATAACATATAAAGGTGTTTTCTTCCGAAATTTAATGTTTTTAAATATTTTTTGCATCATGAGGGGAAGAGGAAATAGCTGGGCTCATGCCCCTCCCCCTCGCGTACATCTCTGATCCCAATATGCGTTAACAGGTAGAGAAAAATGCTGACGGGGGGGGGGGCGGTTAAAAATGGCTAAAAACCTGCTGATGTAATACTCGAACGGCCCCATACACACACAAATTTCATCGGGATCAGTGGGAAGGTTTTTTTTGTTACAGTTTATACCATATCAATGAAATAGTGTATTAAGATACTCTATAAATACTACATTTACCGTAACCAAAATGGTTTACTGTGACTTTCTTTTTCTCTCGAAACATCACATTTCATGCAAGACAGAAAAATACCATGCACGTAAGTAAATCAATAATCTCCCAAATTGTAAATCGGCAGATTCATGGGTGAAAACTTACATGTCAATAACAACTAATGAAAGACCACAACATTAAATACATCATGGGGGGGGGGGAATGAAGAAATGTGGGACGACGACGATTCAATCATTTACAACAGCAAATTCAAGTATCGAATTCTTCGACTCGATAGACGTCCAGGGCAAAGTACGCCCTCAGTTTGAGGAATTTGTGTCTCAGAGAAGCTCTGCTGATCAGAGCACGCCACACGTTGTACAGGTGCAGGTCCTCCGTGCTCAGATGCGGGAAGAAGCTTGCCTCGTGCCTGACTCTGTAATTCGGATTCAACATTATGTTCACGTTCACCATAGAGATGGTCGCGGCACTCGGAACGACTATGTACAGCTGATCGCCCCGCTTGGAGTTCCGCAGACTCCTTTCGATCGCAGCTATGAATTCAGATTCCGGCTTCTCGCCGATGTCGTGGATCTGAACGTGCTTCATGCTGTTCGGGAGTGCGAGCAGGTGTCTCGGGGGCAAGTAAGTGTGATAGAAAACCAAGTTGTAATTCCTGGAGTTATCGTTGACGAACACAGTGTGGAAATACGAAAGAGCGGAGTACAGACCTCCCTGGTGCATGAAGCCGAAAACTATTATCCCGGCGATATTAGTCAGTAACCAGAGCACGCCGACGACGCAGTACCTCTCGCAGTGTGAATACAAAGTGCTGCCGCACAAGAAAACGACAGGGAACAGTAAAGGTATCAGGAAACGGGGTTCTTGGTGAGGCATTACCGAAAGCACTGAAAGTGGGAAAATGAAGGACATCAAGAAGTACGTCTCAAGTTTCGAATAGCTGAGCCTGCGATGTCTCATGAACATCATGGTCGACTTGAAAAAATGATGCAGTGCATACAGGCCGAGAATCGAGAACGTCATCGGCACGTTGACTAGGACATGTAACCATCTCGGGTGATCACCGTGACTTGCCACATTCTTTGGGTCCGAGTTATACTTGACGAAGTTCCACGGCGTGAGCACCAAGTCCTGGAGTAAATCCGACAGCTTTTCCGGCGTCATCATCGATAGGGATTCGCCCCTGTAGTAGATGGTGTCGATGACGGCCAAAAACAAACCGGTCGCGACACCGCCGGGCGCGCAGCATATGACCTTCTTTATCATCTGGTGGGTGCTGCGAGACGAGAAGAGCACGTAGAAAATCATTGGCACGAAAGCAAACACCAGGAACGTCGGCCTCACGAAGCAACCGGCAGACACCAGAACGCCGATCAAGTAATTAGTCTGGCTCTCGTCCGGCTGGTCCATGCGCCTTCTGCCCTGCCTAGACTTGATGAAGTCCCTTATGATGAGATAGTTCAGTAACGAGAAACACAGAGCCTCGGTGCAGTTGCTGAACGTCCTCGTGTAATGAACCAGCGGGATGTACGAAGAGGCGAAAATCAGCAGTATGGGGGCCGGTCTGATCTCCATCATCGTGCAGAGGTGCATGATGCACAGGTCGTGCACCAGCGACAGCAAGGACATGATCAGCCTCGGCAGCACCAACAGCAGGTACGGGAAGAACAGCTCGCCGTGGAAGAAGAATCCTCCGAGGAACCTCATTACGGCGGCTGGTATTCCCACTATCACGTATGGGAATGTTATGCATCTCAGTGGGTTGGACTGATCGAATTCCCATGGCCGAAAGGCTTGAAAATCCAACAAATCACCTGCAAGGAATGGAATAGTATGTTATTATTAAAATAAACAGCTGATATAATTGCAGTATATGTAGTGCAAATAGAAAGACAAAAAAAATAGAAAAACACCCCAGACATATCAAGGCACTTTTCATAAATCGATTTTAAAAAAAATTGAGGGTGGTGAAATGACTTATGACATGCTTTACATTGTGATGAATCAATGTGCATTCACAGAATGCCATAGCGAGCTGCTACTAACGAGAGCCCTATGGGTTGTGAAGGCCGCAAAGCAGGATATGCCGAAATTTGCGTCGTACATCGCAAAACAATCTGGGAGAATTTTAAGGAAAATGTAGGAAACACGTATGGGAAATTTTACTGCAGAACATTTCCAGTCAGTCAATGGTTCATTGCAGAACAATGCAAAGCATTCTGCTTTGGGGTGAGAAAGTAGCAGGGGTGGCTCGAACTTACCCGCCGCCTGGGTGCACAGCCTAGTGTGCAGATATGCTAAAGAAGACCTTGGCAGGAGGCTGGCAGGGCTATTGGCCTAAGTGGGCTGCGAAATGAATCTATTTTGTTTTTAGAAGAAAGTCGCACTCCATTGTTTACCGAGGAAGTATGCCTGACCATGCATCCTGTTTTTGAAGAAAATGTTTCATTTGCAAAGCAGAGTGTGTTGCCTTACATTTTTTCCCCCATTCCTAATTATGCCAGACAACTCAATCAATCACAAAACAACACTTATTGATGAGCCATCATTATTCACACTTATCCCATAAAGATGATGATGATGAGGTGATTTTTATTAAGAAATTTATTTCAAAGGCGTATCTGGTGCTCCAGGGACAGGGCAAGTGAGAAAACGAATTATTTCCTTTGCATTCGTTTGACTGTTCCGGAAAAATTACTGTTTCAGAGTATCTAAATGCACACTGGCCCTCGTCGAAGAGTACAAATTTGTTTCTGGTATTACGGTCCCAGGCCCCGTCTTTTTTCTCAAGTTTGGTGAACACCTTCGTTGTCAATGTATGGCTCAAAAGCATGAAATCATGTTAATTTTTACTGTTAGAAATTTTCAAAAATTTTTGCGTACAACGAAAGCCCAAGCTGCCGCCAGGGGGCACCGCTCCCCTTTCACCCTCGTTTAAGCCACCCCTGGAAGGTAGCCTAGACTAATTGTTTTGCAAAATAGGCAATATAACGGACCGGGGAGGGGAAAGAGTAGAAGCCACAGTGTGGGATTTTATGAGTTGGGTTTAGCAGAGGGGAATGACGGGAATATCGTTTCTTCCGAGAAACGAGAGCGACAAGGAAAAATAAATCTAGAAGCAAAATCGTTGCTTGAGAGCACCATGGTGCTCCCTAGAATGCCTTGCGTGTCTTCCTGTTTGTTCACTCGGAGAACAAGACTATTCTCCTGGATGTAAAAATTGGAGAATAATCGAGAATATTCATTTTTCTTTTAAATAATTTAAATTTCTTTACTAATTTTGTTTTTATTGTGAAATATAAATTAGTTTTCATTGCCTAAAACATTTACAACAAAAAAATTTTTGGTATAATCACCCCCAGTGACAACTTTTAGTTCGAGAATATTCTCCAGGTCATGAGAGGTTTTAAAAGTTTGATTATAAATATTTTAGAAACCATTAGGTTAAAACCTTGAAAAATTATTTTAAAATTGGATAACTTTTCAGAAATATGTTTAACACAAAAGAAATCAAACTAAAGTTGATTGATAAATGAAACTATTCTTATACAATCACCTTCATTCTAAGATACAGAACTGTTGTTTTCTTTAATGTGTATACACTTAAATTCTGTATCACTCACATTTCTTTAAAAGTTGTGCAATTCAGTCGTGTTGGTTTCATTTCCTTGCTTTCAAACTTTAATATTGTGGTCTACAAATTTCAATATTCCATCTTCTTGACAGGAAGAGAGATACAGGGACAGAATAGTCTCTCAAAAGACTACTATTATAAATTACTAGAGAATATTCTTATCGAAAATAATAATTATTCTCACGTTATTTATCAAGCTTATTTATTATAATACATGTTATTACATATATTCTTGATAGTACTCTCGGGAAAGATTTTTCGGTAACTGAAGACTATTCTCATCGAGGAAAATATTAGAGAATATTCTCTGGAAGGACTATTATTAATAACTTCAGAATAATTCTTATTATTTTCTATAAAAATATTCCCCAGTAATTTATGAAAGTAGTCCTTCCAGAGAATATTCTCAAGGACATTATATGTAACTATATTATAAATAACAGAAGAATATTCTCATCAAGAACTTATAAGAATATTCTCAAGTTATTTATAATAGTATAGAATATTCTCCAAAAGACTATTCTCGAGAATTTTACACCTCTAGGAAAAACAAAAGTAAATTTATGTGCAAGATATACAGAAAACTGGATGTTGTGAAGATTTTTTTTTTTTTTTTTTTGAGATGCCAGATCCTTGTTGATGCCATCCATTTGTTGATACCAGATCAACCTTTTTAAGGAAGGGAAAAATAGAGATGTAAAATTCTTGAGAATAATCTTTTGGAGAATTTTCTCATTGAGGAGAATATTCTCTGGTAGGACTACTATTATAAATTACTTGAGAATATTCTTATAAGTTCTTGATGAGAATATTCTCCTTTTACTTATAATATATATATATATATATATAGTTACATATAATATCCTTGAGAACATTCTCTGAAAGGACTACTTTCATAAATTACTGGGGAATATTCTTATAGAAAATAATAAGAATTATTCTGAAGTTATTAATAATAGTCCTTCCAGAGAATATTCTTGAATATTCTTCTCGATGAGAATATTCTTCAGTTACCGAAATCTTTCCAGAGAGTATTATCAAGAATATATGTAATAACATGTATTATAATAAATAATCTTGATAAATAACTTGAGAATTATTATTTTTGATAAGAATATTCTCTAGTAATTTATGATAGTCCTTTGAGAGAATATTCTCAAGAATAAGATATAAATATATAAATATTCTAAGAGAGACAGGGACAGGGAATATTCTCTGAAGATGGAATGAAGACAAGATATGATTCTGAAGACAAGATATGATTCTGAAGACAAGATATGATTCTGAAGACAAGATATGATTCTGAAGACAAGATATGATTCTGAAGACAAGATATACAAGATATGATTCTGAAGACAAGATATACAAGATATGATTCTGAAGACAAGATATACAAGATATGATTCTGAAGACAAGATATACAAGATATGATTCTGAAGACAAGATATACAAGATATGATTCTGAAGACAAGATATACAAGATATGATTCTGAAGACAAGAAGATGGGAATATTGAAGTTTGTAGACCACAGTATTAAAGTTTGAAAGCAAGAAAATTAAACCAACAGGGTGGAATTGCACAACTTTTAAAGAAATGTGAGTGATACAGAATTTAAGTGTATACACATTGAAGAAAACAACAGTTCTGTATCTTAGAATGAAGGTGATTGTATAAGAATAGTTTCATTTATCAATCAACTTTAGTTTGATTTCTTTTGTGTTAAACATATTTCTGAAAAGTTATCCAATTTTAAAATAATTTTTCAAGGTTTTAACCTAATGGTTTCTAAAATATTTATAATCAAACTTTTAAAACCTCTCATGACCTGGAGAATATTCTCGAACTAAAAGTTGTCACTGGGGGTGATTATACCAAAAAATGTTTTGTTGTAAATGTTTTAGGCAATGAAAACTAATTTATATTTCACAATATAAACAAAATTTGTAAAAAAATTTAAATTATTTCAAAAATGAATATTCTTGATTATGCTCCAATTTTTACATCCAGGAGAATATTCTCACCTCACATCTCTAGTTGACACTGAATCAGGAGGCCATACAATAGTTTGACTGTATATATGCAGTGAAACCTGTCCAAGATGGGAAACCTGTCTTAAACGGATTCAAAATATAGTCTGTCCAATGATTGGTGCTTTGATTTTGCACCTTCATAATACGGAAATCTGTCTAAAACAGAATATTATTTGAGTCTCTTGATGTTCAGTTTCGTACAGGTTTCACTGTATATCCCTCTGAACTTTCACAGAAGTTTATTCAATTCCAGGACCGTAACTTGCATCTACTCGCCAATAAGATGACACTCATGCTCAAAGAACCCGTCTTATGAGCCAACAAGAGAGGTAGCCTAGGAAAGGTATAATTTACGACCAAGAAGACAAGCATCGGCTGCTTCACAGACACCTGATATAAAATATATAATCAACGTCCTAGATGACAAGCGTCAACCGAGCTGTCGTATCGACTAATGGTGAGCTTGAATAAAATTAATGTGGCGGCCATATGGACGATAAGTTATATCTTATTCCAGCCTGTGATTGGTGTATTCTATATATAGACTAGACAAATTCAGTTCCAGATTCTGTCACATGCAAGACAAGGTTATTGTGTGATTATCTACACAAGGACAATGGTACAATTACGGAATGATTAACTGTGGACAGTTATGATTACAATTTTTACTCTGTGTGTGTATGTTCTCTATACAAATCTGCAATTTTAGATCGATGGTCGCCAAATTTTACATATATGTATACCAAACAGAGCCCAGATTGAATGATAGGCTACTTTAGAAGTTTGTCAGAGATGAGCAAATGCCCGAAATGGGCAAATAATTGTCGGGCAATAATTGTTTTTCTGGATCTCAACAATCACTTTTGGGATGTTTACTGTGGTTCCTCAGCAATGCATTTCGGACATACATATGCCTTTACAATGGTTTGTCACTTCTTTAATCCTATGAGTAGACGTGTTTATGCCTTTATAATAGTGTGTTATTTTTTTCAATCCTTCCAGTAACTGAAGAAAACCCGGGCAGTGCCAGGTATTATAGCTAGTTGTATAGATGTATGCATGAAAATTTTTTTTATTTTACATAAATTAATAATTTTTCGGGTATATCCACCTTCAGGAACACTTCAATATCTCTCTGAGATGTGAAGCAGGGCAAGTCCGGTCATTCAATGTATATATACAGTATCATATATATACAACACATCACACAACCCTGCCCCAGAAAACTGCGGGTAATGATTGTTAAGACAATAAAGCTGGGGATGGCAAAAGTTTAAGAACCACAGCTTCTACCTTTGAAGTGACGCACGTTCAATTCTGACTTGTCAACATAGGCATGTATGGATTGCACCAGATAATCAAGATTTCATTTCAAATGAAAAAAAAAGTAAGAAAAGTCTAATATTTACCATATACTATCTCTGGAGACTGGAAAAACTCGTCAGGATGAATATAACCCGTCTGCGGAATGACAGTCAGAGCAAAGCGGCACATCAACAGCGCAATGTAGCAGTAATACAGCACACCCATTTTTCTTACTGCAAACGAGAAGTTCAGGGAAAAATTACTCAGTGTATGATACAAATAATATTAAAACATAATACATGCTGGAAAATGTATAAGCTGTGATGGGGGCAAACCTACAAACCCCACATGAGGCAAATACCTAAAGGGGGAAAAACCCCAGATTTCAGTATTAAGGTTTTGCCGCTGTTTTCGATCCAAAATGGACAAGCCTTTACTTGATTCCATGAATGGTAAGAACAAACAATAAATTTCAAATCACACTCATTTGATGCAGCACAAGTTTCCACCATCAAAAACAGAATCTGCAGGGATGTCGTTTCATGCCATATGATGTGGTAAAAATACAATGAAGCAGTGCCTAACCAATAACGACTCTACAGGTAATTTTTGCTGGTCCCCCCTCCCTCTCATGCTGTTTACAAAAGCAGCATCCTGGGAGGCATCACGAGTGGTCACAAAAGGCGGCTTTCAGCAATCCCCCTGGAGGACAACGGGGTTATTTTTAAGATGTTTGCGAGTCTTTATTTCAAAGTATTCACAGGAAAAGGAATTATACATCAAGTTTTTTTGATCGACTAAGCTGTTTTTCTTCTTCCAACTTGGATTTCACATCTGTACTAGAGCGGCACTTAGGGCCATAACTAGGCTGGGGCAACTGGGATGCTACCCAGAAAAATATACTCATTTTGCATAATGATAACCCTTTCATGGGGGACCCCCCGAGAAAGAGTCTACCCTGGGGCCCCAAGAAGGATCGGTACGGCCCTGGTGGTGCCCCACGTGACCGCACAGATCACGAGCCACTGCTGTCTACATGCATGATTTAAGAATACACTCTCTCAATTCAAATCAAATTTGCTCATACAATACGGTAAATTGTAAATCCTCTCACCATTACATGCAGCCACTAAATCGGCAGCATGCATGAAACTGTGCTGCAATAATTATCTAAAAGTCATGCTGTTCTTTGTGATGCCACAGAACCAGCTGCTATTCCATAAGCATGGTTGCAGCCAAATTGACGGGAGTTCTTCTACAGCCAATAGTTTACCTTGTCATGCTTCAAAATTTTTCCAACCCACCAAACTGCTATTTTTATCTTTTTAGAGCTATTTCCAATTCATTTTTTCCCCTCATTCAGCGCCTTGTGCCACAGTACGTGAAATAAGGAAGGCAGGATCATATCTTCAGTAGTGCAGATGGTAACATGCTTACCTGGCATGCAGGGGGCCTTCGTTCGAATCCCGGCGGAGACAAGATGACTTTTCTTTTCGAGTTCACCTCGGAATAATATACAAAAAATATCTATTTCCTTGATATCTTGGGCTGAGAAAAAAACCATCTATCATTCTAAAGAAATGTCTGTCCATTTTTTCTAACGCGCGCGCGATGCTTCCTCTTGAATGATACTTACTCTGCATCTTCATTAAGTTGAACATTTTCTTTGTGAAATCATTCTAATTAACAGATTTATAAAAAGCTGTCAATTTGTCCACTGTCAGTAATTAGTAATTTTACTCACAAATATTGATGCTCTGTATGTTTTGGTATATAGATCATGATTTCCGTAATTTTCACTATGAAATATTGGCCGAAATTATAATACTAGGCCTATATACCAGCTGTCTCACATTCAAACACGTATAAAACAAAAAACTCTTTCAACTTTAATGGGTCACCATGTTTTTTTAGGGCTATTCAATTATTACGTCAGCATCGATGGGGGTGGGGGAGGTTCGGATTTGCTGAATTTGGTGACAAGAAGGGGGGGGGGCTAAGTGATATTATTTCATCAACCACCCTTTATAAAAATATGAAATATTACTAATGGTATCTTAATTGGGAATGCGAAAAATGAGAAAAACCTTTCCCTAGCTTGAGGGTGCATTTGAACTACCCCCCCCCCCCCACTAATAAGTCCTCAAAAGACCTCACGAACCTCAACAGATGCCCTCACCACACATCCTGTCGCACTTATAAGAGAGGGGGTCAGCAAAATGGTATTGTGTCTACTCAGTGTGTCACATGCATTGCCCTTGAGTGATTTGCTGGACTTCTGCACACAAGCGGATACAAGCTCTTCAAATGGGACGGCAAGGTGTGGTTGGCCATGAGTGACAAAATTTGTATGGCCTGCATGTGTCAAATACCCGCCTCTCCACCTAAAGTGAGGGACTAGGTCAGTGAGTGACTTGGAGAGTTTGAAAGTGTGTGAGTCAACAGAATAGTGACCTTGAGAACAAGACCAGGTCAGTGATAGGCCAAAAGAGTGACTTAAAGAGTTCGCATGCATGTGAGTGAACAAGATAGTGCAAAGGAACCAGATCAGTGAGCAAATAAAAGAGTAACCTCTGACAGAGCTGGACAAATCCTAGATGCCAGGTTACCACAGCGACTAGAAAATCATCTCACACTAATTCAAATGTGAGGTAATTGCTCTCTGCTAGCACCTATTCGCCGAGATGCATTTATAGTCAATCTCTGTAACATAGATAATTTTAGATAGCAGTACAGCGTAAAAATAAGGAACTCATAGAATAGGGGCGCCACTCGAGATACTAGGCGAGCACCATTTTCTCTAACCCCCGATTTGGCAATGTTCATTATTGATACAACTCGTGCCAACAGCTGTTACTTACACAATTAGAAGATATGTCAACACAATAAAATCGATTTTATCGATCGAGAATTATGACTGTCCAAATATTTTGCTACCAAAGCTCAGCCTTTGGCAACAAATATCACCAAATCACGAGCGGTACCGCAATCCTACGTTTTGGATTCCGATTTGGCAATGTACATTACTGATATAACTCGTGCCAACAGCTGTTACTTATACAATTAGAAGATATGTCAACACAATAAAATCAATTTTGATACATTCGAGACTAGAATTATGACTGTACAAATATTTTACTACCAAATCTCAGCCTTTGGCAACAAATATCACCAAACCATCGCCAAATCACGAGCGGTACCGCAATCCTACGTTTCGATCGATATGTCAAATGTTATGATGGGCGTCGAGAAGCATCGACACTTTACTCGATCAAAAATAAATATATTTGGAGCATTTATAACGTAGAAATGTAACCTTTAAGGATTCGGCGCTTCTTATGATCTGGTTCAAACCACGTGTCCTCCAAGTTCCGCCATTTGAGGTGATTTGAGTAATCTTTCAATCCTGTGAAAGTCCGACATTTTGATTTGTTACCATGACAACCTACATAGTTATTGCCAGCACCACTTTCTTTAGAGGGAGGAAAAAACTTTGAGACTTAGTTAGTAACCATATATCCCGGATTTCGCGGGACAGTCCAGACTTGATAGAGGTGCTGACACCTGGTTTCGAGATTGAAATTAACAATCGAGCAGTATAACAATCGGCCCGACGAAAAGTGCCGTCGTGAGTCGAATTACGCTGTGTAGGAAAACAGTCATGCTGCTTTTCTTACTGATGGGTGGACGACGTGTCACGCTGGGTGAATAACGTTGCGCGGCGCAGGAAACGTGCTCCTAGGAAAACCCGGTTTCATTCTTGTGTGTTTTCTTTAAGCCGGGTTTTCCTGGGAATAGGTTTCTTGCGCCGCGTGAACCGAATTTGACCATTTCGCGCCGGCAGAAACGTGTTACATAATTACGCTACGCGTTTGTGTTTTCCTAGGGTGGCGCATCAGATCAAGACGGCTATATTAACGGCTGTATTATATTATATGGCCTTGTCATCAGTTACTCTGTCGTCTGCATGCTCCGGTTTGAAGAGAAGGGAAAAAGAAAACAATAAAAATGAAGGGAAGATCAGTAAAACGCGCGGCGCACGACGCATTTGACTCCTCCAGAAGCAGTCAGCCAATAACGCCCGACGTAAAGCGCTGTCGTGAGCCGTATTGCGCTCTGTAGGAAAACAGCCATACTGCTTTTCATACTGGTGAGTGAATGACGTGTCGCGCTGGGTGATTCACGTCACGCGTGACACAGAAAACCTGCTCCTAGGAAAATCCGGCTTTACCTTCCCTTCAAACCGGAGCATGCAGACGACAGAGTAGCTGATGCCAAGGCCTTAAGCCGGGTTTTACTAGGAATAGGTTTGTTGCGCAGCGTGAACCGAATTCAACCATTTCGCGCCGACAGAAACGTGTTACATAATCACGCTACGCGTTTGTGTTTTCCTAGCGAGGCGCGTCAGATCCGGGTGGTTATATAAAGTACTAGCTATAATACCCGGCGTTGCCCGGGTTTTCTTCAATGGGGCTGTTAGAAACACGTGATATCTCCCTCTTTCTTTGAGGGACATGCAAACCGTGTCTAAAGTTAACCAATATGGCGACTTCCTGCGCGACGCATGAAATAACCAAATCTAGATTTAAAGAAACGTGGAAATGAAGAGTTCCCCCCCCCCATTTTTTTTTGATGGACGCTAGGTATTTCGATTCCCTCCCCCTGAACTTCAAATTATCCATCTGCCTGTTTCAGCTTCCAAAAATGCTTAATTAAAGCTGTGGAATTTTTTCGATGTACTTTATGGGTCCATAATTAATTTTAAAACATCCTAAACCATATGAATTTATGCAGTTGAATATCAAAAGACAATACGGAGACATTAATTTTCATTCTTGAGAAGATATAAATATAAAAAGTTGAAATCAATGTTATTGCATGAATGTCCAACTCAAAGTAGGTCCGGCTAATTACTTCGTATTTAATCTCCTGGGCTTCGTATATCTATCTCTAAGCGACCTCAATATTTCAAAAATCGAGATTTCAATACAATTTTTAAAATTATTGATGTGACAGAAAACCCCGCTAAATTTCCGCATTTATACAGTAGGATCGGCAATTATAACACTGATTTCTAGGAGGATCACCCTTTTCCTGACCCTCAAAGCGATGCTGGTGATGATTATGACGTCTATTCCAAAAGCCTCATTACTGAGAGTATTGAAAATGGGGCAAACCATTATAAAGGCATGAACTATTATACATAACTGGCAGCATTAAAGAAGTGACAAACCATTGTAAAGGCATATGCATGTCTGAAACGCATTGCTAGGGAACCACGGTAACCAAAGTAAATGTTCGGAAAGTGATTGTTGAGGTCCAAAAACCATTGTTGCCCGACAATTTTTTGCCCATTTGGGGCACATGCCCTGCTCTGACGAAATTTTAAAGTAGCCTATCGTTCAAGTCGGGTCCCATTTGGTAGATATGCAAAATTTGGCGACGATCGATCTAAAATTATAGATTTGTATAGAGAACATACATACACATAGACACACAGACAGACAGAAAATCAATTTTATATATATAGATATGGCTTTGGCATCAGCTACTCTGTCGTCTGCATGCTCCGGTTTGAAGGGAAGGGAAAGAAAGAAAGGAAGTGAAGAGAATATCGGCAAAACCGCGGCGCTAGACGCATTTGACTCCTCCAGAAGCAGTAGGCCAATCACGCCCGACGTAAAGCGCTGTCGTGAGGCGTATTGCGCTCTGTAGGAAAACAGTCATGCTGCTTTTCTTACTGGTGAGTGGACGGCGTGTCGTGCTGGGCGAATCACGTTGCGCGCGGCACAGGAAACCTGCTCCTAGGAAAACCCGGCTATATACTATAATATAGCCATCCTGATCTGATGCGCCACGCTAGGAAAACACAAACGCGTAGCGTGATTATGTAATACGTTTCCTGCCGAAGCGAAATTATAAAGTTCGGTTCACGCGACGCAAAACACCTATTCCTAGGAAAACCCGGCTTCAGAGATTCTTGTTTTGGATGTCTCCTTATGCCCAGATAAAATGACCGAACTTTTAGTTCAAACATCCAGCTTGGTTTAGAGCTTTGTTCATAAGGAACTGAATGGAATGAGGAATATAGTTTTTTCATTGAACTTCTTCACCACATGTGTTACTTTTAAATCTGAAATTAGGAATCTGGCAGCACTTACACTATTGATTAAAGTAAGGAAACTGACTTCTTACCTGTTGTATGCTTGTTGGAAGGTCCTTTGTTTTGGACGTCTCCTTATGTTCTGTGGAAATGACTGAACTGTTAGATTAAACTTCCAGTTCAGTCTATGAGCATTGTTTACAAGGAATGAAAAGTATAGTTTTTCAACATAAACTTCTCTCTCTCTCTCATTCACACCACATAAGTCACTTTTGATTTGGGGCCGTTCAAGTATTACGTAAGCGAATTTTTAGCCATTTTTGACCCCCCCCCCCCCCCGTCAGCAAAACTCTAACCCCCTCTTCCCTTGTCAGCAAAATTTCGTCATCAGCTCTGCCCCTCTGAAACCTAAAGCCGGGTTTTCCTACGAGCAGGTTTTCTGTGCTGCGCGCAACGCGATCCCCCAGTGCGACACGTCGTTCACTCACCAATAAGAAAAGCAGCATGATTGTTTCCCTACCGAGCGCAATACGGCGCACGACAGCGCTTTACTCGGGCGTGATTGGCCGACTGCTTCTGGAGGAGTCAAATGCGTCGTGCGCCATGCGTTTTGCCGATGTTCTCTTCACTCTCTTGTGTGTTTTCTTTTCCTTCCCTTGAAACCGGAGCATGCAGACGACAGAGTAGCTGATGCCAAAGCCATATACTTTATATGCCGCCCTGATCTGATGTGCCTCGCTAGGAAAACACAAACGCGTAGCGTGATTATGTAACACGTTTCTGCTGGCGCGAAATGCTCTAATTCGGTTCACGCGGCGCAAAAAATCTATTCCTAGGAAAACCCGGCTTTCTGCATATTGGCGGGATCAGAGACGCACACAGGTGGGGGACATAGTGGGGCTCGTGCTCCCTCCCACGATCAAAAATTTATTTTTTAATGCAAAAAATATTTTTTATTTGAAATTTCGGAAGAAAACACCTTTATATGTTATTATAATAAATTTCTGTTAATTTCAATGTTATGTGAAGGCTATGAACTCAAAATTTATCTTTAATAAATTCATTGCGATCCACCTTCCACGTCATATAATGATAAATCGCACAAAGACCCTTCGCCCGCGGACCAAATATGATGGTTATCTGATGCGGCCTGTCGTCCTCAAACCTAATTTTGTAAAAATGAACTAAGCGGCACATTTACAGATCGCTTAAGTGTCCTGTGGTACAATTCCAGAACATTTAAGCGGCCCGTGGCGCATTTCCAGATCACTTAAATGACCCGGGACACAGTTCCAGACCACTTAAGCGATCCGTGACACATTTAGAGATACCTTGAGGGACATGTGACGTATGCTACATCTTTGAACTTCCGAAATCTTTATTTTATCATGATTCTTCTTTCGGTAGAAAGGTCGTAGGAAAAAGGAGCAGGTTGGTATTTTCTGTTGGCGTCTTTTGCGTTATTTTAACGAGTTTTTTTCTCCACGTTTCCCCTTCTTGGAAAATGAACCCTCTCTTCTCACGTCAAGGTCAGAGGTCAACTCAGTATATGGACATACAATACCTGTTGTGTATGAGTTAGCTTTTTGCAACTTTAGAAAGAAATAATTCCTGGAAAAGTAATATATCTATATGTTACTGCTAAAGCCCAAAGTTGGCCACTTTGCGGAGTGACCAGCACGATTGACCCGGCCAGTCCGAAATTCGGGTTTTCGCCTTTCTTCAGCCGATTCCTATATATCAATCCCTATATCAATCGCTGTGATTCGGGGGTCATCACAGCGTTGCCTTTTTTTTTGACAATTATGGCCATTTATAATTCGCCATAATTATTATGGTTATAGCTATGGCAACCCTAACGACCAAAAAGGAATCTGGATATCGATATCTTAGTGATACAACGCCCCAACAGACACAATTTTCAACGAGGTGGCTGATAAAAAGATGCCCATAAAAATATGGTTGTCATATATTTCAAAAATACAGCAACCCAATTAAAAATGCAATTAACACAAATTATAAACAATATATACGCATGATAAAACATTATACAACGCCCATAAAGAATACTTATGGTTGTCTTATTCTAAGAATGGATAGCTTCTCGATTTACCCCACCATGTTTATCGTACTTCTTTTTAAACGTGTCAATTGTGTTACAATTTACTACCTCCGTGGGTAAGCTATTCCATTTATTAACAACCTTATTAGAGAAAAATTCCCTGCGACACCGTAGCCTTGCATTGTCCCTCACCAACCGATACTGGTGTCCCCTTGTAAAAGAAGTCGATTGGCGGTGTACTAAAAGTTCATGGTCAATCCTATCCATCCCATTGAAAATTTTGAACACTTCGATCATATCTCCTCGACACCTGCGTTCATCCAATGTAAACATATTCAAAAAATGAAGTCTCTCTTCATAACTCAAGCCCTGTGTGGCAATAAGGACACGCGTAGCTGTTATCTGCACCCCTTCAACCAAGTCTATGTCCCTCTGTAGGTATGGTCTCCAAAACCTTACAGCATACTCCAGTCCAGGACGAACTAAGCCTCGAAAAAGCGTAAGAATGACTTTACGAGAACGCGAAGAGACCTTTTTGAAAATGAGACAACGCTTTTTATAAAATACAACACTTTCTATTCGCTTTTTTGACCACCGCTGAACAATGTTCAGAAAACCTAAGCCGCTCGTCAATGAGAATTCCCAAATCGGTGACCCTGGTTGCATCCGGGATAGTGACACCATTAAACTCGTAAGAGAACCGTGGGTTGTTCGAACCAAAATGAGCGACCATGCACTTATCTACGTTAAACGTCATGCTCCATTCATTTGCCCATGCTGCAATCCTGTTTAAGTTGGTCTGGAGCAACTCCCTATCGTTTTGATTCCCGATTACCCCCATTAGCTTCACATCATCTGCGAATTTGCTAGTAATTCCATCGATACCCTGATCGAGTTTATCGATAAAAAGTGAAAAAAGTATGGGGCCAAGGACACTTCCCTGAGGAACTCCACTTGTGACGTCTGTCCAACCAGAGAATTCCCCGTTCACCATAACTCGTTGCGACCTATCTCTTAACCACGAGTCTATCTAATTCAGCAAGTTGCCCCCTATTCCAATCTCGTGTAAACGCTTCAAGAGTTTGCCATGTTTGACCCGATCGAATGCCTTCTGGAAATCAAGGTAAACAACGTCGACATTTTTGCTCTTACCCAAAGCCCTAGTCACGTAATCATAGAAGCAAAGGAGGTTAGTTACACATGACTTCCCCTTCCTGAAGCTATGCTGATTATCCGACAATACATTATTCTCGTCTAGCCACTTCACAAACTGCCTTTTGATGATAATTTCCAAAATTTTCGAGAGGGAGCTCGTCAAACTCACTGGACGATAATTTGACACCGCTTCTTCTATATATAAGGATGTATAGAAATGAACATATATGGGGCCGACCGAAAAGCCTGGAGAAAGCTCGATTTTCGAACGTTGGCCCGATCAACTAGGCTGGCACCTTCGCCAAATGGCGAACTTTGGCAGAAAGATGCACACCAATGCTGCTGACAAATTTTAAGTTATTTGTATTTGATATTCACGAACAGGTGGTGCGCAAAAGCGCAATAAGAGAAAAGGGATTCCGAAACAATTAGTTCTATATCTGTAACAGCATGGTTATTTCAGCCAGCAGTCGAAACTACAGAATCTGTAGCCGAGAATACAAATAACTACAAAAAAACATGGTAAAAAAGAAAACATTTGTTATATTTTTTTATGGGTATTATATGTGTTATAGTTATAAATCACAGTTATAAATTTGCAGTGAAATCTCGATACAACAATAATCCCTCAACAACGATATTTTTCTTATTCCGCAGAATATCGTTATATCGAGGTTTCACTGTATTACAGCCATTATTATAGTTACGGCCCGATAAAATATGAGGAAAAATCTTCCAAAAAATATATGCGGGGTATTCGTGCTAAATGTACGGAATAAAAATGATATATAACAAAATCACGTGATTTGAAACTATTTTTATTGGTAAGCTAGCATTCACGAACCTCTTAAAACAAGTACTATATAACACGATTGTCATTCAAAAACAATAAAAAAAAAGATATTTAAAATGATATGGTGAACTTATTTGATAAAAATGAATTATTTCCTGCCGCAAATTTGATTTTTTTTTTACAAAAACAAACCAAAACTTACATTTTTGATTCATTTTAGCGATGAAAAATTTACATGATGGAGAAGATGCTGGCTCATCTTATTGAAAATTATATTTTTAATTTTTATAATCAGAGCTCATGTTAATTAGGGCTGAGAATCGATTAAATTTTTAACTGGTTAATCATAAATTGTTTGGTAAATCAGAAATTTTCAATTGGTTAATCAAATTTCAATCGAATATTTCCAAATGCACACCATATTGTCGGCGTTCAAGCAGAAGTCACCAAATTCAAATTTGAGATTTCGCCAATTTTTGAACTTTTGAGTCGTTATCGAAAATAGTAAATATTATTTTAAAGATTTCTAACTCTTGCAGAGTAGATTTACTGATGTTTAGATAACTGACTCGTGGTTCGTAACTGTTCGTATCATGAAATAATTATTTATTTTGAATTCTAATCCATTACTGCAGTAGTCCGTCAAAAAAGTTTTGTGAACTTAGTGACTGTTGCTTGAATGCCGGACGATGTATAACAAGCGTATTGGTAACTTTATAACGTTAATTGATGCTACGAAAATATCAGTTACTTACCCTGGCCCAGCGAATGATTCGCCGTACGCGATAACATATATATCATCGCTAGAAAAATATAGCTTATTCATTTCACACACACATGCACCTATTCTCTAGATATAAATAAATATAGGAATGGATATTAAGAAATTAAAGGCTGCCAATGGAAGCAGCAAACAATTAATATGCTGAGCATATTTGCCAAATCTTTAAATTTCTTCACTCTTGAATCTCGTCATTGTTTTAAAAAAATTATTTTAGGTTAGTCACTGATTTCGAAACTATTTTCGATCTTCATACTATTACAGTAGACTTTCGCTAATCTGGTACATATACCACCAGAGTATGCCGGATTACCGGATTAGTGAAAGTTCATTGCAAAAGCCCATTTAAATGATATAAACTTCTGTGTAAATTGCAACACAGCTACGGCTGGTCGGGGGTCCCAGGCAGCTGGAGGAAAATAAATTAAATCAGATGCCTACGGGGGAACTCCACTATGGAAATTTATACACTAAAAAAACTCAGCGAGTCTGTAAGGTGAGAACCGTTGCTGTAGCAAAATCATTTTTGTGCCTAAAAAAAAAAAAAAATACTGAATTGACACAGATATCCGACTAATGACTGCAATTTTGTTCGGCAGACAGTGCATACATAGAACAGTAACACGGAGCATTTCAGAGATTACAGACGTTTTTAAATTCCAGTGTAGTAAATGTATAATCACGGTTTCAGTTCCCAACAGGGCTGTGACTAGGAATTTTTTCTGCCCCAACAACTTTAAAATTCGATAATTTTACAACTGTTCTTTGTTCCAACCTAAATCTGCCACCCCCGTAAATTTTGCCGGTCTGGCACGTATTTACAATTCCTACACTCTTACCTAAGACGACTTCATATACTTCAAGGAGTTCTACTCTTACCAACACAAGAGGCATTAGCACGTAGGTGATTGGTTACGACTAGCAAGAAAGATAGCAAGACGTCACGAGGGGCGGAGCTTTTGGCGAAACCGAATTTCGCCAAATAACTCGCTAGGTGCTGTTTAGGTGACAGTACAAAAATTTATGAAATAACTATGAAATAACAATATAATTTAATCCTTTTTGAAATTAATAAAGTAAAACTTGAGGAATCGAAAAAACCGCCTGAAACCACGTGCGAAAATAAAGCAATAGAGAAAAAAAAAAAACACTCAACTTCGCCACATTCAAATTTCGCCAAGTATTTTACTATGAGTGACGTAATGGTTCATCACTAATTTCGACCAATCATGATGAGCGGAATTTCTATAATGTTGCTAGAAAAGTAGGATTTAAATTGCAATCAAATATATATTGCATTTTGATACAAGGTCGTAGCAAGAGGGGGTGACTAGGGGGTCTGGTCCCCCAGAAATGTGAGAAAATGACCGAAAAAGGGAAAAAGATGGCCAAATCTATTGTTCCATCACTTTGGCTCCCCCGAATGAAATTTCTGGCTACGCCCCTGAATGAGGGCCTCAAAAAAATTAGTTGGCTCAGGAGCCCATGACGCTCTTAAAATTAATCCTGAGAGAAGTTGGTCATGACCATCTTAAGAGCATGATGGGCTTCCAGGCCAAGTGATTTTTTTGAGGCTCTACCTGGCAAATTCTCGAAAATTTCAACCAGTTTTCATTTTTGTGAGGCCCCTCAAGAGAACAGGGCTTCAGAACTGATATTGAATAGAATAACAGGGCTAAGTCATTTGTTCCATGACTTTGGTCCCCCACGTACAAAAGAAATATCTGGCTACGGTCCCAGATTGGTTACGTCAAGAAGGCTTGTTACATTTTAGGCTCAACACAAATGATACAAACTTGCAGTTTCAATCATTTTATTTAAGTTATATTCTGCCCCCGCCACTTTCCCCATAACATATGATAAGTTTTCTATAATATTTCAGATTTTTGATCTTTTCGACTGTACATAGATAAGGTTTGTCAGAAAAACAACTTAATCTATATTCCCATAGATAATTACTTCTATTTGTGTTCCATCATGTGATATAACTCATTTCTAGTGGACTAGAATGCTTGACTAGTAGTTTCAGTTTTTATTTTGTATGTTGTTTATAAAACTAGGTGATCAGGAACAGATGACTTTGCAGAAGGCTTTTTGGACTTTGCTTGCTCTGCGCACCTCTTCTTGATAGTGAGAAGCGTTCTAAGATCCGTCCACATCTTCATTTGCTTCTCGTTCGTTTCTTGATTCTCCTTGAGGTCTTTCTGCTGCTCCCGAAGCAATTTCGTCTGTGCGTCTTGTTCCTGTATCTTACGATTTAAGTTATCCCTGGGGAAGATGGGAAAAAAAAAGAAATGCATTCATGTTTCCTTTACCAAATACAAGACCATTGATGCAACATTAAAAATAATAATAAAAAACTTATAAAACCACCATGAAATTAGCATTGGCACCTAAAATTTACTATGTGTGGTTACTATATTTGACTTTGAGGAGAGTACAGAAATTTTGGAATTTATATCAGCATACACGAAGGTTTCAACAACTGGATGTTGCGAAGATATATTTTGGAAAGAGAGAAAATTCAACTGCCCCTGCGGGGAATCAAACCCACATCCTTTCACTTTCCGGATGGACGCCCTAGACCACTAGACTACAGAGGCACCGAATCTCTCAATCTTTCCTCGGAGCTCGTGTACATTGAAAGGGACCGTACATGTACGGCCGGACCAGACTCAGGCCAAGCTCAGTCCATGCACGGTCCCTTTCAGTGTACACAAGCTCCAAGGAAAGATTGAAAGATTTGGTTCCTCTGTAGTCTAGTGGTCTAGGGCGTTCACCCGGAAAGTGAAAGGACGTGGGTTCGATTCCCCGCAGGGGCAGTTGAATTTTCTCTCTTTCCACTTCGCAACATCCAGTTGTTGAAACCTTCGTGTATGGTGGCAGAGAGTGACGTCATCCTTGTATTATATCAGCATATCTATCAATAATGACGATGGTAACGATGTCCTGAAAAAGTCAGAAGAAATGTTATTTTTGACCTGTATTTGTGGAAAAAAAATGTTTGGAGCCTAGATCACTTTGCAATTTGTCAAGCCCTGTATTACAGTATCACAAATTTTGTCAAGTCATGTGATATCATTCAATGTGTTCCCTGTAATAAAGCTGATGATTTGAAGCAGGGCTATAACTAGAGGGGGAGCAATTGTCCCAGGCAGCAAACTTTAGTGGGTGGCTAATCAAGTGGAACAAAAAAAAAACAGAGTTATAAAATCATCAAATTTTATGATGGAGGGAGCAGCAAAATCATATATTTGCCCTCTCTCATGCAAGTCCTAGTTACGGCCCTGATATGAAGGCTGTACGTATTGTATGCTAAACCCTTTTTAATGGTAGTAACATTGCTATATTTTTCATAGGAAGCACCAGGGGCTGCTTAACCAAAGGTGCACCCAAGCGGTAAATTGTAAGGGGCAGCAGTTTGGGCTCCAGTTGGACATCAACATTTTAAAACATTTCCAACAGTAAAAACGCACGACATGTCGTAATGCTAACAGATAGGACCTGGAATCGTAATACCAGAAACAAGAATGTACTCTTTCACAAGGGGAACAAGTGTGTATTTTAGTGCTCCCCACCACCAGTAATTTTTTGGGAATGATCAAATAAAGGCAAAGGAAAAATTTGTCTTTACTTTTTGTTCGGCCCTGGATCACAGAAACAAATGTGAAATAAATTTCTTAATAAAAGTAGCCACATTATGCTTCCTCTTTTCGGAGTAAGTGTAAGTAATGATCACATGACACTCACACGGGCAGGGCAGACAGGTTCGGATGCCATTTCTGTCTTGTATTCTCATCATTTTCTATTTTTTCATGCTATAAATTCACTACGGGGGAAGGGGCAGCCCAGAAACCCTGCTGCAGGCTGGGGTGTGGGGTTGGTAATTATGGCTAATCAGTAACAGCTGTTATGTGGATCAAATAATCTGGTGTAGTTAAGAACAGTAAAATAGTCCTGGACTAAAATGTGGGACAATTTCTTTAAAAGCAGGATCTATGGTCACATACATTTTGTCATTAAACAATGATGTATGGCTTTGTACTTGAAAAAACCAAGTTTGGAAAAGGTCACCTAGGATAAAGCCCTGTCAGCCTCCCGCCATGGTCATCTTTAGAGGTGGCACATGAAGCTTTGCACCCGGACGGAAGGTGAGCTTGAGCTGCCCTATACCATATTTTAAGTTCCAGTTGTCAAATAGTACACAATATCTTAAGGCAGTGTTTCCCAACCACCGGGCTGATGTCTGATACTGGAGCCTAACAGCAGTAAAAAATGGCAGTGAATGATTCAGTGTCTCATCTCCCCCATTTATTTCCCATTAGTCGTAGTATGACCAGGACTTCCCCATAACAAAAAAGAAATCAATCAGGCAGTGGGAGGTCAAAGGTCCAGAACCACTGTCTTAAGGGGAACTCGATATTAGAAGAAGGGCAGAAATTCCCTTTGTCATTGCTGGGACATAAGTCAAGTCTATCATACCATCATATTGGCATTTAACTAATAATGCCCTAGCAATGATGGCCAATCAAGAATGACCAAAAGATTGATGAAATTGCAAGCAAAGAGCTCATCTTCATTTAGACCAGTGTTTTTCAAAGTGGGCAATATCACCCCCCCCCCCCAACGAAATGGAATGGTAAAGGGGGGAGGGTGGGGGGGTAAAAGTAGCTCTGGGTTTAGTATAGGATCCTATGGGTTGGGTTATGGGTTGAGTTGGAGGGGAGCGATGAAGCAAAAAGTTTGGGAACTATGATTTACACCTCGGTCTCTATCATTTCTTCTGTTGAGAAATCCATAGATCAGCGAGAACATATGGTCCAATTGGAAAACGTTTATTTATTTCCATTCATTGCAATGTGCAAGAACTTAGAAAATGCCAATTTCCTGCATAAAGAGTTGAGTACAACTAATCTATATCAGTTTTCAATCAAGTTTAAATCAGCAGAAAGAGGCAGTATAAAAATTTTATAGTCGTTCGAATCGCATTGAGGCATGACCATTATTAAGCTAGGGCAGAACCCAGGAGCTTAGGCCCTACCACACAAGAAATTTTGTACGAGAACTGAAAAGCACTACATCATTAACCCTCTTGGCTTGGGGGTAAGGGTTAGTCATGGCAATCCCATCATGGAGGCGGGCTACGATACTTGAAAAGCCTTTCCAAAGTAAATTTATAGTTTAAAAAAGTTAGGGGACATATCCAGGGCTCCAAGGCTGGAGCTCCATCAGCCCCACTCCCTCCATTGTAAGGGCCATGAAGTTTATCCCATCGTAAAAGTATACAAAGACGATGCAGAGTTCGTGCCAAGGAGAGCCCTTCTGTTCAAGAGTAATGTTACACTGTGCAATATGTTTCACAAAAGGGCCAACAAATATTATTTTTTCATATCCAACAGCGTAAAGATCTCTACTGAAGTTCTTTCAAAAATTAGTTCGAGTATAATTTCGACCTTTTTTAACAACTGTAGTCCAGTTATCATCTATCAACGGTTTAAGATGACCAGAAATAGGAATAGGAAAGTAGTTTTCAAGCTGAGAAATTTTAGCTGATTTTTCAACTACAATTTTGTCATTTTCAACTTTTGGACTACATATCCGCCCAGCGTCCTATTTAGTCATATCTTTGATTCAACTCATGAGAATGAGGCTAAATTTCAAAAATGCTCATTTCAAAAACGTACCTTGAAGAAAATCTAACTGAAATTCGAGTTCAAAATAACTCGGGTATTAACGGGTTAACTCACGAAGGTCCAGTCCACTGAACTAGCTACCTGTATATGCAGAGGTGGATTTATAGTTTTGTTGTGTGCTTGTGGGCTACATAAATTTAGTCTCTCTTCGCCCATACTAGTCTAGTTTACTCGACCACTCATTCCTCAAATCTGCCAGGGCCAAATTATCCCCGGGAGACAGAGTAAAAGTTTTTGTTTTTAGTTGCAAGCAGGGTGACTCTGGCCACTCTTGGTTGCTCACTTACTGCATACTGTTTTGGTCACTCCCATACTTGCATACTCTCTGGGTCCCCTTTTTAGTCCCTCACTGACCTAGTCCTTCGGTTTCTAAGTAGATTTTTACTGATTCATATTGCGACAATAAGGACTCAGAATTTATTCATTGATTTATTGCCGATTTTTTACAGCAGATTTTTTTATTGATTTTATACATGTGATTGGTTTTATTTAAGACATTTGATTTTGATTATGTTAGCTGGAACTCATCTGTGATGTGCACAATTGTACCTGCCCATGTGTAAAAACTTATATTTGATGGCCGGTGATGTAATTTTTTATATTTAATAAATCTCCGGAGACAACCCAGTTCCTATGGGACAATGTACTCAAATCACCCTGCATAATAGAGCCTGGGTGTCTCTCAGTAAAGGTAGATTTACGATTTTTTTTTGCTGCTCTTCTTTCATTCTACTCCCTAATTTGTTTTGGCCACTTACTCCTCAAATTTCCCACTCCTCTGAACTTGCCACACTGAGCTGTAGCCCGCATAGCCCCCCCCCCACCATAAATATGCCCGTGTGTACACACACACACAACAAAGAGATCATTGGGAGCGCCCAATGATCTCTTCGTTTCGTTGGCCACTGCATGTCAATGATATTTCTCAGGTAATGATGGAAAAAAGAAAAACTCTTACTTTATGGAAAATCAATTTGGAAAAAATAAATTTACCTCATCGATTTCTTCTTCTCAGATGTATCAGTCGATACATAGCATTTCAGCTCTTCAGCTACCAGTTTCTCTTCCATCTGCAACTTCTGAACAGCACTGTTTACCCAATGGATTCTCGACTCCTTGGCAGCAATCTCGTCCTTGATAGAGCTTACTTGCTATCAGTATAAAAATCAGACACTTTATCAGGTTCCGACAACAGCACACACACAAATAAATTATTTAAAAATTTCGGTTTGGTCCCTGACTTTTGGACCTCGATCCCCCCTCCCTATAACAAAAATACACATTAAAAAGCAATACACAAAAGAATGCAAAATCACCTGTTCGATTTTCGAAATGTTGCTTTCCAGGCTAAGAGCACAAGCATCGTATGACGCTTTCTTCTGATCGTACTCAAAGGTCATGTCCTTTAAAGAGAGATTTCAAGTGACTCAACAACAGATTCAAAATTGCACAAAACATAAAATGACAATAAAAATTCCACACAGAAAATCAGTTTCTAATAACCCACTTAGCGGAGGGATTATACAGGCAAACACACCCTTAATATTGGCATTTCAAATAGCTCTGAAGCATCCATGCATAATCATTAGCAAGGCTGAAACTAAGGTGGTGGGGGTGTACAAAGAAGGCAACTGTCCGAGGTGACAAACATTTAAACCATTTAAGCAGCAATTAGAAATCACTACCCCTCCCCCCTCTTCATAACGCCACATCATTTTTAACTAAGTAGGCCAATTTCTTCCAATTTTCAGCAGGTGTGAACTAAGGGGGTATGGGAAAAGTTTTCCATTGAGAAATCATTTTTACGAAATATCTCGGCTCGTCAATACTAAAATAAGAGGCTTTTATGAAGGCGAGATATATTGTCATTGCTGCTTAAAGGGTTAAGGCAACCCTCAAGCTTTTGGACACTGCAGGATGCTGGTGTCTTTGGTATGAAAATGTGTCACGGCCCAATTAAGTGATCTGGAAAGTGCGCAGCAGGTAATACTAGTGACGTGGAGCTGCACAGAGCATCGTTAAATGCTCTGAATCTGTGCAGAAGGTCTTTTAGGTGATCTGTGAATATGTTGTGGGTCACTCAAGTGATCAGGAACACTGCAGCAGGTAACTTGAGTAATGGAACGGCACCACGGGCCACTTAGTGATCTGTAACAGCGACCCAGGTTACTCAAGTGATGTGCAGATATGGAACAGGCCACTTGAGTGATTTGAAAATGTGCCTCAGGCCATTTAAATGATATGTGAAACTGCACAATGGGTCACTTAAGAGATCTGTAGATGAGCAGCGGGTTGCATAAGTGCTCGTGAATTATGTAGCAGGTCACTCAAGTGATTTGTAAATATGCTGCTGGTCCCTTAAGTGATCTGGAAATGTGCCACATGGTTCATTTTTACAAAATTATGTTTGAGGTCATACCCCCACATTAGATGAATCCCTGGGCAATGGGATGAGCATGCCACAAAGCAGAATGTTTAGCACTGTTCTGCGACGAGCCCTCAGCTGACTGGACAATTTCTTCCAAATTGTTCTGCAGTAGCGCTAATTGTTCTGCGACATACTTCGCAGATTTTGGCACATTCTGCTTTGGGGTGAGCATGTATGCTTTAGGAGGGAATGTAAACACATTAAAAAATCATCTAATTTTACAGTGGTGTGGGCGGCAAAATATATTTGTCCCCCCCCCCTTCCCCCAACTAACAAAAAACCTAGTTATAACTGCCATTTGGCACTTGGGAAACATTCTATGAATTGCCATGGGCTGCTGGTTGGTGCAAATCATTCTTATTGCAAAGATACCTCATCTTGCAAGTGCAAAAACCTGCGAGCTCTAAAATCTTTAATAAGGAAAAAAACTCATTCGCCACACTTCTTCATTCTACTAAATTTCTTGACCACTTATCCCTCTAATTTGCCACCCCTGAAAACTTGTTCCCCTGGGTAATAGCTCATTAAGCCTCTATGTAAATACGCCTCTGAAGGGAGCTCCAAACATGTTTTGGCCCTCCAGACCCTCGAGCCGCTCTTGTTGAATTTGAACAGAATTGTTCTCTCAACTCTCATCTGACACCCACTGCCATTTAAATGTTTAAACAAATGGAAACCCTGGCTAAAATCTACACTTGTTGCTAATTTGAACAGTTCCTGATCCAGTTGGTTCGGATAAGCAGAGCTGTCTTGTACTGTGTCAGGCGGACTGATTTTTTTTCATTAGAATAAATAAACTGTCGAGGGCGTACGCTACTACTACTGGTTAACCATACATCCACATCGTATACATTTCGCTACGAAATTTCTGAGGATTTGATACACATGAAATGTGCGCTCAGAGTCTGTGTAGCCCCTAATGTATTTATATTGTCAGAGTGTTCTTGTTGGTGGTTGCCATCTGTCTTCCATTATTTGAAGTGAAGATGGCAAATACTTGAATTTATCTTATGTGCCGAGGGTATGATGCAAAGCAAATCAGTTTTCAGTTAATGCATGCTTTCGGTACACCTAGGAACCTCAATTTATCGCTAAAAAGAATCCCCATGCACTATTAAAAACTTGATTTTTGCCTTTGCTGAACCTATTTTTCATCAAGCCCAATGCTTAAAAAAAAGCTCACCACCAAGTTGTTTGAAAAATTCTGAAATTCCAGTGTCTCTCGTAGGGAAGCTTCACAAGTTCTACAGGGAGGCGTGTCTCTCAGTTTGAAAACCTATGCCATACAGGGTACTTTGAAAAGGAAAAGATAAGTCAAATTTTGAGAAGTGTTAGAGCTCAGCCATGGCCCCATGGGCTGGGATTTTCAGTGGGCCCTCAAGCAGATGGCTATGAGCCCAACAGAGACTATTATGTTTTGCCATGGGAACGCATGGTCAGAAAAGAAAATTAAAGGCATTATTGAACATTGCAGCATGAATTTTATGTCAACAAAATGAGTGTCAACCAAATCATTCAACACATGGGAATTCTTAAAATTTTTTAGCCGCAACTCAAAATCAACTTCACAATCAACTTCAAAATGAAGATCGATGGGTCTGTTGGAGTTTGGGATTAGTGCATTTATACATTACAAGATTGTATGTGATTTGTACCATCCAATTTCAGAAGCCAATGCAACCTGATCTTGGGTCGCAATTCATAGGTTAAGAACATTTGCTCTAGCACCTCAATGCTTGATTTTTCACCATGCACAGCTGCTTAAATCACAGACCCAAACTTTACGGCGGAAACTGATGTTTACTGATATATTGAGATTGGGTTGTGTTCTCAGAGTCTCTTAAACCTAAGTCCACCCTTTTTTGATAAACCATTATGTAATATATTCAACGATAGATAAATCTCTCACCTGGCATTGTTGCCTCAGAGGTCTAAGCTCTTTTATGACTGGAGCAAGCCTCGATTTCTTCTCAGCAATTTTGGCATTCAGTCGTCTGACCATACTGGTCATCTCTTCAAGGGTGTGAGTCTTCTGCTCGTCCATTTCAGCTTTCCTACTGGACACTTTCTCGAGTTCTTCTTGAGTCGCGTGGAAACCGCTTATACCTTTCTGCTCTTCCAGCTGTGCCTGTAAGATGAATATGGTAATATTTTTACATTAAAGTAAAATTTAAAAGATTTCAATTTAGAAGCAACTACAAATATAGGGAAACTAATATCCCAGAAGTAAAACCTCAACAAAGCGTCCGAACACTCACTAATGAATTTGATATGCTGTTATCTTTCTGTTGAAGGATATCCATCGTCCTTGATAGAACTCCACACTCGGCCCTCAGTTCCGCTATCTCTTGCCTTTTCTTCTTGTAGACATTGCTCTTACTCCTCAGTTTGTTTATATAGCGCTTGAACTGGAAATCGTGAAAAATAAAACTCAGATATCAATAACAACATTTATACATAGCCACGTGTTGAGTAATAGCAACAAACATTTTTGAATCTCCTAAATTCAATTTAAAGCGAATGACAATTCGTGTCATTACAACTGGGAATCATCGTATCTTTACTTCGTCTCCTTTGAGGACTTCGCCTTCAACCTCTCTGTTTTGAGTCTGCTTCTCCGCCAGCTGGTCCTGCAACTTCGCTATTTCAGTCCGTGTCTCACTCAGTTCTTCGGCAGCTTTCTCTTTTTTCCTACTGATGATTGATGCCTGTCAAAATTAAGATGAAACATACAGTAAGAACACACTTTTGATCGATTCAGCTTCCGACTCAAGTACGAAAGCTCTCATACTCATCACTTTAATATGGCAAGCTTTGATGAGATTGAAGGAAAAGATTTGTGCAATATGAAGATGTATCAGAATGAAATATTGACCTGTTGCCGGAACAATGATAACTTGTCATCGATAGGGTCATTATTCATCATTCGCTTTTCAACGAGCTTGTTTATCTCAGCATTAACCTTTTGGATCTGGAATAAAAAAAAGAGAGAAAAAGAAAATGCAATAATTATCATCATTCATTTCAGTAACAAAAAAAACAATATATTTTCTACATAAGACTCTCATATATGGTATGTTCTGGATCAGGGAAAAACATATGTATGTTACTGCGCTGAAGCCCTGGGTTTTCACCTGGCCGCTGTCTGAAATTCAGGCTTTCACCGGCCCCATATGTCGATCCCTATACATAGATCACTACAATTTTTATATTCAGATTGATTTTATCATTAGGGTTGCCATAGCTAACCATAATTATTATGGTTAGCTATGGCTAATTATAAATGGCCATAATATGACAAAAAGTCAGCCAACATGGCGATGACCCCGAATCATAGTGATCGATATATAGGGCCCCCGGCAAAAGCCAGAATTCCAGACATTGGCAGAGTCAACTGGGCTGGCCACTTGAAACTCTGGCTTTGGCAGTAACACATATAAATATATATAGACAAGGAAGAACCAACCTTTTCTTTGATCTGATCTAGTTCCAGCTGACCCATAGCTGGTTCTGCGATAACCTTCTCCAGATCCCTGACATATGCCGATTTCTCGCCTATTTCTTTAGGAAGTTTCTCGTTAACCATGTAGCCATTGACTTTGACATCTTCTTCCAACTTCTGCAGCAGAGCTTGGGAAGAAAGTGTACACATTTTTGTTCGCATGAAAAAAAATAGGTTGCCGTTTTATTAGATTGGAAATAATAGGTTCAAATTAGCAGTTCAAACAGCAGTATTTGAGCGAGAGATTGAGGTTTAGACATAGATAAATTTCTGGAAAGAAAACATAATTACTTGGATGTGGTTTCTTTCTCCTAATCATTGACTGTGTTTTTTTCCATACTTGTTAACCGAGCACAACTTTGATCCATCATCATGGACAATTTACTACCGGGTGAGTTGAGTTGGAAGTGTGCATGTGAACTTAATGTTCTAAGTGTGTATATGGTCTTGCATTTGAATTTTTAGTGCTGCCAGCTATATTTCAAATTGTGAGTGGAGTGTAATAACCTAAATATTTGTACCATTGTAGGTCTGTTGCTCTCAGAGGCAAGACTTTTTAACGGGGAGATTGGCTGACTGATCCACCAATCAAGATCTTGCCCAAAGTGGAGCGATTTTCCTCTATATAGCTCAGAGAACTTCAGCGCATGGCCCGCAAGCCACCCACGTCCTGCCAAGGTTTTTAAAGACTAATTATTGTACTAGCTTAATGTTAATATATAACCATAATCAGGGACGACTCAAACTTACCTGATGCAAAGCAAAGCCTTTTTTAGCACCAATATAAAAATTTACACACAACACTATATATAAGCAATCAGACTGTTAGGTAGGGATGGGACAAATAGTGATTTGGTCGAACCGCCAAATACCAAATACTCAGCTAATGTTTTGGCAGAATATCAATTTTCTGAAAATTCACCACAATTGCGAATAAAATTTGTTTTTAATTGAAAGTAAAATACCGTTTTATGCTAAGAGTCTTGCACTGAAAGACCGTTGTGCTCTGAAAACATGGGCTTCCTTTTCTTATGCATTTCCTATTAGCTGAATCTTTCATTTTACATGAAATGGTTCAAGGAACTTCAGAAAGAGAAGTGTACTTGTAGGCCTACATCTGAAAAAAAAAAAAAAAATTCCTTGAGGGACATGAATTAATAGGGCTCTAACTACAGTGATTCTGGCGAAATGATTGGTGCGAAAATTCAGCTCACAACATGGCTTTGTTAGGTTAGCATGTGTATCGATATCAATGGAAATGCTCTCATTAGCTCTGAATCTGTATTCGTTAGCTGAGGCAGAAAATATCACGAAAAATCTTTGTTACCCGAGGTATCACTGCACTTACAGAATCAATTTTTTTTCAACACTTGTTACAATTTTACATCTAATTAAGAAAATGTCAACCATAATTTAGGTGTTAATGCATCATAAAATTTATGACTCATTCTCACACTCCAGATATTCTTTGCCCCCTTCCTCAAAACACATCCTGTCTAGGTACATTCTTCAGTTAGTGAACTTGTGTGATTCAGGCTCACTTCCACATCATTGAATCAGGATTCTGTTTTCAGTTTCACACGTTTTACTTACTCTAGAAATTCACCCTGACGTAACCTCTTGCACAAAAAAGGGATACATACAACACAATGAAATATAATCGGAAAATTTTAAATTTATGTGAAAAGTTCCAATTAAAATAATTTTTAAATATTAGTTTGTCGCGCTCAGACTTACACAGATATTTAGCAGAATACCAGAGCATTATTTGATCTAACCGAATATTTGGCAAAAGGGGCCAAATACTGAACAGCAGCCAAATATTCATCCCATCTCTATTGTGAGGTACGCACACTCACATTTCCGACACTACTCAATCGATAGTAAATTGCCAAGGGCGATAGACCAGAATTGTGCACGATTTAAAAGAAAGGAAAGGCTCGTGTGTGTGTGTGCTGCCCCTGAATACGACCCTGGCAAGAGGCTGACAGGGCTTTAGTCTATAAGTGACTCTAGGATATAAGCCTTGCACACCTTTGTTTACTAAACAAAATGTCCCTGACCATACATCTCACTTTCAAAAAGTCGGACCCACATTTTGGCCCAGAATTATTTTATCATTCTTAATTATACCGGATAACTTGATCCACATTACAGCTCTCATTGATGAGCCATCATTAATTACATTTATCCTGCAAAAGGGGATATAACGACACGATTTTTGTTAAGAAATTTATTTCAATTGCGTTTCTAGTGCTTCAGAGCTGGACAAGTAAGAAGCTGAATTTTTCTTTTGCCTTTAATTGGCCATTCTAGAAAAATTATTGGATGGGAGGCACCAACATGCACACTTGCCCCAAATGTGACAGAGTACATTCTTCTTTCCTGGTGCAGTATTATGGCCGCCACCGTCACCACAGTGGTGGTCGGCTGAAGTTGGTTTTCTGTGGTTCCCAACTTCGAGGCACAAATGCGAGCCGATCTCCCCGTTAAAAAGTCTTGCCACAGAGAGCGACAGACCTACAAACAGTACAAATATTCAGTCACTACACATCACTCACTTCACTTCTGAGATATAGATGGCAGCACTGAAATATCATACACAACACTAGATACGCACTCAGACTGTTAGGTACACACACTTACACTTCCGGCACAACTCACTAGGTAGAAAATTTCCTGTGGCGATAGACCTGAGTTGTGCTCGGTTAAAAAAAAAAGTATTATGGCCGAAGGTCCTGTCTGTTTCCTCAGGTTTTTTCAACATGCGTTGTCAGTGTAGCTCAAACGTCGCATGATGTCATGTGAGTTTATACTATTGGAAATTTAAAAAAAAACATTTTGTATCTAACTGAAGTCTAAGCTGCCGCCACCTTACAACCTGCTGCCTGGATGCACTACACCCTTGGTTAAGCCACCCCTGATAGTAACTATCAACTGCCCAATAATTACACACATGATTCCTTGTGAAAAACTAATATAGAAAAGAGTTTTCCGTTTCAGATCAGACGAATATTTAATAAGTTATAACATATTTAATTTTTTTGACATGCTACTTTTGTAATAGTCAGTTACAAGTTAAACAACCAACGAAAGTAAAATTGTTTCTCAGCAGAGGGTTGTAGACTTTTTGAAAATGAACTGTGAAATATTCAATCCCGTTAGAGGCCAAGATCAGTCATTTGCTGTCATGATTTTGCTGCTTTTTCCTCTTCTTGTAGAGTCATATTCCCCCCACCATATTGTCAAATTTATCATCAGATTCGTAAACCACTAGCAAAACGAGATCAATGCTTTTTTTTGCCAAATGTGGTAATTTGTTCTCCTTCGCTATCAAAATCACTCCACTAAAAAAATTGTTCAGAGTATCAGCACTTGTGCAAGTTGAAAATGATCTACCAAAATATATAAAACATGTTGCGTTAATAAGCATGCTTCAACATTGTTCTTGAGATATATAAAGCATTGTATAAACTTTGCGAGAGTGTCAAGCATAAGCATCGAGTTAAGTGCTGAAACAGGCAAAAAGCCTCTACAGATTAGCCTATCTCTAAACATGGTTAAATTTAAATTAATATTTTTTTCACCATGAATTTTTAACCAACTTCTGATTATATTTCATTCATTATCAGGAAAACAAGTGTCCCTAAGAAAATTTTCTGAATTTTTCGGTTGACTTCTCTTGTATAACTATTTTTTTGTTTCATTTCCTGTCCAATTTTGTGAGAATGACCCGTATACAATAATAAAAATGTTACTTCACTTACTCTCTGGAGAAGCACCAAGATTCGAATGCTTCAATTCTTTCAGCTGCTGGCTGAGTCTGTGTATTCGTTGTTCAGCATGACTAAGCTGATTGGAAAACAAAACAATACATTTGATGAAATTCGTTTTTTTTACACGACTTTTAATGAGATTGATTTAATAACTCTCCCTTCTCATGCTGTAAGGCATACTGTCATGAAATCTGAAATTTTTTGCATAATTTAAAGACCCTGAATTTATCAATTACATATAGAAAATTTTGCATAGGTACCAATATCAATTTCCTAGTCTGAATAGCAATGTCTGGTACCTGGTATTTCTAAAACTCTAGTCAGTGTGATTTTCTCATTTGTCCAGGGAAAACGAGAGACTGCTAAATCATCATCATCATCTGTGAAATCTCAGCCCATTCTGGATGTCTCAATAATGTTTGAAGAAATCTGAAAATCTGGCAGTTGCACCAGATGCCTTTCTTTCTTTCTTGGGAACAGTATATTGAAAATGTTATAGGAAGGATGGAAGGAAGGGTAATGACCCTGAAAGATGCATGAGCTGGGCACACAAAACGATTTCCACAAATAGCTTAAACAAGAACCTTTTTGCATGCTACACACACCCTGTACATCATGCTATTAGTTGGGAACATGGAATCAAGTATGAAATATTGTCAACAAATCTAAGAGATTGCATAAGAGATATACAATTTACCGCATTATTCTGTTCCAGCTTCTGCGCATTGAGGCCAACTTCACGGTCCCGCTCTTCTCGTAAACTTCTAGCTACTGCTAACATGGCTTCTACATTAGGGTGACCTTCAACCTGGAAAAAAACAATCTATACAGTAAATTCTCCCCATGGCAATCGACAGATTCGAAAAAAAACAACATGTCTCTTCTTTGAAAAAACATCAATCAATTCACTTATAGGAAGAAACAAATAACTACAGTATAAGCATATCTCACAATTGATGTTTATCTTGACAGTTATTGGTGACTTTTTACGTGGGTACAGGTGAAAGATCTGTTTTATTGACAGCCCTTCTGTAAACTCATGATTAGTAAGACTTATGTGTGTAAACCTAAAATATTTTTCATTTTGCTTCACCTTTAATTAATAAAAAAAGCTATTTCTTAACCCTATGTTCCAACGTTGCACAAGTCTTTGTTCTTTGCTTTCACGTCTGTTGATATAGTTAATATCACAACTAGGCAATTTGGACGATTTAGTAACCGATGTATATAATTGTACCAATGAAATGCTTCAGATTTCACTGCAAAAAATTTCAATATGTAGGATCAAGGACCGCACAGAAAAAAGTTGTCATTGAGCGATTCTTCAATGTATGCAAAGGGAGTGAGAGACCGAAAGAGATTAGTCTTATCAGCTGCAAACTTCAGAAAATAAATATGGAGAATGAATGAATGCAGAATGAAATACTGAGATGGCAAGATTTCCGTAATCTGGGGTATACACCAAGTTTGTGGATTTTTCATGGCAAATTCGGCACACACTTTTCATACTACCCTTAATACCTCCAGAATTATAGGGCAAGGAATAGTGATATTGACAAAATTAATGGTTTTTTGTGACGGCACTTACCAAATCAAGTTTTGGTTGTTAGATAGCATTATATTCAGTTAATCTGTATGGTTAAAAATGATTTATTGGAGTGATAAAATCAAATCAAAGCCGATATCAATGATTGAACCTGGCTTTCTTTCAAATCGAGCATGACTCAGGTCTATCGCCCTGGGCAATGTAATACCTCTTGAGGTGTGTCGATTGAATCTAGCTATGAATCTATGAATTCCACAAACGGGCACCATGTTTGTTATTTGTAATCAAGATGTGTTGGCCATCAAAAATAGTTTGTTTCTTAATTCCCACTATTGTGGAGTCTATTTTTATGGGTTTATTTCAACGCTCATGTGTTGATTCACCGCCCTCATGTAGCAAGTGCTCTGGGTAAGGGGGTTACACCCAAACCACAAATGTGGAGAGATAGGGGTAGAAAATCCCCTGTAGAGAGGAAACCACAGGGAGTCGACTTATTTCTAATTTTATATTTCATTTCTAAGTGAATCCATTTTCATTATGAAACAATAGCCAGAAACAGGTCAGCTCCCTATGGAGGCCGCCATCGTCTCGTCACATTCGTGGTTTGGGCACAATCACCTTACCCAGTGCAGCTCTAAAGTAATGGTGAAATATTATTAAAAACACGACTTGTAATTCTTCTGAGTGACATTACAGTCTGCCATGATGTCACGTGGAGCTATTCCTATACAGCTACAAGTATCGCATGTTGGCGGTGAAAAACTTTTCCAATTTGGCATGTAACATGATTACAGAAATCTTGATATCGACATTTTTGAGTAAATCCGAATTCCACACAAAACCCACAAATAGACAAATATAAAAATGATTATTTGAAAAACAAAGTAAGGATTTCTTCCCCCTTATTTGAAAAACGAAACATAGCCAATCATCACCAAATAGTCAGTTGAACTATGTGTTATTACCGCACTCAAACCAAAAAATAATGTTTACAAAAAAATCGCCATATGGGCAAAACAAAACTGGACAGATAAATTTGATGGGTATTATGATCATTCTTAAAACAATTTGCCTCACTAATTCAACTATTGAGATGCCAAACTGATGCTTGCCTGTTTAGCGAATTTTGTTGATTTGATTTCTTGCAAAAATATGAACAGTTCTTCATGATGATTTGGTGCAATGGCAACAACAATGCATTTTAAATGCCCGGGAGTGGAGGGGGGGGGGGTAAACACACAAGCAATAAATTATTCCCTCCCCCCCAAAAGTAACAACCATTCTTTTGAATCACAGTCAGAATTCTGGAGATAACGTTTTTTTTGGGGGGGAATCCAGGATAATCCGGGAGATTTGGCAGATATGTCAAATGATAGCTCATTGTTGATAAGAAGAATGGGCATGAATTCGCAGACTGTTATACATGGATTAAACACAGCAATAGTTACAATTCAACAACAGAGAAGGCTCACGGTGCCCACATCTGAGTTGATAATATCATTCTTATGATATAAAATTGACTAATGATGCACACCAAGAAAAAGGAAACAAAAATAAGGTTCACCTTCATCTTAAGGCGGTCAATTTTCTTGGAGAGTTGGTCTCGTTCTGCTTCCATGTGTTCAAGATCTCGTCTGATCTCATGTGTTGAGAATCCACTCATTTTGAGGTTCTCAAACTGCCTGTGGGTTTCTTTGAAATCCTCTATTAGTAAGCTGTACTGAAATTAGAGAATATTACAATAAAAGTTGAACTCACTAAACCACGAATATATGTTTTATACGTATATATTCACATGAATAAATTTCAATGAATACATTTAATTTGCACTGGACGCTAGCAATAACTTTTTATTCAGCACCTCAAATAGCTAACACCTGAGTCATTATAAAAAGAGAGAGAAAGACATGTGATGCAATGAATGTTGTATATGATTGCATACTACTCAATGTTGTATATGATTGCATACTACTCAATGTTGTATATGATTGTATACTACTCAATGTTGTATATGATTGTATACTGCTCAATGTTGTATATGATTGTATACTGCTCAATGCTGTATATGATTGTATACTGCTCAATGCTGTATATGATTGTATACTGCTCAATGCTGTATATGATTGTATACTGCTCAATGCTGTATATGATTGTATACTGCTCAATGTTGTATATGATTGTATACTACTCAATGTACTTATATGATTGTATACTACTCAATGTACTTATATGATTGATACTACTCAATGTACTTATACGATTGTATACTACTCAATGTACTTATATGATTGATACTACTCAATGTACTTATATGATTGTATACTACTCAATGTACTTATATGATTGTATACTACTCAATGTTGTACTTTGATTGTATACTACTCAATGTTGTATACATCACAATGTTTTGTTTACCAAAACCTCTCTGTAGCATGTGTTTTCCTAAATTAATTCATTAAAATTTGTATGCGAGCGCATAACATTCAGTAGAAATTATAAAGAAGTTACTCTGAAGAAGTACAGAAACACCTCTGCTTCTCGCATATGAGTTCCAGAAACTCTAATCCCTTTAACGAGTTCAGGGGACTATTCTGGAGAGGGTGTTTTACAACTAGAATACTTGATCAGACAAATACAAGCTAAAAAATGTCTTGCAAGAATAAGCTGTAAGAATGGTGCTGCCTCTGGCAACCAAAATCTTCAACAGTTATGGGTACAGTCACATATATGGATATTTGTCCAGCTGGGGAAGTGGGTATAAGCATCCATTTTGGAGCCCCTCCTTATAACATTAAGGGAGTGAAGCAATGCAAGAAGTTAATTTGCAGTTTCACTTAGGATACCATACCGAGCTGTTGGCTGTCCCCTTAGGCTGGGATTCACTATAAAAGTTTGATAAAAGATCTTTTAAAAAACTTGGAAAAAAACAACAACCAATAAACATATTGGTTACATTCGAGCAAATATAATCAATAGGCTTATTAGTTGTTTTTTTTCAAGTTTTGTAAAAGATATTTTATCAGACTTTTATAGTGTAATCTAGCATTAGTCATGAAAAAAAGTCATAAATATGACTACAATTTTCATTCAAGAAATTTAACAATCTACACATGATACAAATAATTTCTGTGCATGTTTTGCCACCAGGGGCGTACACAGGGAGGGACACATTTGCTCCCCCCCCCCCCCCCCCACAAAGCAATCAAAAATTGGTATTTTTAAATATTTTTGTTAAAAAAATATATTGAGAAAAACTACCTTTATTTGTTGTCTTAGGCCGAATACATAGTGAAGTGACGGTGAGGTATGGGAGTGTGCAATAAAGACTAGCGACGAAAACAACTGTATATTGTTTTGTTTTACACCACATGTACTCGAGCAGCGAGACAAAGAGAAAGAAGCCTCAATGAGGTGCACATTAATCCTGTTTGTTTTCACCTCAATCTGCTGCTTAATCCCTTTCTCCATTTTTTTCTTTCTCCTCTTCTGCGATCATCAGCACCACACCTTACATTTCATAAGCCCTCCGGACATTTCCTCTATCCTCTTCTAATACGTGTGCTCATTTGGGAGGGGGGGGGGGTGGGTCGGGGCGCTTGCACCCCAACTTTAAAAAATATGCTATATATACACAGCCAAATCCCTTTGTAACGAACGCCCAGAGACCGGAGGAATCACTCCGTTAAAACGAAATTTCATTGTAAAGGAATTCCAGGTTACCTAGCATTGTTCCTATGTAAACTTATTTGGGGGATTAGAAAAGCGTTCGTTAAAACGATATTTTCGCTATAACGGTATTCGTTAAAACGGGATTCGACTGTATATACACATTGAGTATATGTTCTTTAACCCCCGGAAAAAGTTGAAATGATAGGCCTGCGCCTCCACCTCTATACATTTTTTTTCTTCCTACATAGTCGCTATTCTTGAAACTCTTATCTCTTCACTCCAGATCTCCTTATCTCTTCGCTATGATCGTAGCCTTAATTGATTGTTAATTTAAAATTATTTTTCAAGGGTAAGAGATTTAAAATATCTTTCAACAAGATTTCTTGTGCCCCACACACATGCCCTGTGTCCCCCCCCTCCCTCAAAAGGTTGATCCTATGTATGCCCCTAGTTACCACTATTTTATTTCCAACCCCCTTAAAGCATAAAAAAATGGGGGGGGGGGGGGAAAGAGAAAAAAATCACCAGATAACAACCTGATCGTACAGATCCCTTATATTAGAGTCTCCCTCGATGTCTGGAGGCAACTCTATCTTGACGAGATATTGAGCGAGATAAGCACGCTTCTGTAGATCTGGGATCCGACGGAGAAGCCATTCCAGGATGTGATAGATCACCAGCTTATCACCAACAACCAGGCCTTGTTGAAACTCGCCACTGGAACAGAAATCACAAATGAATAACGGAGATAAAAATATGGAGGAGCATGGCTACAAAAATGAAAAGAAACTCACAGATCGACATCGGGAGGAGGCTTGTATTTCAATATTCGAAGGAAGTTCAGCACTTTCATCACCATCTGTTCTGGATCTTCTGCTCTGATTTCCGCTTTCATCTTAAAAAAAAAAAAGATAACAAACAATAAAGTAAATACACTCAACCTCTATAATTAAAAAAACAAATAATTTCAAACTTGTTAAATACAAAGCGAATTGTATTGACGCTCATTCATAAACAGTATGATTTGAATTGGTTCTTGAATTGGTGGCATCCACAGATTCATTACTGTATTACACTGCCCTATTCCTTTTATTTACACTATTCACTACACCCTACCAAAGTTTCATGCCTAATGCAGCACCTCTTTTGCTGCCATGTAGGGCACCTACCTATGCTTTTATCAATCTTTTGAATACGCATGGTGTGCACACCAATGCATATTTCTGGATGTGTGTGTCTACAGTTTGTTCCCTGTGGCGAGAGGTGGCTCTTTTTTCTATGAAACCATGGTGACTACTACTACTATTACCAAATTGCACATGCTCCACATAAACAGTCCTTTGAAAAATTTGTCTCAATCGACTAGCGCATAGAGAGATGTAGTCCTTTCCTCAGTCACCAATATATCAAGATTTTTCTAGACGTTATGCCGAAACAAACTTTGCAAAGAAAAATTGGCTCTCTCCTCCAGTACTGGAATCCTCTCACATACCGAATGTCATCCCGGAGGACACTATAGGACAACAAATTGATTTTGGTCTAATAAAAGTACTCGCACCCCCCCCGCTTCAGTGTCGTAGCATCCTCACACACACCAGGCAAGTGCGTTATCCAATACACCACTGACACAACCTGTCCTACAATGTATTAGGGAAAAGTTTTTTCCGAATGTTATGCCGACATCCAAAGGTACCTATTGACATAATATCCAAAAAAAAAAGCTTTCCTAATATATAGTGGGTCAAGAGAACACCATCACCTCTCTGTACTGTTAACAGTAACTACCGAGGATGGTAACCGCTGTAATTAAGAGAAGATACTAAACTATGTACATGAAATTCGTCTATATTCCTCTGCGGAACTTCCAATGAACTGGTACATGTTATAAACCTAATGTAAAGCTTGTTTCCATGTAATACTTGTTATGTGTAGTGCTACTACTACTACTACTGGACCAGACATGTACCTCGTCCATATTCCTCTGCGGAACCTCTAACACAGCGGTTCTCAACCGGTGCTTCGTGTGCACTTCCCAAGGACTCCTCTGCGACTCGAGGAAAATAAAATAAATCAGTAAATTTGATAGATATTTAAAAAAATGAGGCCTACCGGGTTCTGCCATAAAAATTATGTTCTGGAAGGGGCTCTGCGAGTACAAAAAGGTTGAGAGCCGCTGCTCTTACAAATTGGTACATGTTCGAATGTGGGTGTATGTATGTATAGTGAACCTTCCGTGAAGTTTGTTTCTGTGTAATACTTGTTATGTGTAGTGCTGCCATCTTTAATCAATTTTTTTAAACTATGAGTTTTCCCCTCAACTCATAGAGCATGAAGTGTAATGAATGAATAATTATAACGTTGTAGGCCTGTTGCTCTCTGTGGTGAGACTTTTTAATGGGAAGATCGCCTCGCATTTGCCCCCTTGAAGTTGGGAAACCACAGTTATGTGTAGTGCTGCCATCTGCCATAAATTTTTCTAACTATGAGTGAAGTGTAATGATTGAATAATTTTTTTCAGTTGCAGGCAGGTTGCTACCTGTGGCAAGACTTTTTTAATGGGGGAAAGATTGGCTCGCATTTGCACCTCGACGTAGTGAAGGGAAGCTGCCATGTCTCCACTTAGCGCATCATGTAACTGATATGTGTTATACATGCTTTGTTCAAAAAGTATCCAATCATAATTTTTTAATGCATGAACCAATAAAGTTACGGAAGCGTGGTTTGGTGCGCATATGTAGGTAATCCTAGCTTTTGAATTTTTTTTCCTTCCAGCAGAAGCTGCCAATCACTGGCAGATCGTTGATGAGTGAAGTGCAACATCCCTGCATACGACCCAGGTTCTGATACGGAGAGAATTTTGATGCATGTTATATTTCATATATAACATGTTTCAAAATTAAAGGGTCGAGGTCGGTTTAGCAAATATTTCCCCAGTACAGTGTCACATTTTCGTTTTTGACAAAATGGCATGAAAAACTTGGACAACACTACTGCAATAATAGTGATGGAGTTGCCAATTGTGACACAGAACCTCTTGGTTATGTTTGTGTCGTATGGTGTGTACTCGTGATGAACCATGCCACCGGAGTCAAAGAAGACGGGCAGCATGACTTTGATACTCATCTGCTGAAGACCAAATCATCAGTCAAAATAGAATGGACAAATCTAGTGCTAACGCTCACCTCGTCTCCAAGTTCCCTGACTGAAATTCAATGATCACCAGCATCACCAAGAGTTCTCACTTGGTCAATAACAATATAATTGCTAGATGTTGAGAGCCTACCTGCCCCAAAGCAGAATATGACAAAATCTGTGACGTGCGTCGCAGAACAACATGGAAAAATTTTAGGAAAAAGTGCAGAAAACACTATTATGAGGATTTTTACAGCAGAATATTTCCAGTCGGACAAGGGCTCATTGCAGCATTACTGTTTTGGGGCCAATCAGATTGTGTTTCACTCTCTATAGATGTTCGGCCATTTTTGAAGCAATTGTACCGCTTTAAAGTAACTCCCTTTATCATGATTCCCACAAGGGTGGCTCTGACAGGGCTGGCCTGGGATGATTTGCATTTTTTGTTTTTTCACGTTATGAATTCATCATGAAGGGACAGTGAAAGTCTGGTCTGGGAGGTGGGGGGGGGGAGGGGTAATCCTAGCCTGGAGGCCCTGCACCAGGATGTAAGGGTCGTATCCTTTATAGGTGTGGTACAATTTCTGAATGTCTGTTTAATTATGCGGATCATTCCTACTTGAGAATCCCCAAGCTTCACACAAAAATTTAATGGAGTAGAATTGTTTTTTCTTGCCATTTTGTCAAAAACAAAAATGTGATGAAGCTCACACTTCTTCAGTCATCAGCTGTCTGCTGGGGAGATCATTGGTCTACGGCTAATGATGTCGTGTAAACTGCTATGGGAAACCCTTCTCTCAGCTTGTATGTTGAATATGAAGCTCGTCGATGTAGTCCTGTAGAGAGGTTTGGGTGGATGGAATTCTTATAAAACCTGATGTCTACGAATAAAATGATAAGAGTTGGCTTCATCATCCCAGTGTGGACTTGAGAATCAAGTTTCGCTGCCTGGTGCGGAACAGTGCCCATCAGATGAAGCTATTAGCATAATCATGGACGGCTCAAGAACTAAGAGAGCTATGGCCTGTGCACATGCAGTTATGAATGCATATAGATCTGTTGAAGAAGCTTGGAGTTGACCATTGCATCATGGGAACGGCATCTCCCAGGCAGAGGTTCTGGCCATACTAGCTGCAGTAGAATGGGCAATTAAACAAGGTCTGCAGATGAAGATACATACTGATAGCGTGTCTAGTATTACTGGAAATTCATACAATCATCCATCTATCAGTATTAAATGGGTCCCATTATTCCTGGGGAACAGCAGAAAAAGCGGGGAATGAGACTGCGGACAGATTGGCTAAAGAGGCATTCAATCTTGCAATGGAAGAACATCTCTTGCTGCCACGCAGAGCAACAGAAGTCTCACCACAGGCCTACAATGATACGATTATTCAATCATTGCACTTGATGGCAGATCAAAAATTGATGGCAGATGGAAGCACTCCACACAACACGCATTACACAGGAACAAACTTCACATCAGGTTCGCCACACATAAACACACACATTCCAACATGTACCAATTCGTTAGAAGTTCCGCAGAGGAATATGGATAAGGTGCAAGTGTGATTCAGTAGTGACATTAAACAGGTGTTGAAAAGTGACCTGTTACAAAAGTGGGAGTGTCTATGGGACAAGAACGCTCATAAAGACGCCTACAAGGTACAGAAATGTATCCGATGGAATAGCACCATTTGGTTTAGAGAGGAAGTGATCATGATAAATGAATGTGGCCCATTGCTGACCTACCTAGAATGTTTCAAGTCGGATAACGCCAGGTGTGCTTGTGGTGAGATTGGATCTTTATGGCACTTCATTTTGGCACTATTCCCGAGAAAAGTGTTACAGTTTGCACATCAACCCATAGGTTAGGAACTCTTGATTTGACCTATGTAACACCTTTAAGTGAAAGTGTAAAAATAAAATTCTCGAAAGACTCCCCATTTGATGAATTTATGCTATATTTATTCACAAAAAATAAGTCGCCAAGGAAATGTGAGTGGATGAATGCTGAAATTTCTCGTGATAGAAAAAAATAAAAACATGGTTCTTAGCAAAATCTGCTCGATCATTTATTTCGTTGCCCAAAAATCTGGAAGAAAGAAATGCTATTCAAAATCGTGACTTTCGAAATTTTGCTTTTCATTTATTTTCTCATTCAAAGAACTCTTCCTTGTGCATGTGACTTTTACCAAATATTTAATAATTCTCCATGACTTTCGCTGACCATTTTTCATTTCCCTGACTTTCCTGGTCAATAGGAACCCTGTAAAAAAGTAAAGAGAGTAGCAACACACCTTTGGATCAATGAAAGCGAACACCTCGTTCAACACCTGCAAGAGCTGGTCACTTCTCAGTGCATCGAAGCCGATCAGATTGAACTTCTTATTGTACGGACTCTTATTCAGTTCCTGGATGATGAACTTCACTTGATCGCCCATTTTTCTTTTCTTTTTTCAACCTGGAATAGAGGCACAAAATGATTGAGCACTACAAACTACAATGAATTAAAAGGAAAATTTCAACCATAAAATCTGAAGCTTCTCCTAAGGGGTCATTCAAGTATTATGTTAGCATCGATAGGGGGAAGGTGGGTTTCCGATTAGCTGACTTTTGATGACAAGGGGGGGGGGGTGTTTGGATGATACTTACGTCATCAAGCACCCTTTATGAAGATATGAAATATTCTTAATGACATCTTATTTGGTGCGCCAAAAATGGAAAAAAACCTTTTGATAGTTATTGGGCACCTGAACTAACATTCTACCTATTGATAAGTCCCCTACAGAGCCACTTGAATGATCTCTAAATGTTTCATGGATCCTTCAAGTGCTCTGAAAATGTTTCCGGGCAACTTAAAGGTTCTGGAACTGTGCCACGAATCACTTAAGCAACCTGGGAATGTTCTGCAGGTAACTTGAGTGATAGAGAACCACACTGGGGACAGCTTAAGTGCTCTAAAACTGTGCCACATGTCCCTCAAGGGATCTCTAAATGTACCACGGATTGTTTAAGTGTTCTGTAACTGTGTCGCGAGCTACTTAGGTGATCTTTGAATATTAAATTGATCTTTGAGGCCTACTTCAGTTATATGGAAATGTACCACGGGCCACTTAATAGCTCTGGAATTGTGCCACGGGTCATTTAAGCAATTTGTAAATGTGCTACGGGTCATTTAAACGATTTGTAAATGTGCCGCTAAGTTCATTTTCACAAAATTAGGTTTGAGGGGGGGGGGGGCAAGCCACATCAGATAATCTCCAGGGTCACATTTGGTCTGCGGGTCAAGGATTTACCATATATAGCTTAAAGGGTGGGTCGCAATGAATTTCTTAAAGAAAATTTTTGAGTTCTTACCCTTCAAACACATTGAAATTAGCGGAAATTGATTATAATAACATATAAAAGGTATTTTCTTTCAAAATTTTAATTTTTAAAAAATATTTTTCGCATTTAAAAATATTTTTCTTCCGTCTGGGGGAGGGGAGCATGAGCTCCCTATGCTCCCACCTGCATAAGTTTCTGATCCCACCATTATGCATTAGGAAGTAGGGAGCAATGATGACGAAATTTTGCTGACAAGTGGGGAGGGAGGGTGTCAAAAATGGCTAAAAATTTGCTTACGTAGTACTTGAACGGCCCCAAATCAATTATTTTGCGACATACAAGTAGCGTTGCCCAAATTTCTCTCAGACACTCAGACATTAAAGATGTTGGCATTCGTAAATCTCTCTCTCTCTATGCTTATGTAGCTGTAGCAATTTTACAATGCACCCTTGCATATTTGCGTGGAAGGTGTGTTAATGAATGGCTGGAAATGTTTCCCCCTTCTTGTATTTTTAAGATTGCATCATTTCATTCTCACCGTGCAGGTTCCGCTCGTGCGGGTGAAGTTGGTTTTCTGTAGTTCCTAACTTCAAGGCGCAAATGCGAAAAGTCCTGTCACAGAGAGCACACACAACCAGCCCACAACAGTACAAACCTTCAATCATCTCACTTCACTTACAGTTTGAAAAATAGGTGGCAGCAGTACAACAAACTTTACACAGAAACAAACGTTAGGTTCATAATGCCTAGTTGCCATCCTAGTGCGCCCATAAGTGCAATTAAACTCCATTTTCACCCCCCCCCCCCGATGATCCCAGGCTTGTTGGCGCCCAATTTTACTGCCACTAACAATTAGGGATTATTTCTCATAAGTTCAGGTAATGGGCTAACTGAACTTTTGGGGCAGAAGAGGGAGGAGCCAATGCCTATAACACAAAAAAGCAGGTGGTTTTGAGGCTCTGGGCACCCGGGGGCGGCTCGAGGAAAAAATCTCTACCCGTGCTGGACCTATTTTTGCGCCCTCAACCACATGCTTCGTTTTGGTCGACGAAACGGTTTTTTTTTTTGCCTTGTCCCTCCTAAAGCGATCCCCCCCCAATTCGCACATGCGAGAAACAACCCTATATAGGAATGTTGGCGCAGCGCATGGCTATTTCCACTCAAATACCTTGGCGGTAATTGTTAAAAAAACTGATTTTATAGCCAATAGTATTTTGAAAATATTATGGGGTAAAAGGTAAACAAAGTATATTCAAGAAATAAAAACTTACCTCTTTGATTAATTCCCATTTCACCGAATGATATCGCTTATATGTCAACAAATACCCAGTCGCTATGGAGATGTGATATAGAAATAATATTGCCACCAATTGAAGCAGGAATACTGATAAATAATCGCGACCATGTGAGTGACATGACCATACGTCACGTATGTCCCGGGACATCATATATTCACGTATAGTTGACCATCCGTCACGAACGCTTGTGAAATGTCCCGTTTTTTTCACATATTTTTAGCGAAAGAGAAACTTAACTTTTTATTCCTAAATCTTTTTAATCTTGAAAAATCAGAGCAGCGACTAAAATATATAATCTTCCCCAACCAGGGCCATAACTAGACTGGGGGCAACCGGGGCACTGCTCTGGGGCCCAGAGACAAATAGAGGGCCTCACAGAAAATGTACATTTTGTATAATTTTTTTCTTTTTTAAGGGAGACCCCAAGAAAATGTCTGCTCAGGCACCCCGAAAAGGGTCCCTGTGGTTCTGTTCCCAACTCATAAATTACATTACGATAATTAACGAGAGTCTCGCTGCAGTGTTGAACGCATGGTCCCACAAGGGCGGGGCTGACGAGGCTCTAGCCCGGGATAATTCTAATCATTTTTTACTTTTTCACGCTAGAAATTAAGTACACTGCTCAAAACAATTAGGGGAGCACATGGTTTTAACAAAATTACGCAAAGATGTGTACCGATAAGTAACATAAAATGAATCATCCATAATTTAAAGCCTAGCAGGAAACGGAAGAAGAAAACTTCATGACGTCAAAAACCAGAAAAAGGAGATAAGGGCAGAAATCGGATGTTGCAGAAACGTCTGTTTTACTGCCGTAACTGTGAAATTCGATTGCGCAGTATTTTTTTTTTGAGACAAGGTGACTTGAGGATGTCTCAACAACGTGATTTACCGGAATCCATGGCATGGCGTGTTATAGGCAGACTGGAATCCGGGCAAACACAACGTAGTGTCGCGGACGCTGTTGGAGTCGCCAGAAGTGTTGTTGCAAGGCTGTGGAATCGATTCCAAGAAACAGGAAATGTTAGACGTCGACCAGGGCAAGGTCGGCCACGCGCCACTACAGCAACTGATGACCGGTATATACGGTTAACAGCCCGTCGAAACAGAACAGAGAATGCTACGCAGCTGCAAAGACGGTTGCTCTTGGCAACAGGACGAAGGGTGTCCAGCCAAACAGTACGTAATCGGCTTCATGAGGGAGGGCTCTATGTACGTAGGCCAATGGTCTGCATTCCGTTGACCCCACGCCACCGTGCGGCCCGAAGAAGATGGGCTGCTGAACATCGAGATTGGGAGCAACATGATTGGAGCCAAGTGCTGTTTACAGACGAGTCCCGATTCAGTCTGTAGTGTGACACCCGACGTGTTCTGGTATGGAGGGACAGGGGCACTCGAAATAACCCCGCATTCGTTCGTGAAAGGTCACAATACAGACGAGCTGGTTGGACGGTATGGGGTGGAATCAGCATAGGCGGACGTACGGACCTGCATATCATTCGGAATGGCACTTTGACGGCCCGAAGGTATGCAGACGAGATACTGCGACCTCATGTCATCCCTTACGCTGGAGCCATTGGAGATTCCTTTGTTTTCCAGGATGATAATGCCCGACCGCATAGAGCTCGTCTGGTGGAGAACATGCTTGAAGCTGAAACAATACAGCGTATGGAATGGCCAGCGTGCTCTCCTGACCTGAATCCAATCGAGCACATGCTCGGACGACGCATTGCTGCGCGACCAAGGCCGCCTGTTACTGTCCGAGACTTGCAGATTGCACTTCTTGAGGAGTGGAACAGTATTCCCCAAAGTCTGATCGATAACCTCATCGCATCCATGGCAAACAGGTGTGCAGCAGTCTTAGTTGTTCGAGAAGACCACACGCCCTATTAAAACTCATGCATCATGTCTAAACAGTACTTTTTCTTATCGTTTACATGTAACCAAATTGTTGCCCTAAATCATCTTTTCATGTTTTTTCCATATTTTCAAAGAATTAAAGCTTAATTCCAAATTTTTTTACGTCTTTTTTCTGTATTGCGCATTTATACGCGTGTACTATCCATTGTATGCCAATACCTGGCTGTCTCGCACGGTTTTCTTCACTTTTTTGCTTGCTCCCCTAATTGTTTTGAGCAGTGTATAAAAGGGCCCATGAAAAGTGGCCGTGGAGCTAGCAACAGATCCCAGCCTAGAGGCCCTGCTCCAGGTTGGGGGGCATGGTTGAATGTGTGTTTTGGGCTAGGATTGGCAATTTCTCTCCGAACGCGAGGGTGGATTAGTGATTTCGCTGAAACAAACAATGTTTATGAATGAACGTTCGCAGAAACAGGGCCGTTTTAAGAGCATCATGGGCCCCCGGACCAAGTGATTTTGCTGATGCCCTACCTGGAGAATTCTCGAAAATTTGAATCAATTATCCTCTTGTGAGGCCCCTCTTTTCTTGGGGGTGTAATGTGATAGGCCTCCTCTTGGTGCACCCTGGGTAATGCCAAATATATCACACGTCATTGTCTTCGCATATTTGTGCTCATATCCTTCACTTTCAATAGCCCAGATTACATGTTTGTTTCCACACACCTGTGCAAAGTACAGTACATGTCCTTGTCTTTCATGTACTCCTCCTCATTGTGGGCCCCGCTCGGGCGGAGAGGGGTCCTCCCAAACTGGGCATTGCTTCTAGCGTATGCCCTATCTGGGACGCTGTCTACCCTCGTGTTTGCTGGGCGTGGAGACCCGCAAGGCTGAAGATGGGGATCCTGGCTAGCCTGATGCGCTAGTTTTGGCCTCGGATTCAGCCGAAACGAAAGGCTTTTATTAGCCCCGTCTGGGTCAATCGGCTGGTCGAGCAGGTTTATCCGGTGGCTGAAGGGGTTACACTACTGGGCAGGTAGAGGGGGCCGGGCCTGCCAGACTTCCTGAGGTTTCTTGGTGCTGCGCTGCTTCACGTTGATCTTGGACGCGTCTACTCGCCTGTTTCGGTGATGTATAGCTTTTACCAAACCTGGCGTTGCTAATAAATAACCTTCATCGGTTGCGTGTGCGCGTTCCCTCGTAGGACTCCATGGTGGGCATGGTCAGTGGGGCCGAACAAATTATCTCCAAAATGGGGAAAAATCAAAATACACCAAAACATCAACCATTTTGTTATATCGAACCACTGGAAGAATATATATATATGTAATTATCAGATTAACCCAGGCTCCTAGTGGTCCAATATACATTTAGAATAAAAACGATGACTCATGAAAAGAAGGAATCAGTTAAATTTCAATAGCTTTTAATATTTAATCAAATGATCATATGAAAAGAACGAGTTATATTTACACAAAATAAAAGTCAATTAGAAAAATCCATTTCCACGACACCAAAATCTGCATAATACATAGACAGAATACTTATATGTTCAATTATAATAATTTTAACTTGATGTTGGAATGACTCTCTTTTAATCACTCTTTATGCCTAATTTCGCCATCTGCCCCCTGTTAATTCCTCCTAATTTAGGTTTTAACTAAACGTCTATAATTTACTAGAATTGTGGTAAGAATTTCTTTCCTACCTTTTCCTCCATCCCTTTCATCACGGATGATCGCCGCTCCTGATGCTACAGTTGAAAAATGTGTATAAACAAAAAAAACTACATTTTTTTCCAATTTGATTTCTAGCTTGCACTAATCAATCTGCTTTAAATTTTGAAAGATTCCAAAAAGTAAAGTTTTGAGGGGTACCAACCCCCTATTTCTAATTGGTAGTCCGGCTTCAAAGAAAGATCCTTCCATTGGGTGATGAGGATTACGTAGGTACAAATAGTATACAAATTGACATCATTGGTCAAGGTTCACCCCCTACGATCTTTCGAAGCATATGGGAGGAAGACGTTTTCTGTGGGGGGGGGGGGGTGGAGTCGTACAAAAAAAAGAAGGAAAAGAAAAGTGGAGAGGAAGCAAGAAAGTCAGAAATAAAGTCAATTGCCTGCAGGTGGCAATACAATGGTCAATAGGCTTCAGTATATAGGGGAGAGAGAGAGAAAAGAAGAATACGGAGCGGCTATTACGCAAACTTTGAAGGGGCCCTTTAAGTAAGTGGCCATAAAATTAAGGAGTGTTGATGGAGGCGAAAGAGCATGTTTTTTACAATTTAAATGGCTCAAGTCCCCTTTTCTCTTATTATTATATTATATTGGGCTGGAAATTGGACCTCTCCCGCTTCATCTGATAGCGATGGCTATTGACGTCATAGCAATTTGCTATGAGAGAAACAATTGTCACTGAACCTGATCCTACTGTTTCATTTTTCTTCCTGCATTGTACTGACACTGATAAACCGCTGGCCAAAGTGTCACCATTCATAATAGACAAAGCTCTCTATGGCGCAATAGGCACATTAAAATCAGTGAAGGCTCTTCGTTCAGGAGACCTTCTAATTAAAACTAACACAGCCAAACAATTCGAACTTATTCAAAAGCACATCTCTTGCAAACATTCCCATAACAGTAAAAATCCATCCCACGTTGAATTACTCACATTGTGTCATTTCAGATACTAACTTGATTAACATGGATGAAGAACTACTAACAAAAGAGCTGGCGTCTCAAGGCGTAACATCTGCCAAGCATATCATGAGCCACAAAGATGGCAACCTAGCTACATCACGTAATATATTCCTGACATTCATCAATGTATGGACATTCATCACCAATATTACCGAAAGATATCAAGATCGGTTATTACAGTCTCAAAATCCGGCCATACATATAACCCTGTAAGATGCTTCAACTGCCAGAAATTCGGTCACTTCGGCGCGCCGAAGTCAACCCACCAGCGCAAAATGCGGTGAGGAGGACCACATTTCGGACAACTGCAATTCAACATCATTCAAGTGTGTCAATTGCGGTGGCAATCACCCCGCATTTGACAGAAAATATCCGCAATGGAACGAAGAAAGAGATCCAGAAGATCAAGGTCCTTAATAACATCTCGTATATCGAAGCGCGCCGTCGTATAACCCCTAACCAAGCTCCAATAGTTGGAAGATCATACTCTAATATGTTAACAATCCCATCGTCAGCTAATAAGACTAACAATGTCACCAAAGTATCTGGAACAATTCAGACCGAACTCATAGCTGACACATCCACTCAAACATCATCATCTAACCAACAGTGCAATAGTTGTGGCTGCTGTTGCTCCGCTGGATGCCGGAGGAAGTCCACTACCTCCGAAGAAGCAGCGGGAAAAGCAACGGCGAACACATTCAAAATTTCTATAGGTACTGAACCTAAAATTGTTTCTGGAAGTAAAGCAAAAAAGAAACATTTCAAAACGGGATATTCACGAAAAGCAATACATAGAGCGCTGAAATATCCATCTATAAAGAATGTGTCACTAATTGATGACACATCAATTGGTGACATGGATCTTGACAATCCTACAGAATCCGGTACTACCCGCCGCAAGATTGACCGGAATAAATTTAAGGACCTTGAACCGTCTACTTCTATTTGAAATTTAAATTTATGGCCAACATAATTCAATGGAACATTCGTGGTCTTAGATCCAATTATGAAGATCTCAAGGATTTGACAATCACTATCATCCTGTTTGCGTGGCACTCCAGGAAACTTTTACGAAGCCCTCGGAGACATGGAACATCAGGCGACATTCCCTGTTTCGTATTGACTACGATGACGGGAGTAGAGCCTGCCGCGGTGTTGCTCTGCTGGTTCCACATCACGTGTCGTCGCGCGTTCTAACGCTGCGCACGAACCTGCAATCCATCGCGGTGGAAATCTCTACAGGCCTGAGAATTAACATTTGTTCCATTTATTTGCCACCAAATGACACCATCTTACAGAGAGATCTAGAAGATCTGATTGATCAATTACCTCCACCATTTTTTCTTCTTGGAGACTTCAATGCACACAATATGATATGGGGTTCTAACAGCAACACCCCTCGTGGGGAAATGGTTGAACGTCTGTTAGATGACATGGACCTCGCCATCATGAATGATGGCAGTTTCACTCATTTCCATGCCCCAAACAATAGTTTCACTGCAATAGATTTATCGTTATGTTCACCCTCACTCTTGCCCAACTGGTCCTGGTCGGTTGATCCGGACCTCCATGGGAGCAATCATTTTCCTCTAGTGGTTAAGTGCCTTGATCGACGCCATAGCATACCTGAGGGACCTCCTCGGTGGAAGCTTGTGGCCGCCCGATGGGCTGACTTCACGGTCAAGGCAGAATTTCCGCGGTGTTGCTCTACTGGTTCCACATCATGTGTCGTCGCGCGTTCTAACGTTGCGCACGAACCTGCAAGTCATAGCGGTGGAAATCTCTACAGGCCTAAGAATTACCATCTGTTCCATTTATTTGAAACCAAATGAGACCGTATTACAGAGAGATCTAGAAGATCTGATTGATCAATTACCTCTACCATTTTTTCTTGGAGACTTCAACTCACATAATATAGGCGATAAATGTGATAGCCCTGTTCCACGCTAAAAAAGGAAGAAAGAAGAAAAAAAGAATAAGGGTGGGAAGGAAGAGTACACAGAGATGATTGTATAAGGGCCGTATTCACCAACATGGTTTAAACTGTAGTCACAATTTTTGGATAAGAGATCAACATAGATTGGTTAAAAACCTGAATTTAACCAATCCGTGTCGATCTCTTATCAAAAAATTGTAACTATAGTTTAAACCATGTCGGTGAATACCGCCCTAAGAGAGTATTAATATAGTGTCTTGCTTTTTCGCCCTCAGCTACAAACTTGTTTTGTAGTTTTTTTACTGCCGCTGTGGTGATTGAGTGGTCATAGTGACGGACTCGCATCGCGAGGACCCGGATTCAAACCCCACCGTCGCCACAGTGGTTCCCAACTTCGAGACGCGAATGCGAGCTGATCTCCCCGTTAAAAAATTAAGTCTCGTCACAGAGAGCAACAGCGCTACAAATATTCAATCATCACACTTCACTCACAATTTGAAATATAGATGGCAGCATGAATTCACGCACAACACCATATACGCACTCAGACTGTTAGAGCACACACTCGAACGGTAGTAAATTGCCCATGGTGACAGACCAGAGTTGTGCTCAGAATGAAAAAAACTTTTTCTCTCCTTCACTTCTATGTGCGGCAAATAGGATTAGTTCGGGTCTAGGTCAATTCGTCGCGCTCAACTTGTCGCGGGACAATTCGTCGCAGCGTCAATTCGTCGTGCTACAAACTCGTCGCGGTACAAATTTGAATTGCTTTAAAATTCATATGTTTGTTGTTATCTTATAAATATGGTAGTTGCTTTAGGCGTAAAAAATGGAACTAATTTTTTTTCTCATTTATTGGAAATGTTCCCCCTGCCCATCTGTTTTAATTTTTAACAAATAAACGAAAGTATTCATTGAAGTCATTAAATTTTTAAAATTTAATTTTTACCATATAAGTCGCATTTCTGTCGGGATTTCCATTTCTCGCAGTGAGGGATGTTGAAGAGTTCACCCAAATAAAAAATTGAGGTCAAATAAATTTTTAAATTTTAATTTCCGCCGTATAAGCCGCATTTCCCACTTTTTGTCGGAATTTGAGTCCCTGAGTACGGATTTGAGTCCCTTATAAACGGAAGGAATGACGATTTTCAGCCGCCCCCTCCTCAATGTTTCCTTCATGTCGGCACCTTTGACTGGCCAAGGATGCCGGAAGTGTTTGGAACTTGTGGGTTCTTGTCTTGAAGTAGGAAATTTTGATTTCTGAATCATTTCTCTGCGTGCTCATACCCATTCCATAAAGTACCCTGGGCACCAACAGCATCTCTGTCTCTGACACCACTGCAAATGTCAATCGATTTTTTTTCAACTCTAAAGTAACAACTCTCGAGTGAAAAGAATGAAATCAGACTTTTAATTAGATCATTGTATGTAACTTCATGTACATGACACTCGAAATTAAAATTACAATATCAATTACATTTAAAAATTTAACTGCATATGAAAGTTTAATTATATTTGAAAATTCGGTTATAAAAATTTGAAATGTTAAATAACTGATTTTTGCTGTGATAAAATTTCAATATTGTGGAAAAATTTCGGTTTGTTTGATATTCCCCAAATTACAGTGAGCCTATCTTTAACGGTAAATTTCTATCTGCCCCATTACAATATCTCCATAAGAACCTGAAATATTTAATTAATTAATAATTCTATTAAATTAATATTTAATTTTCACCGTATAAGCCGCACTTCCCGCTTTTGTTGGGATTTCTATTTCTCACAGCGAAGGGAGTTGGGCGTAGATCAAGGATGGAAATGTACAGTGCTTATCATTGACGATTCGATGAAGTTTTCATAATGCCCAAAGGATGAGCACCGACAAAGGCAATATAATCACCAATAAGAAAGATGACTATGGGTCAGTCGCATAGATGCAATATAACCATTAATCTTATGTTTATAATCAGTCGCATATCTTTGGCTGGCTTGTTTGAATATTTTCACATAGTTTTCATTAGCGTCTAAGCTTTTGGAACAAGGTTGGTGTGCTTGGTCTACATATTTCTGTTGACATAAACATGGAATATTGCAAAACCGAACGTGGAAATGATATGTTGATTTACGTGTGTGTTTGAAAGTTTTTCCCCCCATAATTCATGTTCCGAAATTAGAAAAACTTTTAATGCAATTCAAAATGAATTAGACTATTATTAATTTTCTTTATTTGAGTTTTTTTGTTGTATCTTAAAGAGAGATACAGGTTATACGGATGACAAAAAATAATGTAGTACTTTTTAAAATTAAATTGTTTGAATTCAATTTCAATTGCAATAAATTGAAATCTTCTACGTATCTTAAAAAAAAATTATGGTAGTTCAAAATACCATCACGTATTATTCTATAAATCATCATCGGGTTTTACTGCGATATTCACCTACATAAGTGTAAATAAAATGATACTCAAAGCACTGAAAATAAATAAAGGTTTAGATATTGTGCAGTGTTTATACGTACGATACGAATTGTTTTTAAAATTAAAATTATCCTAATAAGTGTAGGCTATAATCAGAGGCGGATTTATAGTTTTCCCACCTGTGGGCTATTCAAACCTTGCCTTCCTTCTTCCTTTCTAATTCATGTTCTTGATCACCAATTACTTAATTTTGGTTACGCCCTTCCACTTGAACTTGTCATTTTGGGATAAAGCCCGCATACCCCCTCCCCACCTAGGAAATATACCTCTGAATATAATAATCTTACATTGTCTGTTAATGTTAATTCATTTGTATTGTAAGAAGAAATTTTTACTAATCGTTGACTGGAGCCGTAGACCAAGCACACCAACCTTGTATCAAAAGCTTAGACACTAATGAAAACTATGCGAAAATATTCAAACAAGCCAGCCAAAGATATGCGACTGATTATAAACATAAGATTAATGGTTATATTGTATCTATGCGACTGACCCATAGTCATCTTTCTTATTGGTGATTACATTGCCTTTGTCGGTGCTCATCCTGTGGGCATTATGAAAACTTCATCGAATCGTCATTGATAAGCACTGTACATTTCTATCCTTGATCTGCGCCCAACTCCCTTCGCTGTGAGAAATCCCAACAAAAGCGGGAAGTGCGGCTTATACGGTGAAAATTAAATATTAATTTAATTGAATTATTAATTAATTAAATATTTCAGGTTCTTATGGAGATATTGTAATGGGGCAGATAGAAATTTACCGTTAAAGATAGGCTCACTGTAATTTGGGGAATATCATACAAACCGAAATTTTTCCACATGATATTGAAATTTTATCACAACAAAAATCAGTTATTTAACATTTCAAATTTTTATAACCGAATTTTCAAATATAATTAAACTTTTATATGCAGTTGAATTTTTAAATGTAATTGATATTGTAATTTTAATTTCGATGACCTTTCTGCATTGACAAAAATTAATTATTTTCAGTTAACTGCGTGTACACTTTAGTTCATGTTTTTATTTCACGTGTAACACAAAAACCTACATACAAGCTCGCGTGGAACATGTACAGTGAAGAATCGACGGTTCGACGAATTGATTCTGCGCTGTAATACATAAATTGACGTCACGACGAATTGACACGGCGGAAAAGTTGCACAGGTACGAATTGGAGCTGCGACGAATTGATACTGCGATATACTTGTACCGCGACGAGTTGAGCGCGAAAAATTGACCGGCTACGCTAAAAAATTAAGTCTCGTCACAGAGAGCAACAGCGCTACAAATATTCAATCATCACACTTCACTCACAATATGAAATATAGATGGCAGCATGAATTCACGCACACCACCATATACGCACTCAGACTATTAGAGCACACACTCGAACGGTAGTAAATTGCCCATGGTGACAGACCAGAGTTGTGCTGAGAATGAAAAAACTTTTTCTCTTCTTCACATTTATGTGCGTCAAATAATAGGATAAGTTCCGAAAAAATACGATTCCCTCGTATTATGAAATTTTCCTTTTGTTTGAAGCATAACTCAAATCTTCGTAAACGAAATTTTTCACCCCACGCCAACTACAAATGAATTAGCATGGTAGATTTGCACATTGGTGACCTTCGGACGTGATAACGAGTCAAGAAATTTAAGGTACTTATATAAAGCTATTTTTTACAAATATTAATCGACAGATTTTAATACACGAAGAAAATATGTTTCAAACAGTTATTTATCTTTTAATACTTTTATCTAATACTACTAATCTACTAGTTTTATTTGGAACGCATCCTTAACACTCACTCTGAATAGATATTTGGTTCATTTTTTTTATAGAAATCCAGATATGATGAAAATTTGTTCAGTAGATGTCTCTGCAATTCTATCCAACGTTATTCAGTGCGGCATCTAGTGACAGAATTATTATTTAAAAGGATTGTTCATATATGAAATACAGTAATGTTTAAAAAGTATGCCGACATCGGAGTACGATTGTCGGAGGGGCACTAAAAAAAATGACACAAAAGGGGATTTTTTTTTTTTTGGTGTAGATCTACTTTAATTAAATAAATAGCATTTATCCGAAGATGATGTCACTCTCCGCTATCCATGCGAAGATAAGGAGAGGAAAAATTCAACTGTTGCCCTGTGGGGATTCGAACCCACGTCCTTGACTACATCGGCAACGAATTTCTCAATCTTTCCTTGGAGCTGAGCCTAATTCAGACCAAAGTTGCTGCCATTGCCACTAGATGGCGACTTATAGAAACATGTCGCTCTCTAATATCCATACGAAGGTTTTTAGCAGCTTGATGCGAAGATAAAACTTTCGTATGGATAGCGGAGAGTGACATCATCCTCGGAGAAGTTACCTGGTGGCATTGTGAGGTATGGCCTGAGTTAGGTCCGACCGTCTACGTACGGTCCCGTTCAGTGCACACGAGCTGCAAGGAAAGATTGAAGAGAAATTCGTTGCCTCTGTAGTCTAGTGCAGTGGTTCTCAACCTTTTTTTGTCCATGGCCCTCTTTCAACCATTTCTCATTCCTATGGCTCCCTCTTGCGAACATTAATAATTTTCTACCCCCCCCCCCCCCTTCCCGTTTTTCCATTAGAAGATAGTTATTCAAAAATTGTCTGAAGTATATAAATATGTTTGAATTTAATTTGATTAATTTTCAATTTATGAAAATAACGAAAGAGAAAAATGAACGTAATAGAATACAGTAAAAAAAAATATATATATATAATAAATTATTTTCAATCAATGCAAATTCTGAGCTTGAAGACGGTATAATGTCATCAAGTTACTGTACTGGATGAAATTTGTATTATTTCAAATTAGTTTATTTTTGTGTAAATTATTACGGTTTCGTTGAGAAAATGTCAGTTGTAGCTTCCAAAATACGCATTCTTGTAGTGATGAAAATCACAAAAAGTGATAGCAAGCAGTTTTATTAATTTTGTTCTCTTCATGCGATTAAAAGTGGTATATAATGAGGGAGTAGCCACACAGAAATGAATCACAATTGAAAAGTTCAACCTTTCACATCGTTTTCAATAATGTATCAAGGATATAGGTCCATGTTGTAGCCATACTATGAACTTAAAAAAAATGAACTAAAATACGTGTGAAAAATTTTTAAATATTTGTTCGAAACATTCATTCCAGAGAAAGTCACAGGGCCGTATTAACCATTAAGCAAAATAAGCACGTGCTTAGGGTATCAGTACTAAAGGGGCACCACCAAAAATATATCATATGGTACTTTCTTTTTAATGTACGGATTTTTTTCAGCATCCATCATCCGATAGAAGATCCTAAAATTGTAAGAACACTTGATTGTACAGTTGAAGATCATTATCACAAGAATGGCACGAAAGATGAGAATCTAATTATATTGCAAACTAGACTTCACATTATTGCCAAGTTTTTCGATTAGCTTTTCACAATTTTCATAAAGTACGCCCAGTGCTGTCTTAACATTATCACACGCCCGCATACAAAGCGACTTTTCTGAGAGAGGAACTACTACCTTGCTAAAAATTCCTACCTACCTATTTGCATATTTACTCTTGAAAATCGGAACCAGATCTAATTGTCACTTGGTTGCCAGAAGTGACCAGATGGGCCCCATGCAGCAAACCAAGTTCTACAGAATAAGGACATGATTTTTATGTGTCATTAGTGGATCAACTGCGTAGTTTGATCCATAGAAGTAAAAGAAATGCTACCAGGTGTAAATTACAAACTTGAGAATGTATCTAAAAGAAAAAGTACCCAATATAACGGCGATTCGTCAGAAATAAGATACCTATTGGCAGGGCCGCAACTGCGTAACTGGATACTTGGTTAGCGAGGGCAACTACTCATTTAGGCAAGCCCCCCCCCCCCCGTAATGCTGAAGGATAGGTTGAAGTTGCGCCCCCTTTTGTAATGCGCCCGGGGCACCAGACTCGCCTGCCCCCCCCCCCAGTTGCGGCCCTGCCTATTGGTAATATTATGGCCATTATAAGATTCAATGGTTTCCCCTTGGAGTGTTGGTACAGCCTTTATCCATCAACCGTTCGTCGTAGCGGTATGGTTATAATTTTAAAAATTCTCAAAATATGACCAAAAATCACCCTGCACGAGTTTTGAGGATGAAAATACAGTGTACACGAAATAAAAAATGTAAATTTTTGTACGATCCCCCCCCCCCTAATTTCCAATGAGACAGTTGTTGCTCTTTCTCTTCCGAGTCCAACAAACAAATCACATGTTTTTGACTGCATTATTCCCTGAGATATTTAAATTCAAAATCGGACACAGGTCCGGGCTCGGAAGAATTTCGTGGCCCAATGCAAAAAAAAATTTTTGGGGCTCCCTCTAAAAAAATTTTATGTAGTTGTTCCCGACTTACAAACTTTTCGAGTTGCGAACATAAATCTTGAAGGGAAATTTTTTTCCAGAAAGAACGCATTTTATTACTCTAATTTTTTTCATTATTTCATGAACGCGTTGATAGCCTGTATCGTAATCAAACACGACCCATTGAGAGAGAATGACATTTAAATTAATTTTACAAAATTCGTAGATCATTAATAATAATTAGCGCGTGGTCCAGCTGTTGACATCGTGGCTTGAATCATATTGAACAGTCATAACATTTTGTCGTACTTTTAAAGCGCTTCATCATCTCTTTATCAAATATACGTTGCAATTCGATAACTTTGATCATTTTTCGAATTTTTTATTGCTATTTTTGTGTAATTAATGTAAATTAATAGAAGCAAAGGAATCAAGTACTGGAATTCCATGAACCCCCACAAGGGTGGGGCTGACAGGCAGGATCGTCGTAATACCATCATAGCCCCCCCCCCGAGCCAAGGGATTTTTTGGAGGCCCTACCTGGAAAATTCTCGAAAAATTAAACTACGTCTCGTTTTCCTGAGGCACTTCGGGCATGGCCCGGGGGGGGGGGGGGGAAGCATGCGTTAAGACGGCACTGCCTAAGGTTCGCACCAGGCATTCCCCTTTTTCAGTTTTGAATCTGGTAACCCTATCCGAAGACCATATAATCCGTGTTTTCACTTATTTGTTCGATTATCCATATTGTCCGAATGTTTTTGTGGAAAGAAATAATTATTTTTTCTACATAAAATCGATTGTCGCAAATGTGTACGAATTTTGTTACCGAAATTTTCGTCTCATAAAAAAATTTCATGCCAGAAAATGACAAAGAACTTTCCCGATCTCTCTTTCATCATCTCATGAGTTGCCTGAAATTTCGAGATTAAATGGCAGCACCAACAGTATATAAATCAAGCCTTTGGAGAGAGTAGGTGGTCTCCGCCTTGGCAGTGCTGAGAACTGTGTCCCCCAATATCTTCCGTCGGAACATCACGTGACTCGGTGAAAACAAACACGACCCCCCCCCCCCGTTATTTCCTAATGGCATAAATAGGAGATTAAAACAATAAATGAAAAAATAATTTCACAGCATGGACGAGATGATTCCAAAATTAATGAAAGTTATAATCATTAATGAAAGAAAATATTGTATAATTAATGTAAGAGAGAATTACAGCATTGATAAAAGCGATAATTCGAAAATTAGTGAAAGAATTAATGAAAGAGATGATAATAAAATTAATGAAAGATAATAATAAAATTAATGAAAGATAATAATAAAATTAATGAGATATTAATAAAATTAATGAAAGATAATAATAAAATTAATGAAAGAGATAATTCCAAAATTAATGAAAGAGATAATTCCAAAATTAATGAAAAAGAGATAATTCCAAAATTAATGAAAAAGAGATAATTCCAAAATTAATGAAAAAGAGATAATTCCAAAATTAATGAAAAAGAGATAATTCCAGAATTCATGAGATATCAGAATCACAGAAAATCAATGAAAGATATAATTTCAGCATTAATAAAAGAAATAATTCCAGCATTAATGAAAGAAACAAATCCAGAATTGATGAAAGCAATTATTTCAGAAGTAATGAAAGAAATAATAATTAATGAAGGAAATAAAATTCTAGAATTAATGAAAGAATATTCAAAAAATAATGAAGGAAAATCCAAGAAATTATGAAAGAAATGATTCCGGTATTAAATAAAAATAATTTAATCTTTTTTCACCTCTTTTTAGATGAGTTCTTCTCTCTCTATCCTTCTTTTAAATCTTTAAAACCCAATATTTGGAGACCGAACTGTACATTTCTTTGGAAAAATTGCCAGGCGAGAAGTTTGTTTTGACCGAGTCACGCGATTTCCTTGCATTTGATGTCGCTGCAGTCGCGGTGGCTGGATTCTCCCTCCAGTAATAAGTCCCACCAGTAATGTCGTCTGCTTCTCTCCAGGTTACTTGTTTCGGGCGTCTCCTTGTGTCCTGAAAAAACAACCGAACTGGCAGTTCAAACTTCCAGTTCTGTTTGTGAGCTAAGCTTGTAAGGAACCGAACAAACCGACTTGTTGTCTGTCGTCTGCTCATTCAGAGGTTCTTTGTTTTGGACGTCTCCTTATGCTCAAATAAAATAACCGAACTTTTAGTTTCAATTTCCAGTTCAGTTTATGAGTTTGTTTATAAGGAACTGAGCGGAATAAAGAATATAGTTTTTTTGCTTTAAACTTCATCATCACCACATGAGTCACTTTTAAATTTGACATTAGATGGCAGCACATTACTATAAAGTGGAGTGTGGGAAAATTCACTTCTTACGATCTTACCTGTCTTCTGTTTGTGTCGACGTCCTTTGTTTTGGATTTCTCTTTGGGTCTTGAAAAGTTACTGAACAGGAAGTTTGATCTTTCAGGTCAGTTTATAAGCTTTCTTTATAAGGAGCAAAGTTGAATGAAGACTTTAGTTTTCTATACCTGAGCTTCGTCATCACCACATAAGGCACTTCTGATTTTGAAGTAGGTAGCAGTACCAACAATATTTTCAAAAATGAATGTCTTAAAGTGTATTCTAGAGTATTAAATTAATTTTAATTCCCTTAAAATTGTTAGTGCCATTGTGAATTCGCTGCAAATGCTACAAGGCAAAAAAAAAAAAACTGCTTTGGCGGACGGCGTAACATTTCAAGTCACCCGGTATATACGGATTTTGTCATTGTGTAACGCAGTGACAAAACTGTTCATATGAACATAATAATGATTCATTATCAGTATTTCAAGCCCATCGGAAAATATAAATAAGGGGCCATTCAAGTATTACATAAGCAGATTTTCAGCCATTTTTGACCCCCCCCCCTGTCAGCAAAACACTGACCCCCCCCCCCTTCCCTCGTCAGCAAGATTTCGTCAGCAGCTTAGAATATTTTATATCTTCAAAAAGGGGTGGTTGATTACGTAAGCAACCTTCAAACCCCCCCTCCCTTATCATCAAAAGTCAGCAAATCCGAAACCCCCTCCCTCCCTTCGATGCTGACGTAATACTTGAGTGACCCCTAATCAGATTTTCAAATAAGAAAATTATCAGTTTGTTGACTTCAACTTCGATGCGGTGAAAATCTGATATTTCACTGGATGTGTGACAAGCTACCTTCAAGTGGATTTTTGGTTCATAATGTGACCGCTCTCTCGCAGGCGAACGAAGCAATTTGCGAGTTGGCTTAAACACAACACAATATTTCACATAACAGTCCGTACTATGTCTAATATACAGGACGCTTAGGTAACGGGGCATATGGCATTTTACTGGCGAACCATTGGTCCTAGAGCCATACTTCCAGTAGGAAAAATTACACGAATAATGTGTTGTACTCAGATATTTAATTCATGTTGCCAGGGGTTACATAGTTATTAAAATAAAAATGTTAACTTTTTATGCGGATACCCTGTGCCCCAAAACCCAATCGGAAAGTTGTTTCTCGGTCTCCAACAAAAACATTCATCGTTTCTAAGTGCAATATTCACTGAGATATTCGAAGAAAGTTGGAAAAAAAAACAGCATTAGATGCGAGGAAACCATTTTACCAGCATTTAATGCAGTTTTTTTTTTCCCAAATTTCCTCAATTTTTCAAATTTGCATATCTCGGTGAATATTGCTCTTAGAAACGTGAAATTATTTTAGTTGTCATCGGAAAAGACAGCAACAACTTCTTAATTGGGTTCTTTGGCACACGGGGATGGTGTAAAAAGTTGTTTTTTTTTATTTTATAACTATACAACCCCTCACAACATGAATGGCATATCTGAGTTGGACACGTGATTTGGATACTTTTTCCAGCTGGGTATGTCTTTAAGACTAACTACTCGCAAGTAGTGCCATACGCCCTGTTACATATGCAGTCTGCATATACACGTAAAAAAATACTTCGAGACGAAATACAGTCGACTCTCGTTTTAACGAATACCGTTATAACGGAAAAAATATATCGTTTTAAAGAAAACTTTTCTAATCCCCCCGGATAAGTTTACATAGGAACAATATAAAAATCTGAAATTTAACGAAATTTCATTATTACTCCGGTCTCTTGGAGTTCATTATAATGGGGTTGACTGTATCCCCACCAAAAAAAATCTGCGATTTGATGTGAAAGCAGTCCTTTTTATAATGATTATGTCCTTTTTACTTTTATAAATTTAGGAAGGAAACAGAAGGAAGAAAGGGTGGGGGGAAAAAAAGAAAAATGGCCAAGAGGATGGCCAAGAGGGGCTCGGTTGTTCGTAAATGCACTCCAAATTCCACTTGTGTGCAAGGGGATTCGGGCCTTACACTCAGTTTTATGACAAAATTTCACATTTATGAGACGTTTGACTACGGTTACGATTAACCTCTATATATATAGCTTTCAATATTAAAATATTTCATTTATACGAAGCACAATTTCAATTATTTGGCATTTTCATTTTGACTCGAACTCCAAATCTTTGGCATTTAGACGTCATTTCCAACTATCAAATAAAACGAGGTTTTTGAAGATTGTGAAAAATGCGTCGCTGAATTGGTTTTGCATGCGTATTATCAACACTAAAAACCACAAATTTTAGTTTGACAGATACAGACCAATACATTATCTGCTTGGATTGCATATAGAAACCAATCAGCAAACCAAATGACGTTAAGATCGTCGTAAATATGTTTAAAATCACGTTTTTCCTGTTAAATTGAAAGGAATGGCATATGAACACTTGCGATTGAAGCAACAGCAAATTTATGCAATTACTGTTTCTTAAGTTATACAGCAATGTAGTTTTAAAAAATTTAATTTCGCGGGTATTTTTTCTCGTGTATGATTTGGTCTCTTGGAGTTCGTTATAACCGAATTCGACTTTATTTCTTTTCAGTGGAGGCGATGGGTGTTGGCACACCCCCTCCCCAAAAATTCATTGAAAAAATACCCCAGAGCAATCGCTCTTTATTCGATTTTTATAAATATATTCCCCATCGGACCACTCAGGTTTAGAAGTGTCGCGAGTTCGTTACCCGGTTCGTCCTTGTCAGAAAACTTTCCTGACACAGGGGTACAACAAAAAATGGCGACTTGACCGCAGCAAAAAATTGCTACCGCCCGGAGTCCCCCATCGAGGGGTTAGCGCACCAATCTCTCGATGAGTATAAGAAACAAGCCTGCCTTTCGGAATTGGCAATAAATTGTAGGTCTCCCGGGGTCTAATTAGCCCTCGCGTGCAGAAAATGACCGTGGAGCGACAAAAATGATCAATGATCAGACCACTCAGTGCCGGTTGAAGATAGCTTTGAGCTAAACTAGATGGCTATCCGTCTGTAATTGCATGAAAACGATGGTTTCTTTTTTTTACACACAAGCTTTCATTTCTTACCCATCTACTTCTTTGATTGCATTTACTACCAGCACTCAAAAAAATGTCAATGAATGGTCAATAAATCTTTGTCTGCTTTCTTTATGGCAGCCTTCTTTGAATGAAAAGTCTGAACACACACAACTTTCTGTCTTTACAGTTACTCCATTTTGCTTTAAACCTCTTCTATAGTTTGTGTCAGGGCCTACTGTCACTCCCAAGTCGTAAACCCACCGAGATTACATGCAACGCTTTTTTTATTTCCTTCCTCATGTTAATGTTACTTGAATAGCGGAAAAATTGCGAAAAATATATTCTATGCATTTTTTGTTTGAAATTAAACTTTTTTAGTCAGAGTGACTAAAAAAATTTAATTCCACAAACTTCTTCGTGGCCCCCCGTATCAGTAGCCGTGGCTCCCCTTTTGCCAGATTTTCATCCGTGGCCCCCCTGAGGTCATATGGCTCTCGGTTGAGAACCACTGGTCTAGTGCAGTGGTTCTCAACCTTTTTTTGTCCATGGGCCCCCTTGCGAACGTGAATAATTTTCTACTCCCCCCCCCCCCGTTTTCCCATTTGAAGATAGTTATTCAAACATTGTCTGAAGTATAAATATGTTTGAATTTAATTTGATTAATTTTTAATTTATGAAAATAATGAAAAATCAAAACAAACATAATAGAAGACAGTAAAAAATAGAATAAATTATTTTCAATCAATGTAAACTCTGCGCTTGAAGACGGCACAATGCCATCAAGTTACTCTTCACTGGATGATGAAATTTGTATTATTTCCAAATTAGTTCTTTTGTGTGTGTAAATGGTTATGGCTTCATTGAGAAATGTCAGTTGTAGCTTCCAAAATGCGCATTCTTATAATGATAAAAATCGCAAAAAGTGGTAGCAAGCAGTTTTATTAATTTTATTCTCTTCATGAGGATAAAAGTAGTAATGAGGGAGTACATACACACAAATGAATCACAATTGAAAAGTTCAACCTTCCACATCGTTTTCAACAATAATACATGTATCAAGGATATAGGTTCATGTTGCGGCCCTACTATCAATTCAAAAAAATGAACTAAAATACGTGCGAAAATTTTGTAAATATTTGTTTGAACCATTCATTCCAGAGAAATCATGTACGCAGTGACAACACTGTTCATGTGAATATAATAATGATTCATTATCAGGAGTTCAAGCCCATTGGAAAATATAAATAATCAGATTTTCAAATAAGAAAATTATCAATTTGTTGACTTCAATTTCGATACGGTCAAAATCTGATATTTCGTTGGATGTGACAAGCTTCCTTCAAGTGGATTTTTGGTTCATAATGTGACCGCTCTCTCGCAGGAGAACGAAGCAACGTGCGTATTGGCTTAAACACAGGGCAATATTTCACATAACAGTCCGTACTATATTTAATATACAGGGCACATAGGTAACGGGGCATATGACATTTTACTGGCGAACCATTGGTCCTAGAAACATACTTCCAGTTGGAAAAAGTACCCGAATAATGTGTAGTACTCAGATATTTGATTCATGTTGCCAGGGGTTACATAGTTATTAAAATAAAAATGTTAACTCTTTATGCGGACACCCTGTGCCCCAAAACCCAATGTGAAAGTTGTTTCCCGGTCTCCAACACAAAAATTCAACGTTTCCAAGTGCAATATTCACTGAGATATTCGAAGAAAGTTGGAAAAAAAAAACCAGCATTAAGTACGGGGAAATCATTTTATCCGTAAATGTTTATTCCCAAATTTTTCGAATTTTCATATCTCGGTGAATATTGCACTTAGAAACGTGAAATTATTTTAGTTGGCATCGGGAAAGACAGAGCAACAACGTCTTAATTGGGTTCTTTGGCACACGGGGATGGTATAAAAAGTTTTTTTTTAATTTTATAACTGGACAACCCCTTACAACATGAATGACATATCTGAGTTGGACGCGGGATTTGGATACTTTTTCTAGTTGGGTATGTCTCTAAGACTAATGGCCCGCCAGTAAAGTGTCATACGCCCTGTTACCCATGAGCCTGCATATACACGTAAAAAATAGTTTGGGACGAAATAAAGTCGACTCCCGTTATAACGGGAAAAAATATCGTTTTACCGAAAACTTTTCTAATCCCCGGGTAAGTTTACATAGGAACAATATAAAAATCTGATATTCCTTTGTAACGAAATTTCGTTATTACGAAGTGATTTCTCCGGTATCTTGCAGTTCATTATAATGGGGTTTGACTGTATTCCCCCCTCCCCCGAAAAAAAATCTGACATTTTTGCAGTAAAGTAATTGAACTTCCGCAATTTGATCTGAAAACAGCCCTTTTTATAATGATTATGTCTTTTTTACTTTTATAAATTTAGGAAGGAAACAAAGTGTGGGAAGAAAAAAAAGAAAAATGACCAAGAGGGGCTCGGTTGTGCGTAAATGCCTCGAAATTCCACTTGTACGCAAGGGGATTCGCGCCTCACTCGCAGTTTTATGACAAAATTTCACATTTATGAGACGTTTGACTACGGTCACGATTAATCTCTATATATAGCTTTCAATAATAAAATATTTCATTTATACAAAGAACAATTTAAATTATTTGACATTTTCATTTTGATTCGAACTCTCCAAATCTTTGGCATTTAGACATTTCAAACTATCAAATCCACGCAGCTTTTGCAGATTGTGAAAGCGCGTCGCTGAATTGGTTTTGCATGCTTATTATCAACACTAAAAACCATAAATTTTAGGTTGACAGATACAAAGAGACGAATTCAGCCGGTTACTGACATTTCAAAGTGAAGACTTACGTGAGAATTTATTGCACTTTTCTGAGAAATCAACAGACGCAGTGAGTCTCAAATAAACGGATTTAAATTGCTTTAAATGTGGTCATACGCCCTTTAAGATTTTTGTTATTAATGTCCACAACATTGTTCTTGCAGGATAGGAAAATTACATTGAAATTATTTGGGATGTTGCAGGCCAATAATAGGCGCCTATCGACATTTCGTACTGATGAATGTCTGATCAACTTGTAAAAATTAAGATTATATATATTACACCTCAACAAGGCTATGACCACAGTGTCAAGGGACGCTGTTTAGAGCGCATGGTGCTAGTGTTCATCTTCGGATGGAATCAAGAACTTTCGGAAGATTACGATGTAGATTATATAGTTGATTTTTTTTCCTCCATATATTATGATCCGTCCATTGACGAACATTGATTATGTGTGAATTTATATGTGCAAACTATATGTAATATTTTTATTTATTATCCTGAAGATATCTAATAAAATTTCCAGACATCCTCCGGGAACGCTTCGATATCTCAATGAGATGGGAAGCAGGGTGTGTTTGGTCGTCAAAGGTCAGTAATAGGCCAGCAGCAGGCTTAAGTAGTAAGTCAGTTAATTAATAGGAAGCATTGCGGTATCGATTAAAAAACTTTAAAGATGTGGCGTCAATCTTAGAGGAAGTCTTAATACATTATCTTCTTGGATTGCATATAGACACCAATCAGCAAACCAAATGACGTTAAGACCGTCTTAAATTTGTTCAAAATTACGTTTTTCCTGTTAAATTGAAAGGAATGGCATATGAACACTTGCGATTAAAACAACAGTAATTTTATGCAATTATAGTTTCTTAAGTTATACAGCAATGTAGTATAAAAAATTAAATTTCGTGGGTATTTTTGCTCATGTATGATTTGATCCCTTGAAGTTCGTTATAACTGAATTCGACTTTGTTTTCAGCAAAGGCAATGAATTGGCATCCCCTCAAAATTCATGAAAAAACACCCCAGGGTAATCATTCTTTATTCGATTTTTATAAATATATTCCCCATCAGACCACTACTGAAGATAGCTTTGTGCTAAACTAGATGGCTTTCCGTCTGTAATTGCATGAAAACGATGGGGTTTTTTTTTTAAAAAAGCTTTCATTTTGCACTTATCGACTTCTTGGATTGCATTTACTACCAGCACTCAAAAGAATGTCAATGAATGGTCAACAAATCTGTCTGCTTTCCTTATAGCAGCCCTTTTTGAATGAAAAGTCTTCGAACACACACAATTTTCTGTCTTTACAAGTTACTTTACTCCAATTTGCTTAAACCTTTTCTAATAGTTTGTGTCAGGGCCTACTGTCACTCCCAAGCAAGTCGTAAAACCACAGAGATTACATGAACTTATTTTATTTTCTTCCTCATGTTAATGTTACTTGAATAAGGGAAAATTTGCGAGAAAGATATGCTATTCTATGCATTTTGTTTGCAATTAAATTTTTTTAGTCAGAGTGACTAAAAAAATTTAATTTCATAAACTTCTTCGTGGCTCCCCTTTTGCGAGATTTTCATCCGTGGCCCCCCTAGAATATCCTAGGGCCCACTTGGGGCCATATGGCCCCCGGTTGAGAACCACTGGTCTAGTGCGTTTACCCGGAAAGTGAAAGGACGCGAGCAAAGCTGCATTAAGAGTTCTTTCAAGCGGCTTTGGACGCGAGTTCGATTCCCAGCACGGGCATTAGGCAGCTGTTAAAATCCTTCACATAAATAGCAATTATAACATTTTCTTTATTAACACCCAGAGGGCTCCAAGAATTGCACCAACACACCCACTTCAGCAAATGGCGGTGCGATACACAAAGCGTCGCAGGGTGTCAGCAAACTGCCCTCACATAGCGTTCATTGGACAGCTACATTCCCCTCGACAAAGACGGCTGAAAAATCAAGAAACAAATTAATACCGAAAAACTTTACTTTTATTTTACGTTAACTAGTAATGTTCGATCAAACTTGATTTTTTTTTCATACGAAACAGGGACTTATTATATTTAATTATAATTGAATACGTATTGGCATCAAAAGTATTTTAGGTACACGTATATCAATACCTAAGATACTATCAACAATAGATGGCGTGGTATGTGGATTACAGAAAAGCTGAAGAAAACAATGAGGTAAATGAGCTCTGATGGTCATTCCGTTGAAAACATTTTATTTCTGGCTTATGTCGGCAAAACCTGTTAATTTCAATTTGCGTAACATGCCAACTTGACCACTGATTTATTACAATGAGAGGGATTCTGTAACTTTTTTGGTGTGAGTGAGACCTACACCTACTAGAGAATTTTCAGTGGGTGTTGGTGAGACCCCCATAAATGGACATGCATCTAGGGTCGCCTTCCTGGTCAGTAGGAGAGGTGATTCGTCATTTGGGGGGGGGGGGGGCATTATCGCTATCCGCCGAGGCGGGAATATCGACGGCGGAGGAAATTTCCCCTTTTCTGATTCGATGATGAGGGAGTCTTAATCGATATTGGTGGGTTAGGTTTGCAATCGATGTTTAGGGATTCTTAATCGAATCGGTTTCCGACAAGTCCTTTTCCTAGAATTGAATCGCCTATTGAGACGGGGGGGACGAATTATTTGCCATTCTTTTTAGCTTCCGCCTTGTTGGCAGATGCGTTTGATACTCTTCTCGAATAGCTTCTTGTTTTGATGCTCGGTGAGCGTTCCTGGGAGCCCTGATTCACCTTGAACTGATTTGCCTGTTCATGTTTACACGGGCCATCGGACATGCTCATGAAAAATACACAAGAATATTGGATCCAGATCAGGCACTTTTCGAATCTTTTCAACACTGTCGTCATCGACAGATAGTTGTCACAAAAGCACATTACTCTATGGAAGTCAAGGGTGACTTCGCAGCTGCCATTACCAGACCAGAATAGAATGTAGAGCCGATTACCATCCAATTGAGGACGACTGCCGGCATACGAATTGGCCAGGAAGGCCTATGAAGAAGGAAAGAAAAAAAAAAATGAAGAATGTTCAATAATCAGGCTAAACAAATATATGCCGAAGAGTTCTTGCACAACAACCAACACATTTCAGTGAACAAACACCGGATACTACAACCATAATATTTCAACACAATCACCAAAAATATAGCTCAGACAGTTCAGTTCGCAGGAGAAAAAACACTGCATGGGAGTCGCAGCGCAAAAACCTCACATACGAAAATTTATACAGTTCAGAAGTTCTTTCAAAAATGTGATAATTACAATCTGCTCATTGAATAGAAAGTTCTTACAATGGAAAAAATCAACTATATTCACAGGATTTCATATCAAAATTGATGATCAAAAGTTCAAATATGTGATAATGTATGATAATTACAACCAAAAATAAAATGAATTCCGTTCAGTAAGTGCTCATTCACTCAAAATTATTTACAAAAGGAAAAAATCAACTATATTCATAGAGTACCAATGAGTAAAATATGTATATCTATGAAAAATTCTATTCAGTCAAAGCAAAATGAAAGAGAAGTGAATCCAATATTTACAAGTATTTAGAAAAAGGAATTGAATGAATTACAACAAATTCCAGTCTAAATGAAAAATTTGTTAAGGCTTATATTTCCTCAATACTAGGGTATCATATTCCACAATGTCTCTAAGATGTTGATATACAGATTCTTTCATTCTGTCGTATTGATCTTTGTTGACACTCTTGATAAAATCAAAGATATGAGGAATGCCTAAATCATTTCTGATATTGGTTCCTCTAATAAACCAAGGCGCTTTAGCAAACCTCCTGAGGATCTTATTTTGCATGTGGTCTGTACATTCCTAATATTCATTTTACATGAATGAGACCATGCAGGAGAAGCGTAAAGCAAGGTGGGTCTAAGTATGGTTTTGTACAATATAATTTTGGTTTTTGAGTGACAATTTGGCTTGTGGGAATGTAATTTTAACATTCCCATTTATCTATTTGTTTTTAACGAAATTAATATGAGGTGAAAAATTTTTTGTTGAGAAAACATCCCAAATATTTAACTCACTTGGTCACTCATATGGTTATCGTCTAGTAACTCACTTGGTCACTCCTATGGTCCATCTTCTAGTAACTCACTTGGTCGCTCATATGGCCAATAATTCAGTGAGTCACGCACTTGCGTGATCGTTCACATACTCTCACGGTCACTCCAGACAAAATGTCAGGGATGCGAAATTTTCGGGGGTAAAATGTCGAAGGCGAAATCTCCAGACCACTTTAGTCACACCCCGCAGCACAGTTAGAGATCACTCAAGCAACCTACGTCACATTCAAAAATAACTTAGTGATCTGAGAATGTGCAGCGAATCAGTGACCCGCGACGCTCAGGCGGAGCAGCATATTTTCAGATGACTTGAGTGATCGTGGCACAACCATAGCCCACGCCCCACATGGGGGGGGGGGCCTGACAGGGCTCTAGTCCTGGGATTTTTTTTTTGCTTTTTCACGCTATAAATTAGCTACAGAAGGGGGCCCACAACAGATCCCCGCTACAGGATGTGGGGGCCATGAGCGCAACCCCAAACCACTAAAATATTCCTCGCCCTCTTCCCAGATCAGTAAAGTGACTCGTCCCGTATTTATAGATCAGCGAGGCACATCGCCAGACCACTTGATTATGTGCCCCGATTCAAATGGGTAGCATTGAGTTTCAGCGTAAGGACTTCATGACGTCATCATCGAACGAATGAGAGACGCAAAACGTCATCAATTGTGGGAGGAGCGAAGAAACGAGGAACGAATCATTAAAGAGATAAATGACGTCATCCGTCAGGTGGGGCGTAAAACCGGATTTTTAATTTTCGCTTTCATTGTTTTGGTGATGCCATCACATTTATTGCATGACATCTAATGATAAAGCAATGCGAAACTACTGTTTATTGACGATTTGTTTACCAGAGTAATTGTTCTCAAATCATTTTTTTTGGGAGCAGAAGCCCCAAACATCCTCCATTACCAGGACATTTATTTCAAATTTTTTAGAGAAAATATTTTATTTTTGACAGATATTTTTCCGAGCTCATGCATGCAATGTTAAGTCAATGGGAAATTACTTTTCTACGAGAACAGATTTGCCAGAAATGTCTCTTGCCGGAGTCTTGCAAAAGGAATTGGATTTTAAATGCAAATTGTTTAACGTTGTTCAGAAATCCAATGATTCACTTGAATAATGTATTTTCTGAAAATATGTAAAATACACACACCCGCAGAATCAATGTCCTCTTTATTCTCTCGGTGCTATAGGGCTAACAGGAAAAAATCAGCTTCTTTCCCATTACTTTAGCTCTCGTGCCGTGGCACGCAGGCCACATTTCAGTCGTGTGAATTTTGATGAGCCCGGATTATATGCACTAAAAAGTGGCGAAATATGTATTAAAACCCAAAATATATAAGTTAAAATCATGAAAAAAAATTATCAAAAATGAGAAAATATGCATTTAAAAAAAAATCAAAATATGCAAAAAAAAAAGCAGATATGGTTTTAAAATGAATATTTTCTATTAAGAGATGGTGCCTCGGCGCTTCACGCTACTAATGCGTGTAATAAGGACTTGAAAAGAATGTATCGGGTGTATTAGTCGGCGCACTTGCCCGATATGCAAGGGGGACTCGGGTTCGATTCCCGGAGAAGACAAATCACTTTTCTTCCCAAATATCAGTTTCGGCATTACATCCAGAAAATTCAATTTTCTGAATATTTTCTATTTCTTGGTGCATATTCATTTACAAAAAAAATCCCTGCATATGCAAAAAAAAACCTTCAACATATCTTTTACTTAGGCATTTTTAATTTTGTAACAGGCAAGCTGTTAACAAGGATGTACAGCAATACTTTTATTCACGAGACACGTGAGATTTAAGTTGTATCGAGAGACGAAGACATTCTCGAGGCGTTCGATTTTAACCTACATGACGAAGGGTTGTGTGTTTTCGCAGGTTAATGCAAAATAAAGGAATGCTTCATATTCGTCACGTGTCCAACGTTTTAAAATAGACACGTGAGTGTTTTAGCTAAGCAGACATCCTAATTAGGTAGCAAGTGAGTGAAAATGGCCTATTTAGCGAAATATCGAAGAGACTAACTCCGTCGCCTTGCCGAAGAGATGGGCGAACCCGAGATGAAAGTGATAGAGCTAAAGAAAGTTATTACGTCCAGTAAAGAATAAGACGAGGTCTTCGCAAAAGGAGTGCTACAGACCCTCGTAGAAGAATTCGACGAGAAGAAACAGAGGAGAGAAAGAGAGAATTCGGCGAGCAGAAATGCAGTTTGAACTCGAGAGACTGAGGATAGAAGCGGAGAAGTGCCAAGCTGCCGTTCGACCGACTGACAAATCGGGACTATCAAGTGTCAGTTCCGCGTTTTGAATCATCGGATGACATTTCATTGTTTCTGGTCCTGTTCGAACGACACATGGGATTACACCAGATTCCGGAAGAATTGTGGATTACGTATCTCATCAATAGCTTACCGAAGGAGGTGGCTAGGATCTGTGCCCGTGTCGGAAGTGAAATGAAGTGATGTATAATAATCGGATTGGGTGAAAAGGCCATGAGGCCGAGGAGATAGAAGGTTGTTGGACATGAGAGATGTCGGACGCTCTGGTTTAGGCGTCTATGTAAATAAAGATGATTATAAGTTATTCTCGTTGGCTCTAGTGTATACTTGAATCGCAATATGTCTAGGAGGCCAAGCGAAGCATGGTGGCAGCTGCGTGATCCCAAAGGATCCACCGATCCAGTTTTCGAACGTCGTTGAGTAAGTCTTAGCTCGATTACTAACGTTCGAATAACTAAGCCTAAATCGCCGCTTTACATAAGTCTATGGTTAGGGCTAAGAACATGTCGACGTTTCAAGTGCCGTGTCCCGAACCGTTTTCATTTACAACGCCATCCGAATGGCCAAAATGGAAGAAACGCTTCGAACGATTTCGCGACGGGTCAGGGCTAGCGAAGAAGGGCGAGAAAGACCAAGTCAACACGCTCCTCTACTTGTTGGGTGATCAAGCGGAGGACCAAGAGAGTACGATTTGGTTACAGCGGCATTCGACGGACATTTCTTGCCCAGGAAAAATATCATATACGAGCGGGCCAAGTTCAACACTCCGGAGAACCAGTGGAGGAGTTCATCTCTGCTCTCCGTGTGCTAGCGGAGTCATGCGAGTATCAAGCTCTCCGAGAGATGATTCGCGACCGCATCGTCGTGGGTGTCAGCGACCGAAGATTGTCCGAGAAGCTTCAGCTGGAGCAAGGTCTGACGCTGGAGAAAGCTACGACCATGGCAAAACAATACGAATCAGTCAAGAGGAGTTACATAACCCTGCGTGAAACCAGGTCACAGGAATCCACGGCTCAGAGTTCAAGAAACAAGAGCAATCAACGAAGGAAAAGCAGGGCCAGGCTCGCAGTAAGAATGAAGCTTCATTTTGTTTTTGGTGCGGACGAGCAAAGTTTCATGACAAGAATTCCTGCCCAGCCAAGGACGCCACGTGCCGTAAGAAAAACCACTTCGCTAGGGTTTGCAAGTCAAGGGTAGCTGCGAACATTTCGTCAGTGCGTAAAGTCGGGGTGAAGACGTCGAGGACATTCCTTGGCTACTTAGTATCATCCGCGTCATCGCACAAAGAGACTTGGTAAGAAGACGTCTTAGTCGGAGATGTCCGAGTCAATTTTCTGCTGGATTCAGCAGCAGATGTGACAGTCATCCCAGACAGTCTCTACAAACGGAATAAAAGCAGATTTCCGAAACTCAAGCCTCCTGACCGGAATCTTTCGAGTCCCGGTGCAGTGAACTTGAACGTCAAGGGAATGTTCGAGTGCCAGCTAACTTGCAAGTCAGCAAAAGTCTATGTGATCAAGGGACCCGATCGTCCAACTAAAGTTGATTCAACGACTCAATGAAGTGACGGCTCACAGCCTAGCTCAAGTCGACCCGGAAAAAGAATTTCCACGAATTTTCGATGGGCTTGGAGAACTGAAGGGAGAATACGAAATCAAGATGAAGCCCGGTGCCGTGCCCTTTGCAGTTCACGTTTCAAGGCGAGTTCTTATCCCATTAATGGATAAAGTAAAACAGCATCTCGATGCGATGTTGAAGGACGGAATAATCGAATCAGTGACAGAACCGAGTGAATGGTGTGCTCCGCTTGTATTAGCAGCAAAACCGAATGGAGACATCAGGCTCTGCGTCGATCTGACCAAGTTGAACAGCAGCGTTCAACGCGAGAACTTTCCGTTACCTTCAGTTGATCATCTGTTGGGCCAAATACCACCAGAGGCCAGGATCTTTTCCAAGCTGGACGCCACAACAGGGTTTTGGCAGAAGAAACTGGCAGAGAAGTCCCGAAGGCTGACGAATTTCATCACGCCTTTCGGAAGGTTCCGTTTCTTGAGACTTCCGTTCGGAATTTCTTCAGCTCCAGAAGTTTTTCAACGAGACATTGCAGACCTTCTACAGGGTATTCCAGCCGTGACGAACCTGACAGACGACACTTTAGTGTGGGGCGTCACTCAAGAAGAACACGACAGACGTCTCAGAGAAGTTCTTCGATGATTCCATGATGCGACGTCGCCCTCAACAAGGACAAGTGTGTCTCCGGCGTCACTGAACTAAGGTTCTTAGGTCATCTGATAGACCACTGAGATCCTACTTGGCAAATTCATTTGGTTATTCCTGAAATTTTTTACCAGATATAATTTTTGTGATGCTCCATCTTCTTTTGAAATCGCCACCGCGGGGGGTGTGCCCATGTGTTTACCAAAGACCCGTCATCTAGGGGCTATTGTCGTCCTCCTCCCCCCGCTTTCAAAAATACACTATAAATAGTATATATACGTACATACAGTGAGTATATGTTCTTTGCGCGCCGCCCCCTCCCCGAAAAAAGTTGAAATGAGTGTCCTGGTTTACCATTTCATTCAGTGGCGTCAGAGCCAGGGGTGCAAGCACCCACGGTAATTTGTGGCATGGATCCGAGCACCCCAGAATTGATTAAGAAATTAATCTTTCCGATATAAAACTAAAGACAAGCACCCAGTTTCGAAACAATTCCCACCCCGACTTCATTATAATTTCATAATATCAGTTTAAATAAAGAAATCGTGTATTTACTGAAATTCTGAAGAAATTTCATTATATCCTTTCAACTGATAATTTATTATATATATATACTCTGGATTGTTTTTCAATACGAGTCCAAACTCGCATGACGAAAATATGAAGGAATGCCAAAGGCAGTTTCTCTAGTTTCTTCAACAAAAGTTGGCGGAGACTAGCATGTCAGTCGCCAAGACGTTAATTTCCTCGTGTGAGGGCGTGTAGAGCGATATACGTACTGGTCTTCGGGAGACGGTTTCTCTTATCAGTTGCCGAACTTTAGTTTCCCCGTGTGAGGAGGGCCTAAGGCTTACGTTAGACTTGTCATCTCTACACTTCCTGCTTCGGAGGCTAGGCTATTAGAGATCAAAGATGGACAAAAAAAAAAGATGCCACGATCTCGAAGACAATTTCTTACATCGCTGGCACCTGGCCAGATGAGAAGACATTGAGCCAAGCAGAATTACCATACTTCTACGTCAAGGACGAGCTGTTCATCGAGGATGACTTACTTCTACGAAACAGTCGCCTTGTGATACTATCAGTCTTACAGCAAGACATTCTAGAACGACTTCACTGTGGTCACTTGGTAGTGAACAAGTGTCGTGAACTTGCGAGTGTGTGTGTTTGGTGGCCCGGTCTGTCAACGCAAATTGAAGACAGGATCAAGAAGTGCGCTGCACAGAATAGGAGCAACAGGCATGATCCACTAATTCCAACGAGCTTCCACCCGTTGGTGCGACAGTTCGGGATGACGACACCACGCCGAGAAGGCCAACTGGAGAATCGTCTGGAGAACAAACATCCGTCCCCATCAGAGCAACACGATACGGTCGTGTGGTGCGGAAGCCCATGCACTATCCGCTCACTGACACTATAAACTAGTCACTTTTATGAAAAAAGTAAACATAAAAGGGGGGATGTGATGTATAATAATCGGATCGGGTGAAAAGGCCATGGGGCCGAGGAGATAGAAGGTTGTTGACTGTTGGACATGAGAGATGTCGGACACACTGGTTTAGGCGTCTATGTATATAAAGATGATTATAAGTTATTCTCGTTGGCTCTAGTGTATACTTGAATAGCAATATGTCTAGGAGGCGAAGCAGTGCCAGGAAGCCTGACGAGAAGTTTAAGGACTATCAGTTTGGCAAGGAACTGCTGTTAAAGCGATTTAAGCTACATGCGGACAGATTTCGACAACTTTTTGTAGAGCATCGGAAGAACTCCGAGAGTTCATGGCGTGACTTTCATTTTGAGTTGAAAACGTATCTTGAAGGGTGGTTAACAGAAGTTAAGGTTACAACATTCGAGGACTTGATTAATCTAGTCATAACTGATCAAATGAAGTGCCCTCCACAAGTGAAAGTGGTATGGATGATGCGCCATGTTGCTCTCTCCATCGGAACTCGACGCGTATGAAGAAGCTAGTAGTACTTTCACAAAGAAATTCAACCAGCAGTACGATGTCGAGGGAAACACCGAGGAAATATCCATGGACATCATCAAAACCAGTGATTCGTGCAGATGAACAGAAACTTCCCATGATCAGCGACCTGTAAGCTGCTATGGATATCCGGGGGTAATTAGAGCGCAGTGTCTGACTGCAATCTTGAAACGACAGCGACAACCGCCCAGTTTGAACTGAACCTATGCTCTTCTGTAACAAAACCCGCAGCATTGTTAAAAATTCATGTAAATGGCAAAGTGGGAACTGCCTGTGTGCCGACAGCGGTGCTACGCACTGTATCGCAAGTGATACTCTGCATCGTATTTTGAAAGAGCAAAACGCCGAATTCCATCGGGAAACTATCGAGATGAGTCTTGCAAACGGACAGCAATCAACGGCGAATGTGTTGACCACAACGATATTGGTCAACATCCAATGAAAGTGACTAAGGGCGAAATTTATAGTTCTTCCTGAGATCGTCGGTAACTCTTTTGAGAATCGACTTTCTAAAGAAAGCTGGTATCGTGTTGGAAGGCAATGGTTCTTCGGGGAAAATACTCGGAATCTATTCCACTTTGTGAACGAGTCTACGATTAAAACTGTTCAACATGTAATAGAGCATGTTAACTTGAATTCTTGCCAACTACGACAAGTTGAAGGAGAGCAACGGAAACAAGTGCTGAACAGGTCGTGGAAAAAGAATGACAATTTTTTTCAGTCCAGGGGGAGCAGACACTCCCGAAGGCGAAGTTCACCGCGGTGATATGGCATCGGAACCTCAGCAGTGGGATCGGTCTAGACGTCTCAAGAACCAAACAGGTCGCGTCCATAGCGAAATCCACCAACTGGTGCAAGGGCAACCACGACTTACGTTTCCGCAGGAACGAACCTTCCGGTGTCAGGCGATGCAGTCCAGGATATTATCACATGCGTCATCGTTGTAAAATGCCAAGCCAAACGTCTAGTAATAGCTTCCATGAGTCAAGAACCCAAACAAGTATAAGCAGTGCTGGAGAGGGGAACGATAAATGCAGGAGTGGTGGCCAGTAATTTCGTTCGGGGGGGACCAAAGTGACAGAACAATGGATTTGGCCATCTTTTTCCCTTTTTTCGGTCATTTTCTCACATTTCGGGGGGGGGGGGACCAGAACCCCCAAGTCCCCTCGCTACGCCCTTGGGAGTGGCTCTATATATATATATATTCTGATCAAAACACTAACACCCGTCGATCAGGTCACAGCCATGCCCAAAGTCGTCGTGAAAACAGGTTGACTCTCATGCGAAGCCTCACAAGAGGTTCTGTGAAGCAGAAGGTGGAACAAAAACGGAATGAACGCAAGGGTTATGTTGACAACGGTCCCAGGCAGAGTTTTCGAAAAACGAACTGGTCGACGAAGTTCACGCCACAACGAGATCGCCTACGAGGTACATAGTCGCTGATCCGGCCAAATCGAGTGTCTCTATCAGCGTATATCGTACTTCTCTCACACTATGTGCGAAACCGGATGCTGTATCCGTAGTGCCATCACGAAAGAAGGGACGACCACTCAAAGTTGGAACAAACAAGAATTTCCAACGCCGCCTATTGCTGGTTCCTTGCCGGGACGTCCGCGAAACCAGAGGGGGAGTATGTAACAGGCAAGCTGTTAACAAGGATGTACAGCAATACTTAAATCTCACGTGTCTCGTGAATAAAAGTTGTATCGGGAGACGATAATTACTGAATTTCATGAAAATTTTCAGGGAAAATGAAATTCACTAAACTCGAAGCTAATCACGTTGATGTAAAATTTCCGCGCAACTTTAAGGCGACTGACTACGTGCGGGGTACTTTTTAAAAAATGTCATTTTGGATGAAATGCATATGTTTTTAGTTTGAATATGGAATGAAATTAAGAAAATAAATGTTTTTTCATGAATATTTTGGCAAGAAAAATTTATATTGCTAATTATATGCCTAAAATTAGCATAATTTCAGTGTTTACGCTAAACATGGTACATGAAATACTACTGCTTATATAAACTTGTTTTTCACACAGAATGTTGCTATGGTATTGTTCTGTGCAATGAACTAGAAGTTTTGGAGTACTATGAAAACTTTTTGAGATATGGTTGTTTACGTGAAAAAATACACATTTTTCGTTTAAAAAACTTGATATTTTGAATTCAAAATGATGTAAATCAAAAAGTTTCAAAGATATTGCTTAGATCCTAGTTCATTGCACAGTCAGGCTCATATAAAACCCACTAGAAAAAATTCATATTGATATCTTGTAAAGTTTTGGAGATATCATGTTTTCCGCTGGCAAGAATAACGTAAATCGCAGTTTCTCAGAAAACGCATTTAAAGATTTCATTTGAAAAAAAAAAGGTTTCTCATACACTGTAAACATTCAGAATTCTCCACATTTGTACGTCAGACCTTCCTTTGCTTCAAATTTCTCCAACTTCGACTTTCTTGCTCCTCTTTTTTTTCTTCTGGCCATTTTTGCCATTGGCGTTGCATGGTATCTCGAACACTTCACCCGCTCTTCATCCAACCCAGAATAAGTAGATGCTAGTTCTTCATCGATTGGGATTCCTAGGTTTTCAAGAACCGGCAATATGCCCACATAACCAGAATTGAAAAGCAGAACTGCAATATTGGTCCCCAGCAGCATTGTTTGTAGTTCGACAAAAGTGCCCTTAGGCAAAATCGTCCAAATCACACTGTTGAAGCTTTCGTTGGAGTTCTGTGTCATGCCGTGCAAGCACTTTGAAAGCAGGGATTGTGCACAGAGACTCATGTATGTTGGCTTTATTACATTTATGATGTCACTAGAGAGACCAGGAGATTTATCAGTAATTTTATGTCCTTCATGTGCAGCTTTCTGATGCTTACACCAACTGTCGGGACCTCTTGGACATTGTCCATGCATGTTCTTTTTATCACTGGAGCAACAATGAAAAAATGCAGCTATGACGGCAGACTGCATATTTTTTAAATTTCCCACATTGCTACGAATAGCAATGCCATAGTAATTTTGGAGTTTATAAGTTTATCGGTTAATTTCCCTTTACCACTCAGTCCTTTCGTGGTTTTCTTGAGTTTCCTCAAACGCGCACCAACCCTCTTCTGAACATGGCCAATGCATTCCAGTTTAGTGACACTATTTCTGCCATAGATGTCCTTTACATTCATATATGCCTTGGAGTCACCATCCCCATAATATTCTGCATATTTTAGTTCCCGCTTTAGAATTGATCTTTCGAAAATTCTATATGCTCCAACTACTTCCATACTTGCAGACGAGCCCTTGTGGTTGGAACACACATGAACTGTTTTTAAAGATTTTCCCCTACAAATTCTGCAGTACTGCGACATCACTTCCAAATCTAATATCTTTCCAGAATCAATAGAAATAGCAGACACACAACCATTTAGAGATGTATGACCACGTCGCTGCCAGGTACCGTCGACAGACACACCACAACTTGGTATTTTTTCTTGTCCAACTTCCTTCAGCCTCTTTCATATTTTGCTCAGTAGCAGAACGAACAGCTTTTTGTAACAATAGTTCACGGTCCCTGAATGCATTTTTTGAAAGAAAAGGTAAATTCAAAGTTACCAGGAACTTTCTACCAGCAGTATAGCCTTTGCCAATAAGTCTCAATCCAAGGACCACTAATGAATTTATAACATTTTTGCTGCTGCTATTTTTTCCAGTTGAGGCAAATGCTTTCGAATACCCACATTTACAAGATAAGGCGAAGTTCGAGCACAGTCCGAATCTTGAATCTTCGTTCAGTTTCATGCCAGTCTCGTAACACATTGGGCAGCAAAGAACAGAAAACACAGATACTAATATAGAAATATCAAATATTCTATTTCCCTTCAACTCTCCACACTGTGGAGATGTGGCTTTCTTTTTATCAGTATAAATGTTCAATTTCGATGAACTAGCAGTCATAATAGGTGTGTCAACGGAGGCAATGTTAGGATCAGGGGAGACAGCTTTCGTATGACGGTTTCCACAAAATGAACGTTTTTTGCTCCTCTTTGCACGTACCTTCGGCATCGTGAATGTTCAAAAAAGCGTTACAAAAAATTATATAGAACTTCAAAACCAAAAATTCGAAGAAATACAAGTTAAAATAACAGTTGTTTGGTATATAACGTGCAACTAGAATGTAAACAAACAGTGCTTTCGATTTTGTTGCCACTCGCCTGATTATGTGAATTTAACATTAATATTTATTTATAAACATTACACAGAAATATTTCTAACTAATCCATAAGTAAAAAATATGTGATTCAAGGGTATTTCTATGCAAAATAAGTATTTATTACAACAGAAACGTCATTGTTTACATATTTTAGGCCCTTTAAATAGTACTTCCGGTGCTGGAAATTATCACTTCCGGTTAACTAAATGAGCTATAACTTCGGTTCTAATTAACGTAGGAACAAAAACAAACCATTTTTAGATTCCTGAATAAATATACTTTCAAATGAGCAAATAAAAAAAATTCGCAAATTTTGAAAAAAATGGCCGTTTCAACGTAGGCAGTCGCCTTAACTATCTCGATTCATCTGAATGGCAGGCGGCTATGGATGTTATGAATGAACGGACTTCGGTTCCTCAACCCGAGAATACGAAAATTTTGGGAAATAGATGGGTTTACACAGTAAAAAGGAAACATTGAACGCTATAAAGCTAGATTTGTAGCTAAAGGCTACAATCAAATCGATAGTGACTTATGAAGTATTTAACCCTGTGGTCAACTTTACACTTGAGATAATTTTTCAGTTAGTAAGTTGTCTTGGATGGCTTCATTGTCAATTAGATGTCAAATTCGCATATCTCTGCAAAATTGAATCGTGAGGTGTACATGAAACCACCATTTGGTTTCATTGACTACCAAACCTAATTACATCTGTCGCTTGAACAAAATTTATGATCTACATCAGAGTGGACGTGAATGGATTTTAGAATTTGTTTTTAAATCTTTAAAATTTAAGTTGAAATGGTGTGTGTATATATTTCGAATAAATGTGTTATTTCATGTGACATTTTTAGAAAATCTGAAAATAATTTAAATCATGCTAAATCTCTTTGGAATAGTAAATTTGACTTAAAAGATTTAGGTCCAACTAAAAAATTGTTAGGTGTTGAATTCATCAAAGAGGATGGTAAGTTATTTATTCATCAACACCAATATATAGATAAAATTTATATTTTAAATGCCCTAATTGTTTACCTATTGCTAAAGGTTGTGTACTAACAAAACTTGACTGTCCAGCTACTGCTGATCAAGTAAATGAAACGAACAATTTTCCTTACTGAAATGTATTAATTTTCTTGGCATTCATTGCAAATCGTACACGTCCAGATATTTATGTTGTCAATATATCACAATTTCAGGAAAATCCAAGTTAAAAACACTGGAATATTTTGTTAAAATTATTGGGATATGTGAAAAATTTAACAAAATGTTTAGAATCGATCAAATGTCAAAAATTTGAAATTACATAATTCTGACTTCGATTGTAATAGGAATGATCACGTTATTGGATAATGCTCCCATATGGCGAACATTTAAACATAAATGTGTTAGTTTATCAACTATGAAGGCGGAACATGCTCATATATCATTAACTGACTGTGTTAAAGAACTTATTTGAATGCAAACAATTAGAAATTGATTTTGATAATTTTATTGTATATTGTGAACCAGGCCGCCATTGATTTTTCATTCTCACCCGTTCAGAACCGCTCGAAACACATTGATATAAAGTATTTTCTAAGAAACCTTGTGGAAAAAACCATTTTAAATTGAAATATATCAATAGCAAATGTAATCTTGCAGATTATTTTACGAAACCTATTGTTCTCAGTAATATGAACTTTTTGCATGAAAGCATACGGCATGAGGGGGCCGATTGTTTGGGAAAAATTCTTCATGCCTTAAGCAAACAGATTATACTCTTCTTCCATGAAGGGAATTTCATAGTTATGCTGTATAGTTCATTATATGTTCGTTGTCTCACTGTTATTTTCATGCTAAGCCTGATAAACAATTAATCAAATTGTGTTCTTATTGAGCGATACTACGCTGAGACATATCGCAATGCATAAAATTCCACAATACCACCGAATACGCAATGAACCAAGAAATGTAACAATACATAATAAAGCACATTACGCGAGGCACAAATAATTCCACCATACCACCCAATACGAGTTACAAGCAACAAAGCTCATTACGCGACGCACAAAAAATTCCACAATATCGCCCAACACGCGATACGAGTTCCATTACGTAATAAAGCACAATATGTGAGACGCGAAAATTCCACAATACGTAATGAAGCGCTAGGCACAAAAAAATTCCCGCCCAACAAGCAATAGAAGTGACAATACGCAATGCACCACAATACCACCAAATATGACGTACACCTCCAACATGTGATACGAGTTACAATACGTAATAAAGCGCAATATGCAAAAGCACAAAAAAATTCCACAAGAATGCTCAACACGCATGATCAAAATACGTAATAAAGCGCCATACACAAAGATTCCACAAGACGAAATACAATAAGTAATAAAGTGCAATACGCGATGCACAAAAATTCCACAATATTGCTCAATACGAGTTACGATATGCAATGAGAGAAAGAACCACATTACATAATAAAGTGCATTACACGAATACACAAAAATTCCACAATACCGCCCACTACGAGATACATCCCAACACGCGATACGAGTTATAATACTAAATAAAGCGCAATACAAGAGGCACAAAAAAATTCCATATCATCTCCCAATACGAGCTACAATAAGTAATAAAATGCAATAGGTGAGGCACAAAAATTCCACAATACCAGTTAAGTTAAATTATGCAATAAAACCATTACGCAAAGGCACAAAAAAAATTCCATCAAGCGATAGATGACACATTACGTGATACATAAAAAAATTCCATGATACTGCCCAATATGAGATATACGTGTTATAATACATAAATCACATTATGCGCGACAAATTCCAGACCGGGATTGAACTGTAGGCTACTTTAAAAGTTCGTCAGAGCTGGCCAAATGCCCGAAATGAGCAAAAAAAACTGTCGGGTAACAATGATTTTGGGACTCAACAATCACTTTCGGAACATTTACTTCAGCTACCGTAGTTCCCAACAATACGTTTCAGACGTGTATATGCCTTTACAATGGTTTGTTACATCTTTAATACTGCCATTATAACAGTTTATTCCTTTATAATGGTTTGTCACTTTTCCAATCCTCCCAGTAATTGAAGAAAACCCGGGAAGCGCCGGGTATTATGGCTAGTACGTAATAAAACAAAATTTCACTATACCAACACAAAGGCCACAACAAGCAAAATGTCCAACGAGGTAGCCGGGAAAAAAAAAAAAATGCTTTAAAAACTACGGATGTCTAACAAAACTACAACTCAAAATATAAGAAATGATCATAAATACACTAGAAAAGATCATAACACTAGAAAAAGGTATAAATATTATGACAATACTGCACGACACACAATTAATTCATTACTTAATTTTCACATTCAATTTAAATCTTTTTCTACAGCAGATACCATGATTCCCTGTATTAGATGCAAAAGGAAAAACCTTAGTCAGCATTCAGGTATGTGTAATAAACAACCCCTCCAAGAGAACGTCCCCACAGCATTAAAACAGAAACGATTTACCCTACTTCCCTTTCATAGAGTAACCCTATCGTTCACCTTGAAGTCCTGTTTGGTATACTACACCAGTAAATTACAACTCAAAACAACACGACAGACAAAGAGCGACCACTGCCTCCGATTTTTTTGGCGGCTGGTCGGATTCTGTTTTATGCTATATCACAAAAAACATAAACATCACAGTATTTACACAGTTGATGACATCACAAAATGCAAACACACCCAAAAGGGTACTGTATTGTTCAACCACTAATTTATCCAGTGGCGATAACTGAAATAACGTGATCACACAATGTTGAACACACAGGCAAGAAAATAGGAATTCGATAACAGATACAAAACAGTACCAGTTCGGTTCCCACACATATGGTGTGAACCTCAAAAATAATATTCTGTACCAGAGTCTGTGAATCAAAGTTGAGGGTGGTGTTTTGTCTCGTCCAGCCAGCTCCTGTTCAAATAAATAAAAGAAACTATTATATTAATATACTACAATCAGGGTGATCATACGTCCTGGATTAAACAGAAGGATCCCTGTTTGAAAAGCCAATCCCCCCCCCCCCGCCCACCTAAACACACACTTCCCCAACAGACTCTCCTCAAACGGAAGGGGTGAATTTCCACCTGCGGCCTACCACCTATGGCAAAATGTTTTTCATTGAATGAAGAGGCGGGTAATCGCCCATTTCCCCTTTTGCCTATGCTGTCCTGAAAATTCACAGAAAACAATTCAATGAGCGAGTCAGCTGATGAGCAACTGAGTGAGTGTTACGGGCGAGTAAGTGAGCAAATAGTCATTGAGTTTCATTAATTCGCTAGGTCGTTCAATCGGTCACTTGCTCACCCACTAAGTCAGTATATCACTTATATTGATTGAGCAGGCGATAGGGCGATTGCATTCCTCCCTGATCTCTGCTTAACGAATCAGCAATAAATATGATACAAGTTTTTATAACCTTTTTCTAACGTAATATGTTAGAAAAAGGGAGGGGAGACAGATGAAAGGAAAACAGTATATTACTATACTCCATTATCTGTAAGTATTACAGATAGGCATTGGCGTACGCAAAAGGGGGGTTGGGGTTCTAAACCTTTCCCCCCCCTTGAGCCAAGATTATAATGTTATTTGGCAGGAAAAAAAGTAAACCTCCCCTTAGAATGGAAAAAACCTGAAAACCAGAGAAAATTCTGCATACGCCTATGCAGATAGGTACGAGGGTATAGTTTTAGGTATGAAGGTTCCCCCCCCCCTTCTTTTACATATATATATATATATATATAGTACAACCTATTTCACCTTAGAATAGAAGTTTTTCCTCCTCAACACAGATGAAAAGAACTACTTTTTTATAGGGTTGCAACAAAGTTTTGTGATGAGAAAGGAAAACATTTGTTTAAATTTATTCCACTGGTGTTTGGACGCAATATTACATCCTTGACTGTAAAGTGATTAAATGTGAAATCTTTTAAGCATTGCATGTATTTAAGCACGCATATATTCTAAATGGACTTTGTTGTTTCCTCATCTTTTACAATACTTGTACAAAAATGATTTGCCTCAAATATGTTAAACAAACCTTATCCAAAAACAATTCAATGCCTAATTGGTTCGAGTCATCTTTGAAATTTAACTTCATTCTTTTTATTATCTAGATTCTAGGACATAAGTTTTTCTTCAGAATTAAATTCCGCTACAAGGAAGATTTTTTAATGAGCAAATGTCAGAAATTTCTTTATAACAAAGTGATTTCTTTAGTACCTTTGAGTTTGTTATAATGGGATTTGACTGTACTAAGTTTAAATTTCAATAAGAATTTACAAACAATAAAAATTTTTATTTTAAAATAAATGGATGCATGTACAAGCCCCCCCCCCAATAAATTCAAAAATAGTTTAATAAATAAATAATAAATATATAAAGTTGGTATATTTAAATGTGATTTGCAAAAAGGTTATCACGAAACGGTTTTTTTGGTACAGAGCAAAAATTAGTTCAAGTTTTTGGTGATAGATTGTGCTGCTTGAAAGCAAATCACAGAATTCTGGATTTGCACTTTTCTTAAATCAATCTCTTCTGCTCTGAAACATTTATATAGCTTCAGATTGCTATTTGTGGCCGAGATAAAACAACTTCACCGATATTTTATTCCCCAATGGTCAACATCACAATGGAAATGCAAACCTTATGCAAGGGCCAGTAACGAGAAAATTCAGAAATTTGTTAATAGTGCACCTTGCATTTTATAGGACTCTACTTCATTTGCATATCTCCAGTAATTTTCTTTTGTGCAGCGCTCTTATGAGAAAATTGTTTTGCAAATCCCACGCAAATTACCAGTTCCTTCAAATTAGAGAATTTTTTTCACCATTTATGAATTTATGGGATGCCCTGTACATGTTTCGCAAAAATCAGACATTTTGTTTATTTAAAAAAGTATGGTACGGACTAGAATGAAAATACCAATGCCTAGTGATTATGAAAATCACTGTCCTACTTGATAACGTGCAAAAACTGAGGACCGCTACAATTAGAATTTCATAATTATATGGCATATTGTGTTCACTACTTGAAATAAACTAAAAAAACATTGGCTCATAGCTACAGCCCGGATTATATGCACTAAAAAGTTACATATATTTAGAGCATATTTCACACATTAAAATGCCAAAATACACAAAATCCTGAAAAAGTTAAAAATACCAAAATATGTACCAAAAATGAGAAAATGTACATAAAAGAGAAAACATGAAAAACATTTTTTGAAATAAATTTCTTACAGCACACATTCATTTAAAAAAATATCCCCAAATATATATATATTGCATATGCAAATAACTTTTACACAGAGAGATAAATGGCTTTTTCTCAGCCCAAGATATCAAGGAAACATTTTATTTTCTGGATATTACGATATTTTGCCGAGGTGAACTTGGAAATTAAAGTCATCCTTGTTTCCTTGAACTTTTACATATTTCTTTATTTAGAAATTTTTAAATTTCTAATAGGTCATAGCTACTCAGAAAAGAAATACCAGTAACTAAAAATTTTTTTCACTATTTCTAAAAACAAAAAATTAACACTTTTAACAGTACCTCAAGAAAATATTTTTACAGGGCTGAAACTAGAGGGGGGTGGGGGTAACTGCCAAGGACAGCAAAATTTAATGGAAATCTATAAACAATTTTAGGTGAAAACAAAGAAAACCATCATAAATTGTTTAATTTTAAAGTTGAGGGGCAGTGGCAAAATCATGTTTGACCCAAGTGGCAAAAATTCTAGTTACAGCTCTGCTTTTTAGCATTTAAACACATAAATGCATAAAATCAAAAGAATTTTCAGAATAAGTGCATATTTTTGAAGTTTTATTGAAGCTCAATCACTTTCTTATAAATTTTTCAAACTATTGCTCATATTTTCATAACATTGTTCCCCTCCCCGCAAAAAGGGATTTAGTGAATTTATAGAGATTTTTTGAGATGTTTTGCAAATAACCATTTTAATTTCACCTGCGGGGAACCAATATTAGGAAAACATGAGCAATATTATTTTGAAAAATTAAAAAAAAAAAAATGAGCTTCAATAAACCTTCAAAATTATGAACTTATTCTGAAAATTCAATTTTATGCATTAATGCTAAAAAAGGCCAAAATCTGCCAATGCATATAATCCGGGCTCTACTCATCACTGAGAAACCACAGAATTCCAAGACATTTAAAACTACAAAGAGCCAGAGAGAAGCAGCAAAGAAAAAAAAAAAAAGATTAAACAATGTCATTCAAAACTCTAATAATATTAGATTCGACAGACACTTACCCAGCCATTGCAAATATCCTAATAATTGAGAAACTTGCAGAACCAGTGATGAAATTAGAACGATACGCTTCCACTTTATGATCACCAAATATCTTCAATTCTCATGAATGACATGAGAACTTTCATACCAAAATTTTTCATCAGCAACTCCATGGCATTTGACAAATGAAAAGAAAGAATAAACAATGTGAGACACCAACAAAAAAATATATACAGGAAGTAAAGAAAGCTTTTACCCATCCCCTTCGTACAAGACAACACAAACCAAGACAAGGACAACACACATTCATCCCTTTCATACAACACAAGACAAAAACACAAATCACAAGACAAAAACACAAATCACAAGACAAAGACAACACGCATTCATCCCTTTCACACAACACAAGACATAACAAAAAACACAAATCACAAGACAACACACACATTCATCCCTTTCACACAAGACATGACAACACAAAAAAACACAAATCACAAGACAAGGACAACACACGCATCCATCTCTTTCATACAACACAAGACAAATCACAAGACATCACAAGACAAGGACAACACACGCATTCATCCCTTTCACACAACACATCACAACACAAAAAACACAAATCACAAGCCAAGGACAACACACGCATCCATCTCTTCCATACAACACAAGACATCACAACACAAAAAACACAAATCACAAAACAAAGACAACACGCATTCATCCCTTTCACACAACACATCACAACACAAAAAACACAAATCACAAGACAAGGACAACACAAAAACACAAATCACAAGACAAGGACAACACACGCATCCATCTCTTTCATACAACACAAATCACAAGACAAGGACAAAACATACATCTCTTTCACACACGACTGCACAAAAAAAAAAAAAAAAAAAAAAAAAAAAAAAAAAAAAAAAAAAAATCACAAGACCCATGCACACACATCTATTCCTTTCACAAAACACGAGACATGATAACACAAGATCATAAATTCAGTATATAGCACATACATAATTGTAATGAGATACAATCTCTCATCTTTTCAATGACAATTCACAGCTGGTTTGTGGATATGAAAAACCTGGAAATAAAATATGCATTACAGCAAATAAATACATGCAATCACATCTCAGTTACTGTCATTTGATGCATAGGAGGACAAATTATACTCTGGTAACTATGGTATGCAACTGATTTTCTTCGCAGTTTTCTCTTTCTATAGCTCTATCTTAGGTCTTGTCAGCAAAGATGCTTCAAAGGATTGAAAATGGTATCAAGCTCATTATATGCTTCTGAATTCTTTGTCATAATAGATGAGCGTCTTCTCGGCTAGAGCCTCCTCAATGCATATGAGTGTTTGTTTCAAAACCAAGGAGAAATTATTTCAAATTAAAAGTTAATAAGCCCTAGCTCTATTGTTCAGTGCTGTTTCTATATGCAAACCTTTTTCTGGATATGCAATGTACACTGAATTTTCCTTGGGCCTCTAAGTTTTACCAAATGTAGAAATTAAAAGTAGTATTTGCCTTCAATTTCAGTACATAATCTGTATATTATACAGTACTTTGATTTCTATACAATTTTTATTTGTGCACTACTATTATGGAAAGTAAAGAAATGTGTTTACAGAACGGAAGATAAATGTGTATAGATAACTATTCTAACAAATAAAGTGAAACGCCTTTAACATCACCACTTGTGCGTTACGCAAAAAAGTGGCAGTCTGCAGAGGTGACCGCCAAATAAAGGCTGTATGAAATAAACATTTCATGGAAAGTGTCAAAATAACGGTTTTTAATGTCACAAAAAAATTATATGCTCAATTTATTTACAATGCCAAAAAACAGATACATATACAATGAAACATTAATATAACGGAAAATACCTCTACAACAGAATTTTTTCAAATCTTGTTTGGAATAACCTATAGTCTCTAATGTTAAACTTCTCTCAACACACATATATACACTTCAGTATATATTTTTACTCATTTCAGTTCTTCGGAGGATGTCTAATAATATCGATATTAAGCATCACCAAAAGTGTTCAGTATCACTAATTTTTGTGTGATACACCAAAGTATAATGCGATAAACCCCTTTACAGAGGCAATAAAACTAATTGACTTTGTTTTATCAGTTAATCAATCAAAATATTTTACAGTGAATTAATACTTAAAAGCATTTTTTTGTTTAGTGATACTAAGAACATCGATTTATATACATATAAAATATATTATGATTATCATGACTATAAGTCATGAAAATAATCTATTTTTTTATTTCAGGGTGAAAAAATAAAAATTCAAGTAATCCTGATGAAAAACCGTTATGGTGGCTGAAATTACAGAAATGGCCTGTAAAATACAGACCATATTGTCACCCTACAGGAGAGCATTTTAAAGGGGTGCTTGATGGGGAAAAATCAGAGCATGTTGATTTATTATTTAGGAAAATTAAAATGATAAAAATTTAATTTTTTAATTTATAAAAAAATATGAATCTTACCAGTATTTTGACGTCTCATCTTCTGACTTCTGTTCAAAGAAATGTTTCATAAATTTTGAATAGTTAAAGTTTCTTTTCGATTCGTGATCGTACTTGTTTTCCCCATTTCGTTTGAGAAAAAAATACAGTCAAACCTCGTTAATGAGTCACTCTTGGGAGAGCAAAAATATGACTTAGTAAGCGGAGTGACTCGTTAAGCGGAGTAAGCCATAGCTGTGCCAATTCCTGCCTGAGGACAATTGGCACTTACAAAAAGTGACGTGTTAACCGGGTGACGCACTAACGAGGTTTGACTGTATTTGAACTATTTTATGGATTGTTTACATTGGTACCTCATGTTATTAGCATGTTGTGCTTAGATTTGATACCGTTGCAAACGCACATGACTCAAGAAAAACGTTAAAAAATTCAGTCAATTGTCCAAGAAACATTAATTTGGGGTTGTTGCAGCTGGAATCAATAAGTGAAGAACTATTCAATGAATGTTTTTTCCAAAGTTTTTTTTCAGTTTCGTTTCTGAATTAATTTTTTTTTAAAAATGCAGCCAGAAAAACATTAAACACTACGTAAAAGAATTCATAGAAATAAATTATTGGATAATTATTGTAGTTAAAAAAAAATCCTGAATTTTCTAACAGATAAAAACTTATTATCCAAGGGGTATGGGAAGGTAAGTCCCATTACTCTGGGGGTGCGGGAAGGAAAAAAGATAGGGAACCACTACCCCCTATATATACACACACAAGCTTCTGGCTTGCAAGCAACGAAAATATTAGAAATATCGCACAGATTGAAAAGGTTGTGCACCCTTGTCCTGCAGGTTATAACGATAAGGTAGGTATAGAAAAAATAAGTCTGGTTGAACATCTGTTTCAAAATGGTAAGGTTTTAAATAAAGGGCTGTGGATATTTACTTTCCCACCCATAGTCCCACAAGGGTGGGACTGACAGGGCCAGTCACTATTTTTTGCTTTTTCCCACTATAAATTAACTATAGAAAGACCCGTGGAAAGCCTGACCAGAGGGCTTCACAAAAGATCCCAGCCTAGAGTCCCACATCTTGGAGCAGGGCCTATGTTTCCCCCCTCCAGTATACAAACTGATTTCCCCTCCCAGTACCTGCTTATGTTTGGCAAAAAGAGTCACCCAATTTACTAGTGTGAAATATTTCATGATTTATCTGTTGAAGAAAGAATATACAAAACAAAACAGTCTGGAAGCATATAGTAGCAGCCCTCGAAGATATCCAACATGTGGGAAAACAACATTCATTGATCCATAGATCCGATGCAACAGCATAAAAACAAATCACTTGCTCAGAAACAATACAGTATTGGCGAGAAAAAAAAAGATAAAGGAACCAATTCACGTGCATGTGCCCACTGCCGTTATAATTAAAAAAAAAATTATGTACTCAGTCCCTCCACCATGGGATAGGGATAATGCCAGCAAGCGTTTGTATTTACTTATTTAAATCTCAACAGGCAAGGATTGCCCAATTAGAGAGATGGACAAAAGAGAAATACAAAAGGTAAATACAACAAAAACAAGTAGAACAATGATTAAAAATACATACAGAGAAGCATAATAACATGAAGATTTAACAAAGAAATATGTTTAGACTTTCGTTAGAACTTCCTCCTTAAGCAGCAGAGCCGCCCTTACTAGATGCTGGGCAGGTGCTCCCTCAGATCCTGGCAACCAGTGACGTGTTTATGGGGGGGAGCTAAACAGGCTATACCCCAGGGCCATGTCTCCACATCCTGGAGCAGTGCCCCTAAGCCAGGATCTTTAGCAGGCCCCAGACTTTTCACATGGTCCTTCTATAATGAATTTATAGCATGAAAAAAAAAAACCGGTAAATAATGTAAGAGAGTGTTTAAGATTAGAAATGATAATTTGATTTCTGTATTTTGAGTAATTTATAATATAATTTCAAATGATCCAATTTTGTGGACCCTATTAATTTCTTCAGTATGATTTTGAATTCAAACCACTGAATTTTTACAAAAGTGTCTCTGAAAAACTTCTGCAAAAAGGAGAAAAGTTCCAGTTGTAAAATTGGTAAAAAAGGTTTCATCATATAAATGCACAAACCACATTTATAGGATGTTTTGACCTGTTTTGAATATCATGACGCTCATAAAACCCTGTTTACAACATGTCATATAAACAAGGTCCCATTGTTAAAGGGCATGTGAGCCTCTAACATTTTCAAGAAGTTTACGCCTATGTAAAAAAGACATTATTTGCAATCCAGATCCTAGAGGGAAGTCTAAAATCACAACACCATTAACAGATGGGTAAGATCTGGGCAACGTCGAAATCGAACAGATGATTTTCTTATTTAGGGAGCAATATTAAATGCACTTCAAATCAAATACTTTGCATTTTAAATGAAGAACTGATGATAGAGAGAGAAATTCCAATTTGAAAATCCTGTATTAATGAAAGGAAAAAAAATCTGAATAGATGAAAATTCTGAGTTAATGAGAAAAATCGCAGAATTTATGGAAACTGAATTAATGAGAAATAATTACTGAATTTCATGAAATAAATACAGAAAAACCTGTCTTCAATGCAATGGTAAGGGACAGATTTTTCCCGTTGAACACAGGTTTCACTTACTAGAGGTTCAATTGTGACATAATGGGTAAAATTATATAACAATCTCAAACTAAACTGAAACACAGTATAATAAAAATAAGTCACTTGAAAATAAACTAGTTTTAAATTTACATAACTCTATAATTACTAAATACAGTGGAACAAGCTTAATTTGTTTCGCCAATGTGCTCGTTATTTGAACCAAACTTCCCCATAGGAAATAATTGAAACTGATAATTTGTCCCACAATTATTCATTCAGATAAAAATGACTTCTATAAAAACTGTATTCAATCAATAATTAAATAATTATACGTAATGCAATAAAATATATAATATAGATATATTCTATGTTTATTTATGGCATTAACGTTTACAAATTAACTTATTTTAAACGAAGACTATCGTTTATTACGATTTACAGACTCACTGTTGTTTGCAAACTTATTCTTTTCACATTGACTTTCAAAAAGAACCTTATCCAATGGCACTTGCTTTTGCCTCTTTTTTAGAATTTCTGGGAAATGGGAAATTACATTGTTCATTGGACAGATTCATCGCTCGCATAGTGCTACAGCTTTGTTTGGGGGGGGGGGGGGGGGGGTCTTTTCCACAGAGTTTTGCACAGATTCCCACAAATTCTACACATCTCTCTCCAACCCCATTTTATGTTAGAGAATTCTCCTTACTTCTCTCTTCTTCAGATGGGACACCGTCCATAAACTCTTGCTGGTGCATGCAAAAGAGATCTATCAATTCATCTACTGTCAACTTCTAGACATTTTTCACCAGTAGTTCTTGAATGTCATCCTCGTGCACCTCCAGTCCATGATCTTCCCAAGCACAAAATTCCTTTGACAAGTAGTGGCTCTTGTTCATGAGGTAGCTTCTGCAAAAATCACATTCAATAATGCAATCAGCCCGCAGAATTTAAAAACAACTTCAAGTGCATATACGCATTGCTGCTATGCTACATCAAGTTTCATATCGTAAATATATAACACTCGCACGTGTGTTAATTTTCTGACTGAGGCACACTTACCAAAGAATGTGTGTAAGGGAGAATATTACCCAAATATTCCATAGCACGTGTGATCGAAAGCAGAAAACCATCAGCTCTGCGATAATGTGAAAATACAGTCGAATCCATTTATAACGAACACCAAGAGACCGGAGGAATCGCTTCATTAAAATGAAATTTTGTTATAAAGAAATTCCAAGTTACCTAGCGTTGTGCCTATGTAAACTTATTTGGGAGATTAAAAAAAATGTTCCTTAAAACGAGATTTTCGCTATAAAGGTATTTGTTAAAACCTGATTTGAATGTAAATGAAAAAAAAAAAAACTTTTTGCTCTTATGCGAACCATCGCTCGTTTTAACAGTTAAAACTTGTTCAAAATTTTTTCTCATTATGCAAATTGCTCGTTAATCTAAGTTCCCCTGCAGCATCTTGCAGTGGATGCACTTTTTTAGTGCATATAATCTGGCTCTAGTTATCATTGTGCTAAACAAATATAAACTTTTGTGGGAACCTTATTTGGCTCAAGCCCAGATCCAGCATGGGAATGGGTCATAAAGTCCCGGAAAAGTAAAAAAACAATTCGGGAATTTTTTTCTGGAAGCTAACAAATGCTAAAAAGCTTTCTTTGTTCCTAACAAATTTAGTTGGTGCTTAATTTTTTTTTTTTTCTTCTCAGATTTGTCCAGCCCTGGTAGATAGCACAACTTTTATCAAGTTGTGCATTGCAACACCAGCAAAGCGGCTACTAAAGAACTATTTTTTACAATAAGATGTCAGGTGAACATGGCGGTCAGGTGTTGTGTCAAGTGAATGCTACTATAACCCTTACAACTTCTGGCTCTGGGAATACCCAAAATGTTATATGCAGTGGTTGGATTCCAAAATTTGGTGAATTGAAAACATATACAGATCATTATCATGGCATACTTAATAAATTAACTAACAAAAAGTATTTGTAAATACTTGAAATTACTATTTACAATTGAATATGTTCATAATTTTACAATTTAAGGGTCATATCCTCAGAGCTACCCCTAGGGGTGGGCAATAGGTGCGGTTGGACATAGTCTCATGCTTTAGGAAGGGCCAGAGCACATGATAGAAATAGAATAAAAATATATTATCACCAAATTAACTATTTTTCAACTCAAAATAGAGGTTACATAAAAATTGATGTTTGCCTATTGGCGATTAAATTCATTTTGTTTCTAGTTGCGGGTCGAAGGGCCAAAAACCCAGAAACAATTAGGGTTCCCAAAAGCTTTTGCAAATTATTCTGCAATTGTTTCTTTCATCAATTCTGAATTTTCGTCAGTTTTTGAATTGTTTCATTGATCCTCAATTTTCTTCATTAATTGTGAATTACATCATTTAATAATTCTGGAATTACTTCTTTCATTAATTCTGATAATTATTTCTTGCAATTATTCTGGTCAATAATTCAGAATTTTCATCAAATTCAGGAAAAACTTTTTTTTATTAATTTTGGAATTACAGTAAAACCTCTTTTAAGAGGGGTGCCCGTTAATCAGGAGATTGAAATTTATTTTATTCAATATTGATTAGCCGAGGCCTATTCAAGAGGATGCGGAATTTATATATGACGAAAGTGAAGATTGCTGGTACAAGAGAATTCGGAAATCGTAGTACAATCTACAATATTTGATGGTAGATTGTTCCAGTTGATAATAGTTCTTGGGAAGAAGCTAAATTTGTGAAGAGGCAAAGATGGGCTGTAATTTTTGTGCCCCAGTGTATAATAAATGCAAACTTTTATTATACACTGGGGGAAATTATTATTTGGGGGTAAAAGAGGGGTGACTGAGAGGGGGACGTTTTTACTCCATTTCTTTTATTACTTCGGAACTTAGATACTGCTTAATACTTCCAGTAGGTTCCAATTTTCAGATGATTCCCAGTCTCCAAAATATAGTGCCTGAGTGGCGTGGTGGTAAGATGCTCGTCTACCATCATGAAGGTTGTTGTCAGGGTCCCGGCTTCGAACCCAAGGGAGGATATAGATAAAGATATTTTCCCAAATGAACTCGAAGCGACCACCAATAGACAGCGCCTTCACTTCCAACCCATCTCACTAATGGCAGTAAATTGCAATATAGTGATATGGCCAGAGTTGAAGTAGTAGTCTCCAAAATATATATGTATAACATGATGAAAAGACGACGCCCCTCAAAACCTCAGAAAATCAGTTCCGCCTTAACGCATAGGGCCCATCCGGGCACGGCCCGGGGGGCCTCAAGAGAAGAGGGGCCCCACAAAATTGAGAGCTGGTTTAAATTTTCTACAATTCACCAGGTAGGGCCTCAGAATAACCACTTGGCCCGGGGACGACGCATGGCCCCCACAAGGGGTGGGCTGGCAAGGCTCCAGTCCTGGGACGATTCTAATTATATTTTGGCTTTTTCAGGCTATAAATTAACTATAGAAGGGCCCGTGAAAAGTGTGACCAGGGGGCCCGCAAAAGATCCCAGCCTAGGGGCCCTGCTCTAAGATGTGGGGGGCCATGGACGCCGAGCCCCACCTATTCAGAGCACGGTTTTCATTCAATTTCACCGATTTACAAAATAAATTAATTTAGAAATTAAACTATGAATAAAACTCACCAGAAATTGAAGAACAAAAAAAAAAAAATCCGATTTCTAAAATTAATTTTTCCTCTGAACAAATTTGAACTTGCTTAAGAACAACAACACGAGAGGTAACACGATATCACTGACTCACAGCGAGGCTCCTAAACTTCAACCAAAGCTGCTTGGAAGACTCTTATTGCAGCTTTGACTTCAACTGCGCAGTAGAATTTCTCGACTCGTCTGCTCTCGCTCTGAAACTCGGCGGGAAACTTCAAGCCTTCTCATTGGTCATTGCGTCATCTTTCACATCCGGGAGCTCTTGCTAATTTGTTTATACTGCTGAGAGCGTCGAGCTTATATTGTAATTATTAATATAAGCTGGACGGCTGAGAGAGACAGAGTGAGCAAAAGTCGTCTGCTTTTTCTCTCTCTAACCAGGAAATTTCGAGCCCTATGATTGGTGGATTGTCGTTCCTTGTGTGGGGGGAAGATTTTGAAAAAAAAATGTTTATACCAAAGAGCGGGGGGGGGGGGGGAGAGAAAGTCACGGGGTTGTCAAGGTCGTCGTAAGAGCATCATGGGCCCCCGGGCCAAATGATTTTTTTGAGGCCCTACAAGGCAAATTTCAAAAATCTCAACCAGATCCTATTTTTGTGAGGCCCCTTTTTCTCTTGAGGCCCTCGGGCCGTGCCCGGGTGGACCAATGCCTTAAGACTTAAGACGGCATTGCGGGGGTTGTGTGTGGGCGGGGGGGGGGGAGGGCCGGAGACTCAGCTTAATATAGTAGAATTTCATGAAACATTGAAATCAATTAATAATTTTTTTTTTTTAATTTTAGCAAATTAACGGAAAAAAAAACATCCTCGATTTGTATTGGGGTCGACCCAGGGACGATTTTCATTATTTTTTGTTTTTTCACGCTACAAATCCATCATAAAGGGGGCCCGTGAAAGTCTGGTCGGGGGCCAGCAAAAGATCCCAGCCTAGGGGCCCCTACTCCAAGCAGGGCCGGTCTTAGACCTAGTGGCACCCGGTGCAAACACAGTAGTCAGCAGCGCCCCCCTCCAACCAGGCTCAGATTCAGAGTGATGTGTCAGAGGAGGCAATTTTTGCTAGTCATTACTGTCCCGTAATTCATCCTACGATATTAGCAGACTCTAGGCGTGGTGATCGTCCCCATCGCCCCCCGTCTCGTAATGTTTCAAATTACGAGATTTGAAACATTAAAAAAGCAAAACATCACACATTTATGCAGGATAATCATCGCAAAGGATCTATCTTCATCATACTTATTTTAACTGAATTTTATGGTAAAATTCATGTAGTGAGTGCACGCATCACGTACAGGCAAAGCTGATAATAAAAGTGGTTAAATTAAAGTGAAATTACGTATGATTTCTTTCATATTTATAAGACTCGTGAACTTCATTTGAAATTATCCCTTTCAGACCCATTACTAAGAAACAGAAGGGGCAGGCAAACACCTGCTAAAGCACCGGGCCCTGCAACTTGGGCAGGCCCATAACTATACTGAGGCAATTTGGGCGGTGCCCCTAGCCGAATGGGAGGGGGGGCCGCTTGTAACTCTTTTTTTTCTGAGCATAACAATTTCAAAGAGACTCCAAGAAAAGACTGCTTTCAAGAAAGCACGCTACGGCCTTGAGAAGGGGCAGGACCGTCTTAAGAGCATCATGGGCTTCCCCCCCCCCGGGCCAAGTGGTTTTTCTGTGAGGCCCTACCTAATAAATTCTAGAAAATTTTAACTAGATCTCATTTTCGTGAGGCCCATCTACTCTCGAGGCTTCCGGGCCCCTCCCGGGTGGGCCCATGCTTCAAGACGGCATTGGGAAGGGGTTGTTTTTTTTTTTCTCTGTGTAGATTTTTTTTAACCTCGGGGACTTCGGCTTTAATTTCAACGATAACGCATAATTCTTGAAGTTTGTACTGAACATCCCTGATGTTAAAAAAAGAATATCTCTAAAGTGAAAAGAGGCATTCCGCACGTGCGTTCGTGCATACAGAGTCTAAAAGGATTATGCATAATCACCGGTAAAAGTGATAAATGTTGCGAAATTTATCAAACTTACCGAGACGATTCATGTTTGTGCGAACTGTTCTGAAAAAGGAGTTCGATCTATGGTTCTATTATTTTGAATTTGCTCAGCTAATCGTAACTTCCAACTGTTCTTCCTACATCTTTTAATGGCAACAAAAGACCACTCAATCTGCTCCTGGAAAACCTCGCATTTCTCTCTTTCAGATGTTATCTTTCCATTTCCTAAGAACTTTTAGTTCCAGAACTCAGAACTTCTTTTTTTCTTGTTTCGCGGCGCCAATCCAAATGGTTTCCAATATGTTTCCCAAATGTTTTCCACTGTGCCTCAAATCGTAATTAATATTTAAGCTTACCTTACAGTTACAGGCAGCTAGATTAAGTTCACACTATGATTCTTATTCCCAAATAATGTATAACATACTGGAAAAATTGCATGTTTTAATCAACTGGCACACTATTTAATTAATAGATCTAGGTTCAAAACAATGCTGTGAAGCATATCTTAGGTACAACGATACCAATGGAATAAAGCAATACATATTTTGAACCTCAAACTTTTTCTTAGTTTCAAAAACAGAATTGGTGGGGGGGGGGGGGGGAGGGTTATGATTATGGAATATAGTTTGAAAAGCTGTTAAAAAAATCAAATTGAATTTCCAACATATGTTCCTCATTAGTTTCTTGAAAGGGAAAAGATGTCTTTTTAGAGTCCCGTTGTGGCCACACCTTACCAAGGCCTCCTAGAGGGTGATTCCTCTATTATTTCTATTTTTTACTGCACAACAAAATAGGAAACAAATTGCGTCTTCCCCAAAATCTCCTGCAGGGGTAAACGAAAAGAGCTCGAGAGAGAGAGCGTGTATTTATATCTGACCAAAATCGCTATGTACTGTACATATATAAGTACACTGCCAATCGATTCTTTTGTTCTCGAAAAATAACCGTAATATTATATACACACAAACCTCCAATTTTTTTCTCATCTGGGTCATTTTGCATGTATATTTTATAGTTATTTTTTTTAAATAAGTACCTTAAAGATATTTTTCTAGTACTGTATACTTAACGCGTTTCGGCGCCCCTTCTCATTTCGCGACGCCGAGCCAAACGTATCCCCCAGGGAAGTCTTAACAATGTCGTGGCCCTTTTTAGCCCTGCCTTTACATATTCAGTGACCCAGAGCCATTCCTAGGGATGGGGGCGACAGGTGCGGTCGCATCGGGCCCCGCAGTTTGGAAGTCCCACACTTACAGTATTAGGAGCACGGCATGGGCCCAGTGGCGTAGCCAGGTTTTGGTCCGTGGGGGGGGGGCTAAATTGGGAAAGGCGTCATTTTTTGTTTGTGCTTAAGGCGCAAACTTAAAATTACGCATTAGTGGAAAGAACTTTAAATTTCCCAATTTATAAAAATCAAATTTATTTTGTTTTCAGTTGATGTTATTTTTCAAATTAAATTATTTACCTTTCAATTGATTAATGTATTTTAATTTTTTAATTAATTTAAAAAAAATGTAAATTCCATTTTATGTTTTGTGTATTTTAACAAATGCAAACACCAAAAACAACTGGGAAGTCACCCTAACAGGTACACTGGTAAAATAAATTAAGGGAATTTGCATATTTTATCGAATTTCATGAAAAGAACTGAACTGAATGTAAAACCACTGCTTCTAGACAAAAATGCAAATCTTGTACGTCAAATACGTAAGCGTACGCGTGTGTGTAGGCGGAGCCAGTAGAGAAACAGGCTTTATAAGCGCGCGTAAGTCAAGACGCATTTCGTTCGCTAGCACATCTCGGCGAATTTCTTGGCGTTATTTTGCAGCCATCGGTTAATTTCAAATTGTAACAGTAAAAATGAGTAACCACCAACGTTTAGATGATGGAATTGTGGCGAGGCTAGAAGCAGGCCAATCTCAAGTCCAGATTTGTAGAGAGTTCAATTTAACGCCCAGCGTCGTGTGTAACTTATGGAAACAGTTCCAGGATACCGGATCCATCGAGAGAAAGCCTGGGCAAATTCGTCCAAGAGCCACGACGGCCAGAGAAGATCGCCATTTGTATCGCCATTGACTTGTATGCAGCCACAGGAACCCGTGTATCAAGGGAGGGTGTCTGTTTCCAAAAGACTTCATGAGAGAGGGGTGTTTGCAAGAAGACCTTCTGTTTGCGTCCCGCTCACTTCTACGGACAGGAGAATCCGTTTATCATGGTGCAGAGAGATTGGAGTATGGATCAATGGGAGACCGTTCTCTTCACTGATGAGTCCCGGTTCAGCCTAAGCACCGATTCTCGCCGTACGTTCATATGGAGAGAACCAGGGACCCGCTACCTACCCTCGAATGTCCGCGAAATTCCAATACAAAAAACTTGTTGTTGCCATTTGATATTTTCGAAATTTTCTCACTGTAACCGTAACTGTTAGAGTGACACTGTTGCTTTCCATATCATTCTCGAGCGCATACCTCAAAATACCTTATGCCAAAATTTCATACAGTTTCTGTGAATGGTATGATAGTTAGGGGCCCATATGTCGGGATAGTTTTTTTATAATCACCCTGTATATATATTTTTTTATTCATCTCTCAGTAACCACTCTTTTTCTTCTTAGGCCAGGATTACGCTATAAAAGTTTTATAAAAGAACATTTATGAACTTTTACGAAATTTTCCATTCGAAGTGAATATAACCAATAGACGTATTAGTTGGTTTTTTTTTTAAAGTTTTATAGAAGAATTTTTGTGAAGCTTTAGAAAAGCTTCAACTAAACTTTAAAACTTTCAACCAAAGCTCTCTTCAAAACCTAAAGCTTTTAGAAAAGTTCTTTTATATAACTTCAGCATTTAGATCATTAGTTGCATTTGTTCGAATATAACCGCGGTCAAGTTTTGTAAAAGCATTTTTACAAAACTCGAAGAATACAATCTATACAGATCGGTTACATTTGCTCGAAGCTTATTGGTTGTATTTTTCAAGTTTTATAAAAGCACTTTTACAAAACTTTTATAGTGTAATCCAAGCCGGGATTACATTATAAAAGTTTCATAAAAGATCCTTTATAAAACTTGAAAAATTCAATCAATGAGGACACCGGTTGCATTTGTTTGAATGTAACCGATGACATAATTGGTTAAACTTTTCAAATTTTATAAAAGTAATTTTATCAAACTTTTATAATGTAAAAGCCTTAGAGAGTTGGTGTTTCAACTATAAACAAGATCTGGAAGTAAAGGGGTTAAACCCATGTTTTAGACAAAGATATCAGCGTTCTAGATTCACGCTGATAGTTGCGAGAACCCAACCAGGGGGGCATTCGGGTAAGTGCTAACAAACCTCACGACACCATAGTTCATATTAGAAAGTATTCTAAGCCCTCGGAGATGCTTATTGAAAAAATACAAGATAATCTTTAAAGAGCATACTCAACGTTTCGTGGACACACCAATTGTTTTTCTGAAATAGTATACGTATGTATCTTCACAGTTACTTTTAAACTTCCCTCATGATACATGGACAATTCCAGCCCCAGTCCAGGTGCCTCAAGTGCAAAAGGGACTTCATGATGAGATACAGTTTTCGAGAGTGATCTGTTAGGCAGACATTTCTGAACAGGTAAAGGGCCTTAGAAAAGTCCCTTTGACACCCGTAAAACGACCCTGCGTAGATCACCTATGTGTTGTTGTGGGAAATAAAGAAACAAATAACGCCCGGAATTCTGCTTTAAAAAGCGATGAGTATACACTATCTACCAATAAGTATTTGGACTCCTATGCAAATGACGATATCTGCGGTCCTGAGATACGTCACGCCCTCCGCCGGTATATATCGTGTAGGAAACAACATCGGCATTAGTCGCATGCAAGATGCCGCGCAGTTCGGAGCTCTCTGATTTCGAGAAAGGTATAATTATCGGGTATCACAAAAATGACCGATCCTTAAGGGACATATCTAGCGAGCTGAAGTACCCAAAATCGACAGTGGCCTATGTGATTAAGAAGTGGAAGGTGAGCTGTGATTGTCGGAATTTGCCCCGAGTCGGCAGACCAACGAAACTGGGAGATAGAGACCGACGGGTGCTGTCCAGAGAAATTCGGAAGAACCGCACCTAACCGATGGCCCTCATCCGCGAGGAGTTTCAACAGGCATCCGGGAGTATTGTTTCAATGAATACCATCCGTAAGGAAGCACATCTGATTGGTTTTCATGGTCGTGCTGCTGCCCATAAGCCTTTGATGACAAAGTCCAACCGCGTTGCTCGGTTAATATGGTGAAAGCACTTCGGGTTCTTTGGAGCGACGAATCAAGGTTCACCCTCTACCGTTCGGATGGCAGGGTCTGGCGTCTGTCTGGAGAACGTCTCCTGCCAGACAGTGGCGGATCATGATTTCGGGAGGCCCCAGGCGCAACCTGATCTGGAGGCCCCCTATCAGGGGCGAATTAAAGGTAGGGGCTGTCACCCCCCCCCCCCCCCCCGAGAGCAGAAAAATTAAATGGAAAAAAAAAATGTTTTCTACGTTTTTGACTGAATAACAAAACCAAGAAAATAAATTTGCTTAAAAAAGGGGGAAAATTCAGAATTTTTTCCAAAAAAAATCAGAACCGTCCTGAAAAATTGAACACATGGTCACAACCACCGCCCCCACCCACAAATTTGCGTTTATCCACCACTGCACCCTTTTGGCCCTAATAAGAACGAGATGGTTCACTAAAATGAACAATATTATGAAAATCATAACTTTTTTTTTATTTTTGCATCACCAAAACCATAAACACAAAAATAAGGTAAGGAAATATAATGATATTCTCTGGTACTAGATGAAAAATAATCACACTCCCATTAAAAAAAAAAAAGTCACAGTAAAATTCTGCATCATATTTTTAGTAATCTAAGATGTCCGCCCTGGTGCCTTCAGCCACACGGCAAAAATGGAGATCCGTCATAGTTTTAGTAATTTAATATTACTGATTAATAAAGATTTGATAATATCTCAAATATAATATATTTGATTTGATATAAAGATACTGATCATATTTAATAGAAAAACATTTCTTCAATAGAGGGAATAGAGGGAAGAAATTATATCAGAGTAAATATAAGAATTATATTTTTAATGAAAGAAATTATTACAGAATGAATTAAAATTATTGTCAATGAAAGAAATTATTTAAAAATTTTTTTTTAGAAATTATTATTTTTTATTTGTTTATTCTATTTTATTTTTACTATTATTATATTAATTATTATTATTTTCTCTTTCAGCCACCTCGTTGGGCACTCTGCCTGTTGTGGCCTTTGCCTTTGTATTATTTGTATTAAGAGTGAATAAAAATCTTCTATATTATGCCCCCCCCCCCCATTTCGTTTAATAACGAAAAATGCCACAGTATAACATTGTGGCCCGCGTACTTTATAAAATGTTTCAATATGGCCTGCTATGCCTCAAAGGTTGAAGACCCCTGCAGTAGACTCTCGCTAATCCGGTACGTATTAGACCACGGTGTGCCAGATTTTACCGAAATTGCTGGATTAACTTTGAAGAAACCCATTGAAATAATATATGAAATTTCGTGCAAAGACATAGTCAGGACTTGATCAGCAATTAAGAAATATTAGAACGTGTTAAGGGGTTAGGGCATCAGGAGAAAAGTGACACCACACCACCTAAATATCCTGGACTACTGGACGTGCTGGATTAGAGCACGACCGAATTCTCGAGAGACTACTGTAGTTGAATTGAAATGCTCAAATAAAAATTTATCGGATAATTTATATATTTTTAGTTTTGCTTACCGTTATTTTTGGAGATTCTGCAATCTAAATCCTAAAGGAAATCTTGAGGATCGGCATGAAAATTTTTTTCATTACAATAACACACATTACAATTACATTAACAATAAACACTTTTCGGTCTGACACAAAGATGTTGTCTACCCAAGCCTCCTTGACCAATCCAAAAATGTAGCTCTTTTTTTTTAGAAAGAAGGAAAAGAAACCCCCTTGATTTTTTTCAGCCGGGGAGGGAGTGTTAAAAGAGAAACAGAAAAATCACGTGATTCAGAATGCATGTCATTCAGCATTCATTTCAAACCCCACTTTTTTTTGTCATATGGTCGTATGGTTCCAGTCATAGATCGCAAATGTATATGTTGTTTGAACCAGCTTATAGTATTTCATTCAAACAAGTGGGGGACAAAATCACAATAAGAGCTCTACTACATTCATTTTAATTAGTACGAGTGTCTCTTCCTGTCGATGTCGCCGCTTGCCGATAGCCATCTTGCCATCCATTATACTGTATACAAAAGCTTACACCAAAGCTGTCGTATTATCGGCGCCCATAAAAGCATTTAATACTGTGGAATGAGACATCTGTTTATGCCTTCACTCCAATTTTCATTTCGGACAGACATTAGGACCTACTGTTCTCACCCCTCCTCCTGCTTGTGCCCTTAGGGAAATACTGTTTGAAAATGACCCTCCCTGAATGATCGCTTTCTCTTCTTTCTTTGTCAGGGAAGAACTGGCCCTTGAGAGCTGCGTCTTGTAAATTGTTCTTTTCTTTCAGTTCCCGTTTTTCTTCCATAACTCTTACGTACAGTATACATAAAAAAAAAAAATTGCGGTTAAAAAAAAAAGGGAGAGCAGATACTGTACTTAGTTCAAGAGATTTGTTGATGCGCATGTAAATTCATATGTAGGATGAAGCATACAACTATTTGGAGGCCCCCCGCTCTGCCGAGGCCCCAGGCGCGCGCCTCATGCGCCTGTGCGGTAATCCGCCACTGCTTCCAGAATGCATTGTGCCAATAGTCAAGTTCGGCGGAGGTGGAATTATGGTTTGGGGGTGTTTCTCCTGGTATGGACTGGGACCCTTGGTCCCCATTCATGGTAAGCTCAACGCCGATGCCTACTGCACTATTTTGGATGACAATGTGCTTCCTACGTTGTGGCAGTTTTACGGGGTGGACCCCTGTTACTTCCAGGACGACAATGCCAGCTGTCATACTGCGAGGTTAACCAAGGCTTGGTATGGTGCCAATGGGGTTCATCGAATGGACTGGCCTGCCCAGACTTGAACCCTATCGAGAACCTCTGGGACGAGTTGGATCGCCGAATTACGGGGTGCCCTACCCGTCCAAAATCGGTGAAGGAACTGACATGTCTTCTCCAAGCCGAGTGGAAGAAAATACCACTAGCCGTCACACAAGGACTTGTGGAAAGTATGCCCCGGAGGGTGTAAATCTCGTGGAGGCTCTACCAACTATTGATTTTGAATAAAGTTAGAAAAGAAAAACTATCACAGGTGTCCAAATACTTATTGGTAGATAGTGTATATAGTGAATTTTTATTGTTTTATTTCGGAAATATTCAACGGATTCTCAGAGTGTGTGTGTGCTCTCTCGTGGCTCATCGCCACCCTTTTTTTTTTTGAAGGACGTTTCAACGTGTTGGTGTATTGATGCGCGCTTATTCAATTCTTTGTAGTGGGTTTTTCTTGGTCTTCCAATGGGTTCTCAAACTGTTCACCGCGACACCCTGGTGCGCCACCAATCTTCGTCAGAGGCACCACGGAGCGATGACCCTGACAAAGGTTTTCCGAAAATATTTTTTGTTAAACAGCTTTAGGGAGCAGGTGGAGCTCGCGGATAAGGATTGAATAGGGGAAAGTTCGAGAATCCCCTGCGTCAGACTATCCTGGGCAGTCACGGATAAATGATGATGATGTCGGGGGGGGGGGGGCGCGCCAGGGGTGCCAAAAGTTTAAGAAATACTGGGATTAATTGGAGAGGAAATATATATACGTATCATGAGTTAGCAAACACACCGGCCCCATAACTTTTTCCAGGGAATAATTTCTCCGATTCGGCTCACAGCTGTCTATGCATAATTATGAAACAAACAGTGATTCATAGAAAAGAGAAACTACACCATGAAAAAAATACAATGTTTCTGAAAAAGTCACATTTTAACATAAAACTACGCCCTATCACCGTATAATATAGTACAAAATATTGCCGTACAAATATAGAAGACCAACTTCCTCTCCAATTTTCTACATATCAGAGCACTATTGACCCAAGATTATCGATTTTTTATTTATTTTTTTACCCACCTTTAAGAAAAACTCTTCCCCCCCCCCCACCCCCACTTTTGTGCTCCAAAATCTTGGGTTTTTTACGGCTCAAAAGCTCATATCTGGTTTCCACCTTTTCTTAGTCTTTGACACTACCCTATACACAAGCTAGTAGCTCTTGCCAAGGCACCTGCAGATAACGTGGCATTTCTAGGCGTTATGAATCCAGCTTAGTCCTCCCCCCATACATAAAGTGGTATTTCTAGGACCTCAAGCCATGTGCGGAGATACGGGAGGGGGGGGGGGCAACGTCAAAGGTGGAGTCGACTGATCTAATGTATATATTTCAAGATGAATTGACATCATCATCATCATCATCGTGCCCCCCAGACTTCCAACGACTGAAAGAGCTGCAGCTCGGGCCTGATATACTTTTCATCATTTTTTGTTTTTCACACTATGATTTAATATAGAGGAAGGGTCTGTGAAAGATCAGGCCGGGGCCCTGCGAAAACCCCATTCTACGGAACCTTCTGCAAAATGTAGGCGGTGAGGCTCGGGTTGGTCCTTTCCCTAAGACAGACCCTGTTTTATGGGTGGTTTTGTTGGATTTTGTAATTGTATATAGTCACTAATGTAAAAGCTTTATTTCTTCACGCCTTAATTTTTCTTCTCAGCTCTCTGCAGCCCTCCAAACTACCTGTCATGGCACCTTTCTCCATTTTCTTCTGTGGTCTCCCTTGAAATATCCCAATACCACTAGGGGGGCCACATGGCCCCCGGTTGAGAACCACTGGTCTAGAACTTTGCCGTGAGTCACTTAAGTGTAGATGAACAATATCGCAGGTTACTCTAGTGATCTAGGAATGTGCCACAGGTCACTTAAGTGAAGTGGAATGGCAGCTTGGGTAACTTCAATAATCTGGAACTGACACGAGCCACTTGAATGACCTGAAACTGTGCTTCAGGTTCTCTTGAACGATTTGGAAATGTGTCGCTTAGTTCATTTTTTGCAAAATTAGGTTTGACCCTCAACAGATGACTCTGGGGCCACATTCGGCCCGTGGGCAATGGGTTAAGCATTGCATGTGCTACATTTCTATGACACCTTGACAGGTTTTTTTCTTTCTCTGAAAAGCACGGGGAAAAATGGATCGCGATCGTTAATTGGACTTTTAAAGTAACAGTAGAAATTTGATTAATTTATTTTCGGTTTTGCTATTTACATTGTTTTTGATACCACATTCTATGGAAATGGAATCCTATGGAAATTTTTGAATTCGTTAGAACTTGAGTTTCTTAAAATATCAATAGATGCTTGCGATCCACTTGCTAATCTGAACCCGGATGATGAGATGACGAAGAAGAAATTTTATGGAGGACCATGTCTATCATCCCTGCGTCATATAGCTGCACCGCTCTGTCTGCGTCTGCGGTCGCTAGGTCGGCCATTCTTGGAGACATCAAAATCCTCAGTGCGATTCCAGTGTTTGTCCATCGGCTACCAACGCTGCCCTTTGAAGCAACACCTGGAAGAAACCTTCGATGGCCTTCGCGGTTGATCTTACGGCGCCGCCTGAGAGATGAAATCCAGGGTCGACTTCCCTCATGATTTCATTGATCTTTTCCTCAAAGACGAATCTTATTGGAATGAGATAAGGCTCGTCGGGATTTCGTTCTGCCATAACGATCACCAGACCTCACCTGTTTCTCACGTATAATATGAGCTTTTATCTTTCTCACTCATTGTTGATCAACAGCTTATATTCGTTAAAATACAGCAACTGTCCATGGTACGCATTAACAATACAGGGCGTTTAAATCCCGCCATTGTCCATTGATAAAATATAATTAATTACATTCTAGTAACTAAATGTTTACGGGATGCTGCTACTACTGTAATATAAATACGGGGGCCCCCCAGGGGATAAAACGACAAAAACATAATTACATCTACAATTCAACCAAAAATCGAACCTAAAACCCAATATAACCTCTAATCCAGGGGGTTCTTAACCTACGGATCGCGACCTTAACTTGTGGGGGCTTTTTTCGATATGCTACTGGTTTTATCGATGACCTTAATAAGGAATATTTAGCCAGAGTTTTTTAATTTCAGAAATCACCCCATGGAGTCTAGAAGTTCGATTTGTGTCTCGGCTGAAAAATGGTTAAGAACACCCCCCCCCCATGGGTGGAGATGGGGGGGGGGGGCAGAGCCAGAGTCAAAAGTGGAGTCGACTGATATAATGTATATATGAATTGACATCATCGTGTCCCCCCCCCCAGACTTGCAAGTCAATCTCCTCCTATGCCCCCCCCCCCCCCGCTCTAATTTGAATGATCGATAAAGTGTCTTATTATACATATCAATCGTCTTGGTAAGTTTGATAAATTCACTTTGCGTAATACCTAAGCGTCACCGGTAAATCTGATAATTACTGAAAACATTACCAATTTCACCCGCAATTATGCATAATAAAATACAGTTGGTAAATTTGATAAATACTTTGAATTTATTGCTTTTGTCTGTAATCATGCAGTCAGGGCCGGACTTAGGCAGGTGCGAAGGGTGCTGGCCGCACCGGGGCCGCTAAATTTTTGGGGCCGCAAAATTAAATAAAAATGTTTTGATTACATTTTCACTTCAAATTCTTAACAAAGCAATAGCTTAAAATTCAGTCCAAGACAGAGAAAGAGAATCTCTAAGATTGAGGGCCTGGGTGGATAATCAGTTTCTAGCCCTGGGAGCCCTAAACCTTCAAGTGCCCGGGAGCTCACTCGCAATTTTTTCACCGGGAAGCGGACACTTTCGTCCAAATTTATTGCCGAATGGCATTTTTTATGACCACAGAGTAGTCTTACAGTCATTCTCGGGCACTTGGTGCACCTGACGGGCGCAAGAGTACCCATGGACCCCTGGGGTATTGAAAAAGACCCTGTTCAGAGAAGGCCGCAATTTTTTTTTTTTGCACCGGGCCGCAAAATACTTAAGCCCGTCCCTGCATGCAGTAGTTGGTGCGTGGTAAGTAATTGGTAAATTTGATAAATATGGAAAAAAAATTCCAAATGAGACCCAAAACTTATAAAAATCTCGGAACCAGGAAAGCTTTCAAAGAAGAAAACTCCCTTGTTTCTAATTCTAGCAAAGTTGGTTTTTGTTTTGAATTTTAACGAGATATCATAGCTGCCAACTTTTGAAAATGAAAATTCTGGAGATTTTTGCGCAAACCCGTATTTTATGCTAAAACCACTCCCTAATAAATACAATAGGGATTTTTCCAAATAAAATAGGGATTTTTCAAACATAAAAGTTAAAGCATAGGGAATAAAATCCCTGCTGAAGTCAAATTAAAATAGGGATTTTACACACATGGAAGTTAAACCCTTGGGAATAAAATTCCTACGCAAAAAACAAGTGAAATTGGAGGCCAAAACTTCAATGATGTAAAAATAAATATTGTGTTCAATCAGAAACGCTGTGAACAAACATTCTGAGCGAATGACCCCAAAATCATCGGAAGATGAAGGAAAACACCGTCAATTTTTTGAAGAACACTGACTTTTTGTGACACTTGCTTAATGTGTTTTTTTTTCACTTCACGACTGATGATGGCAGTCTTTCCATGACCGATGTTTATGTCCGTAACACAACTTGTACAAAAAGGGAAAGTCAGCCCTCTTCTGGAACATTTGATGAAAGGAAATTCATCGGAATAAATATCTTTAAAATTGATTAAATATATTTTTGCTCATCAGTATTCATGCTTTGTTATCGCACGTACGTAACTTCAACAAAAGAATTTTTGACCATATGAGCGTCACTATAATCTTCAATTATTATCCAGGACTATTGGCTGCTAAGCCATTCCCCTGCACGATAAGACAAACAACTTTCTTGTTACCATCAGAGGGTTTGTAAAACTTCCTTAAAAAGGGAATTTCCCCATTTACGACGTGTGACGTCATTTTGAAAGGGGAAAAAAAAGAGGCTTCATGCCCCACAAGAAATTCCTTAGGGATTGTTTTCATAAGCGGGGATTTTTTTAATGAAGTAGGGAATTTTTAGGGATTTTTGTGATTTTTGTAAAAATTCGGGAGATTTAAGAACTTTTCGGGAGGTCGAGCGATGAAGCTAAAATTCGGGAGATTCCCGAAAAATTCGGTAGACTTGGCAGCTCTGAGATATGTACGTATTTTTAAAAAATCAGCGGATTCAAAGAACAGAATTAACCCTTTCGGTGCTTCAGATGTAATACTACGTTGGGGATAAAATACTGACTCAAAATTTTTCTTTTCCCTTTTTTTCTGCTTGAGGGAATTTCGTTGAGAGAGGGTTTAGAACTGATTCGTGTGTTATCAAATTCGAACAATGTCCCTGATTAACGATCACCCCCCCCCCCCCCCGTGTCACGGACGAATTTTTTTGGTCCCGCCGGTGTCCGCAAAAGAGAGGTTTTCCTGTGAATTAATTCGAATGAAATACTTCATTAACAATTTTTGTTTGATGATAAATAACAATAAAGCCATCATTTTTTTACGGTTCAATACATCCGTCGTGTGTTGCAACGACGTTATAAATACGTCTGAGTGATAATTTTAACTAGGGCTTATTTTCGGGGTAGGGCTTATATTAGGTGAATCCTGAAAAATTATGGTAGGGCTTATTTTCGGGGAAACACATTTGAGATTCTTTTTTAAATTTCTGCAAATTAATGACATAGAGAAAATTTAAAACCTATTTTTTGTAACCTATGCATTTACATGCAACACTTTTTTCTTTATTTCCTTCTTCATGTTAATGTTATTTAAATGGGGGAGGGGCGAGAGGAATTGCGGAAAAGATATATTTTTTTTTTTTGAAACCGAGCATAACTCAGGTCTATCGCCATAGGCAATTTACCTAGTGACTTGTGCCGGAAGTATGTGTACCTAATAGTCTGAGTGCGTATCTAGTGTTGTGTATGATTTTTCAGTGCTGCCATCTATATCTTAGAAGTGAAGTGAGTGATGTGTAGTGACTGAATATTTGTACTGTTTGTAGGACTGTTGCTCTCGGAAAAGATATTCTATGTATGTAGTTTGAAATTAAATTTTTTTGTCACTCTTTTCACAAATTTGTTTCTTGGGCCCCTTTTGCAAGATTTTCATCCGTGGCCCCCTGGAATATCCTAAGGTCCCCCGGGTGAGAACCACTGCTATACAGGACGCATGGCAAACAGGGGGTAAATGTCCCCAAATTGCACTGCTGCGGAAATGAGGTTGTGCGTATCGCAATGGCCAAACCATGTTCATGAGCGACGTACTTGGGAGATCATTACTTCAGATATGTAGTTCTCGCACTACTATGCGAAATTTTTTGTGCTTTCAAGATTTTGGATTGCTGACCTGTATTTGACTTTTTCCTGTTTCTACTTCCAATGCCATGATGAACAATTTTTTTCTCTCCTGAAATGTACATGTATTTTGCTGTGCTTTGTAGAAGTTCAAAATGTGATCCGCGCTTCAGTTCCGCATCACTTTAGTGGCACTTTCCAAAATCATTCGAGTGGCACATTCTGAGATCACTTGAGTGACACGTGGCATATTTACAGATCACATGAGTGACCTGGACAAAGTTCCAGAACACTTAAAATACAATTAAAAGAAATATTACTCAAATTCCGTCCCGGAATATTATCAAATTTGGAATCCGATTTCACAGAGATGTTGGTATTACTCAAAATCCCCCCCCCCCCCCCCACCAAACTGCATTTATTTAAGGTATCCGACTACGTTGAAAACGTCATTTTGGAAGAAAATACGGATTTTCATTTTTTTATTTTTTATAAAAGCCCAATTTGTTGTAATTCCAAAACGCGCCTTGTTTTGTCTATATGATGCTTAGAATCAAAGTTACGTTCACTTTAGTGTTGCGTTTTTACATACAAGTAATACGCGAATAAAGACTTGAAACGTGTTTTACGAAGAATGCTATTTTTGACATTTTACTTGACTTTGTGACATGATTTGTAGAAATTGATGCATTGCATCCTTACGAAATTTTAATGTGATATTTTGCTATATACTGTTGAGGTTATTAACCAAAATCTAAGATCTATCACGTATATTGTTTGAATTACAGTGTTTTATAGACAGAATGAAGGATGAAATTTCAAAAAATTCCCACGTACTTAAATATATTTTAGTGTAACTTATGAACATATATCATGCAATCCTTTAAATTTTGGTTCATAACCTACAACATTACTAGCTGAATGCACTGCGAAAATCACAAAGCATTTCATTAATAAAAGTTTTTGCAATCGTGCTTCGAATATCACATGAATTTTGCCTAAAATTTGACATAAAAACGACTTTTCCATAGAAAATATAATAGATAGACCAAAATTTGTCACTGTTTTCACCATTTCGAGACACACTCTATCAAAAAATGCATTTAAAGTTCACTCCAGAACCATTTTAAAGAAAAGTGACAAGAAAGGTAGTCGGATACCTCAATGTAGCCTTCATTTCCCCACCAGTCTGTAATTTTTTGGAATTTCAGCAATGATCGGTGACTTTGCAAAGTTATGACGTAATCACCTATTTTGTGACAGTTGGCATTGGAAATTTTGTGCCGTATTTCCGGCAAAATTATAATGGGAAATGGCATGCGTATTTCTTATCACTTATAACTTTCACCGTTCGCTTATCGCGTTTCACCAGAAAGAGTCATTTTCACTACAGGGAATAGCCTTAGATGCTGAAAATCTTGGATAATAAAGTCAAGGCAAGTCAATACCACAAATAGGGCCGGACTGTCCATGGAGGAAAGAAAAGCTGTCACACTGCAACTTGTGTGTCTCAACGTTAAAGTTTATTTATTTATTTATATACACTTTTTTTAAATATAATGAATCACAGATGGCGCTGTATTAAGACAATATCAGCATAACCATGTCTCTACTGTAGCTTGTTTCGATAGTTTTACATATATATTTATTTATTAATTATATATATATATATATTAATATTATATATAATTATATAGATATATGTTACGGTAAAACGCCGAAAAACGCTTGTAAACAAATACATTTCGGACTTGCACCACGCACTTTGGTAAATGCTGAAATTTAGCAACTTTCATAAATTTTGAATTCTCGTCATTTATTGATCATCACCATCCTGATGCTAATTGAAATCATAATCGATTAACTAATTAGTCATTCAAATTCGTAAAAATTAGTAAAATTGTGAGTTTTCTGATTTTTTTATAAATTTTTAAATCTTAATATTCATTAATCACAGTGATCCTGATGCTAATTAAAATCATAATTAACTAATTACTCATTCAAACTCGTGAAAATTAGTGATGCGATTTATCCAACTTTCATAAATTCGAAAGATTGTCATTTATTAATCACATCGTTAATGATGCTAATTACGATCCTAATTAGTTAGCTAATTAGTCATTCAAATTCGTTAAAATTAGTAAAATTGCGATTTTTTCTAATTTTCATAAATTTGAGAGATTGTCGTTTATCAATCACAACGATCCCGATGCTAATTAAAATCATAATTAGTTAATTAGTCATTGAAATTCGTGAAAATTAGTAAAATTGTGAATTTTCTGATATTTATAAACTTGCCATCCTGATGCTAATTGAAATCATAATCGATTAACTAATTAGTCATTCATATTCGGGAAAATTATTAGAATTGCGAATTTAGTAGCATGTGTATCATGGGCCATATGTGAGATGAATATTCCTCTTTGATAGTCGTAATTATCGTATTATGGTTTATGAGTTGGGAAGAGATAGTTTTAATACTTGATTTCAAAATGAAGAATAAAAGTTGATTAAGATTTCGTAGAAAAACAAGGGACATCTTCCAAAAAGTCACACGATGGCCAAAATGACGTGAAAATACGGGATGTTCCGAGAAATGCAAGACGTATGGTCATCCTTAATATAACAGCATAGTAGCATTAATTGAAAAATAATTTTCAAAGTGCAATAAATTTCTCGAAGGCCACTTTTGTGACAACCGTGGAAATGTTATTGAAAATATAAATCAGCGTTTTTTTTTATCTTTTCAGGGGAAGTGAAATGTTTGAAACAATTCGACGGACCACCAATTCACGGCATATCATCAGTAGGGTGACCACATGTCCCGTATTTTACGGGACATTCTCGTGCTTTCACGTAAATTTGACTGTCCCGACTTCATTAATGCAATTTTAATGTCTATTACAACGAAGCTAAAATTCTGAAGTTTCAACAATTCTGAAATCCCCCCCCCCCTGTAATTTCTGAATTTTTATTGATGTTGGAATTATTTCTTTCAATTATTTTTGATTCATCGAGTACAAAATTTTTATCGGTTTCAGGATTTTTTTTTCCTTTAATTAGTTTAAAATTACCTCCAGTGCTGAATTTTCGCCAGGTTTTGTGTTAATTTATTGAATTGTGTATTCAGCATTTTTTGCATGGATATTTCGCAGCATTCTTGTATATTTTGAAATAATGGATGCCGATTCTTTCCCCCCACGGAATATATAAAATCGGGCAAATATTTTTCGTGTCTGAAACTGTTGAGACGCACCGGGCCGCTTAGGTAAGGGCGGGAGTGTCGTCAAAGAGAATGGGCCCACCCAGGCACAGCTCAGGGTCTAATAGAAGAGGAGTCTCACAAAAATTAGATCTGGTTGAAACTTTCGACAATTTGTTTAATACGGCCTCAGAAAAATCACTTGGCCTGGGGGCCCCATCAAAGATCCTAGTGCAGGCAGCGTTGGAGGATGTGTGGGGCATCTTATACACTTATATATATGTCAGGAGTTCTCTCAAACTTTTCCCACCCGCAGCTCCTCTTTCTCTAATCAACGCTTATCCGCGGCTCCCCACAGAGCAGTTTAACAAAGAGTCTCTTCGAAAAATCTTTGCAGGGTGCCACGGCACAAAGTTCGAGAACCCCTGCTTTATGTATTTGTATCACTTTCCGCTTTCGAGATGCAAGCTTCCCCAATATTCTAAAACACTATACTCAAATGTTCCGCGACTTTACTCTGTGGTGATGGTTGTCAATTTAAATTATCGGAGAACTTGAAACGCAACTAAATCATCAACAATCCAATCCAAAAAACTGTAAAATACATACGATATAATTATTCGATTTCAAAAAAAGGAATTGGCAATAGCATGGTTTTAAAGAACTGATGATCAAAACCACATCATTGATTGATGATTAAACCCATTTTCCACCACTTTCTCGGTTTTATAATAGAACTAGCTGATACCCGGTGACGTTGCCCGCCCCGTAAAAAATTTATATACGTATAGCTTATTAATTATTTCTTAATCAAAAAAATTTCTGCATCAAGTAAGAAAAAATTACTTTTATTTTTAAATATTTTAATTGAAATCTTCAGGCAATCGCTTGTGAATACGCAATATTTTTTCTTTTCCCATCTGGTGTGTAGATTTACAAATTTTTTGGGATTACCAACACGCGAACAGGCGACGAAAAGGTGTCCGTGTGTAAAACAGGGCTCAAGTAGGTTGATACCTGCCATTACTAACAACTGGCCTTGCGCTTTGTTGATTGTCATGGCAAAAGCTAAACGAATCGGCAACTGTAATCGCTTGAAAGTGAATGGCATTTCTTCGGTGATAATTGGGGTACGTGGAATGAAGACTTCTTTTTCTTTGTCACATTCAGTTAGAATCGTTGCTTCAATGATGCAATTGTGCAATTTCTTCACGCAGAGTCAGGTGCCATCACAGAGTCTCGGTGTCTCCAAATTTCTTAAAAGCATTATAGGTGCTCCGACTTTGAGGGTCAAGTTGTATGGTGGCACAACCGGAATATCCAAAGAGTTCACAAATTCTGCAGGATATAGAACTAAATGTCTGTGCCGTGTCTGTGACAGTGTCAACCGATTTGTGAGATGTGGAGTCTCCCGGAATAATTTTTAGGACTTTTTCGTTGATCTTGTTCACACAGTCATTTTTCGGTGCCAGAATCGCTCTCTCACAAAGCCACTCATGGTTTCGGTGATTTTGTTGAATGTTTGGGAAGACTTTGTCTGCAAGTTCTTGAACTGAGTTTAACAACTGGCAAAATCCATTTGGGAACGTAATCGGTCCAGTGCTTGGGTCTACTGGTTGGTCAACTGATGTGAAAATGATAGCAGTGCTGAGTCATTTTGCAGTTGAACTCGCATGTTGGTGGATAATGATAATTTTTTTACTTCGTGCCAGAGTGTTGATGATTTGAGGCAAGCACTGAGTTCATCAGTTGGCGTTGAACATTTTTATTCCCAGTTTTGTCAGCGACGTCATACGTCCAGCTTGTGCAGCGAATATTATTCAAACGATTTTAAGCATTTTTTAAATTGAAACTATACCTATACGATGGGCGGTTGATAAGATAAAGGCCGCATTATCACTTACAGGACACCCTGTATACATGCAAGCAGAAATACCCGGCGCTCTTCCCGGGTTTTCTTCAATTACTGGGAGGATTGGAAAAGTGACAAACCGTTACAAAGGAATAAACTGTTATAATAACAGAATTAAAGGTGTGACAAACCATTGTAAAGGCATATATTCACGTCTGAAACGCATTGTTGGAAACCACGGTAACCAAAGTAAACGTTCCGAAAGTGATTGTTGAGGCCCCAAAACCATTGTTGCCCGACAGTTTTTGCCCATTTGGGGCACTTGCCCTGCTCGGACGAAATTTTAAAGTAGCCTATCGTTCAAGTCGGGTCCCATTTGGTATATATGCAAAATTTGGCGACGATCGATCTAAAATTGTAGATTTGTATAGAGAACATACATACATACATACTTTCACATTTATATACAAGACTAGCTGATACCCGGCGACGTTGCCCGCCCCGTAAAAAATTTATATATGTATAGCTTATTAATTATTTCTTAATCAAAAAAATTTCTGCATCAAGTAAGAAAAAATTACTTTTATTTTTAAATATTTTAATTAAAAACTTCAGGCAATCGCTTGTGGATAATACACGATATGTTTTGTTTTTCTATCTGGTGTGTAGATGTACAAATTTTTGGGATTACCAACACGCGACGAAAAGCTGTCCGTGAGAAATTCAATGCTCAAGTAGGTTGATACCTGCCACTGCTAACGACTGGCCTCGCGCTTTGTTGATTGTCATGGCAAAAGTTAAACGAATCGGGAACTGTAATCGCTTGAAAGTGAATGGCATTTCTTCGGTGATAATTGGGATACATGGAATGAAGACGTCTTCTCCTTTGCCACATCCAGTTAGAATCGTTGCTTCGATGATGTAATTGTGCAAGTTCTTCACGCAGAGTCTGGTGCCATTGCAGAGTCTCGGTGTCTCCAAATTTCTTAAAAGCGTTATAGGTGCTCCAACTTTGAGGGTCAAATTGTGTGGTGGCACACCCGGAATATCCAAAGAGTTCACAAATTCTGCAGGATACAGAACTGTCTGCGCTGAGTCTGTGACAGTGTCAACCGAATTGTAAGATGTGGAGTCCCGGAATAATTTTTAGGATTTTTTCGATGATCTTGTTCACACTGTCATTTTTCGATGCCGGAACGCCACTCACAAAGCCAGTCATGGTTTCGGTGATTTTGTTGAATGTTTGGGAAGACTTTGTCTGCAAGTTCTTGAACTGAATTTAACAACTGGCAAAATCCATTTGGGAACGCGTAATCAGTCCAGTGTTTGGGTATACGGGAATTCTTCCATTGCCAAGTTTGATCGACTGATGTGAAAATGATCGCAGAGTGAGTCATTCTGCAGTTGAACTCGCATGTTGGTGGATAATGATAATTTTTTAACTTCGTGGCAGAGTGTTGATGATTTGAGGCAAGCATTGAATTCATCAGTTGGCGTTGAACATTTTTATTCCCAGTTTTGTCAGCGTAGTTGTTGTTCTCTGTTGTTAGTGACGTCATACGTCCAGCTCGTGCAGCGAATATTATTCAAACGCCCTTTACGCATTTTTTAAATTGAAACTATACCTATACGATGGGCGGTTGATGAGATAAAGGCCGCATTAGCACTTTTCCTGTATATAGGCTAGCAGAAATACCCGGCGCTTCCCGGGTTTTCTGAAATTAAATTGGAAAAGTGACAAACCGTTATAAAGGAATAAACTGTTACAATAACAGAATTAAAAGTGTGACAAACCATTGTAAAGGCATATATACACGTCTGAAACGCATTGTTGGAAACCACGGTAACCAAAGTAAACGTTCCGAAAGTGATTGTTGAGGCCCCAAAACCATTGTTGCCTGACAGTTTTTCGCCCATTTCGGGCATTTGCTCAGCTCTGAAGAACTTTTAAAGTAGCCTACGGTTCAATCCCGGACCTGTTTGGTATATATGCAAAATCTGGGGACGAACGGTCTAAAACTGTAGATTTGTATAAAGAGCATACATACATACATACATACATACTTTCACATTTATATATATAGATTTCACAGTTTTATGTGAATATTATGAGGGGAGCACAGGCAGTGCCGTCTTAAGACATGGGCCTACCCGGGTGCGGCCTGGGGGCCTCAGGAGAAAGAGCCTCACAAAAATGAGATATGGTTAAAATTTTCGAAAATTTGTTTGGTAAGGCCACAGAAAAATTACTTGGTCCGGGTGCCCACGATGCTTTTAAGACGGCTCTGGGCACAAGGCATCTGTCCCAGAGACATTTTAAATTAACAGAAATTGAAAAATATAGCACACATAAAGGTATTTTTTTCTTTCAATATTTTAATTTATTGAAAAAAATAATTTTAATTTTTGGTTGTCTTGGGCAGGACTGTCCCGTCTTTAGAGCGTCATGGGCCCCCGGGCCAAGTAATTTTTATGAGATTCCACCTGGCAAATTCTCGAAAATTTTAACTGGGTCTCATTTTTGTGAGGCCAGCATTCTTTTGAGGTGCCCGGGTGGGCCCATGCGTTAAGGCGGCACTGGTCTTGGGGCAGACATGGTACCCCCTATACCCCCTTCTGGATAGTTTTGTTACATTTTACTGTGGTAAAAATCTTACCCCTACTGCAAAAGTAGGTTGAATGACGAGTCATCGTTGAAATCAAATAGATTCGAAACAAAAAAAACGGGACGCTCTACTTCAAAAAAGGACGTATGGTCAGCGAAAATATGTGTAAATATCGTGGCCTGTACAAAGAAATAACTGACATACTTTGAGCAACACCAATCATTTTTGACTTCCGGCGTCCCTGACTGTGGCATGTTTCTTCATATAGCAGATTCCCAATCCATAGGGATTGGGAATCTACTATGTATAACATATATACTAGCAACAGATGATTTCATGATGAAATCATCTGTTGCTAGTGACAACGATTTAAATGTTTCTGCTAGTAGTGGTAATTTGGAAGGTATGTAGTATATCCTTAATCACCACTAACATCAATTAACTCCATGTCACGTAAGAATAGCACATGAAATAACATGCAATTTATTGATTGAAAGGGAAATTTTTCTATCAGAAAGATGTGAAAAGCATTTATGGGTAACACTATGAGGTCACGTATATGTTTTATTACTGATGCATTCTCAAATACTTTCCATAAAAAAAAAATGACTTGTGATGAATTTGAAACAAAAAGGGAAAAATGCCAAGTGAAAGGTAATAGAAAACTTCAAAACTTTCTAAATATTCGAAGAGGTCACCAACGATAAAGAATAAGGAAACGCCATGAATTTCTAATTTTTTTTGAAAATTTTCAAATTTTGAGTGAGGAACTCTGTTTTAGAGTAAGAAAAATCGTGACACCCACCCCCTGCTTGAATCATAGCTTTGTCTTTATCATCGTTGGTTTCTTTTTCAATTATGCCTATCAGGCAAATAATTATTACTTGTTCATACTTTCCACAAAGGGGTTTTTTTTTGTTTTAATATGGTGCAGGTATAATTCGAAACAGCCTGCTATAACATAAAAATGATAAAAGCATAATCGTTAAATGCGAACATGTCTTCATGTAACATTAATGTGATTTGCAAAGGAAGCATCAACTTCCAAATTTATTCATTAACTTTTTTTTTGTATCTCAAAATGAATATTTTGAAGTGTTAAATTATAATACAGTGCAACCTCGATAATTCGCCTTTTATTATTTATATGGTTGCCACAATATTCGATTCATTGGGGAAAATATTTCAACTTGACACATGAGTACCATATCACACTTAAGTAGGGTGACCATACGTCACGTATTTCCCGGGACAGTCCCGGTTTTTTCTGTTTTTTTAGCCGTCTCGACTTTTTGGCAAAAGTGTCCCGGTTTTTCCCGTATTTTACACGAAGCCTACTTGAATTTTTATTCTTTGTTGAAGTCAAAGATTGAAATTATTTTTCAACTCATAAATTATATTATGAAAATTACAACTATATATGAGAATATTAATCTCCCACATTTGCCTTGGTGAACGGTTTTTTTTTTTCGTGGAATACATTTTGATCCACTGCAATTTGCAGTAATGCCTCATTTCCCGCCATTGTGATTTTCGCATAATTTCAGCAATATTTGGCAACTTTGTTTGATTTTGGCGTCGTGCTTGGCGATAATTGGCGATGTCCCGTATTTTCCCGTATTTGGAATCCCAATGTCCCGTATTTCTCTCGAGGAAATATGGTCAGCCTACACTTAAGTCGACTATGATTCAAACTGCATTACCATAACTCGTACTCAGAAATCGCCCATGCGTTGATCAGTTCACAAAATTTTGCGACATTACTCTCGTGTGAGGAAAATTGTATTTTTCATTGTTTCTGCTCTTCGTTGATAAATATACGTCAAATTCTCTCTACTCCTTTCAGTAAGGTTACTTCCCGTTATTTCTCTGTTTGGAACCTTAAAACTCAACCCGTTTAATATGACAGCCACAGGTGTGAATGATTTTTGAAATTTTTGAGTGTGAGAGACGACACGAGAAAGCTAAATTGATGTGTTTTAAATCAGCGGAGGAAATTCATCTGTTTTTGGTCCATTGCAATATGCTCATTCACAAATAACATCTTCCAACAATCAAAATATATGCCCCCTTTTTCCACCTAAAATTTGAGATTATTCCCAATACGAAAACTTTTCGTAGGAAATTGCAGATAAGAACATTTGTTTTTATGAATCTGTGAATGATATCTAGAATTGTGCGTGTGTTCAACAATATACATACATAAAAAAAATTTAAAAACTGTTTAAAGGAAAATGAAATAAACTTCGCTAACTTGACATCTTATTCAAAATAATTATTTTTCGATAGTCTTTGGGGTTCCATAGTATGTTACTTGGTACACGCCACAGATGATCACAAAAAATATATTTATTTTTGACTGTACTGTTTCCTCAAAACCACCAACTTACATTAAAATCAAATTTGCGTATTTTTGAAATCAATATATCTGAAATTACTGAAAATCATTGAAATCATTTATCAAATGTGTATTTTTGAATTTATTTCATGTGTGGACAGATTTGTTTTCCCTACATCAATGAGAAAGGATTTTATATTCATGTAAAATAAAGTTGTCAACATTTTTCGAATAATGTGAATAAACTTTTCCAATTTGACATTATTATGGTGTCTTTTATTGCTATCAAATAATATTTAGAAGTAAAAAAGATACAAGGCTTTTTTTTTCTCATTTATCTGTTCAAAAATCAGAAGTTTTCAAGATATTCCTTCAAAGGTTGAATTTTAGGAACACTCGATTTTTTTAAAAAAAAAGTCTCATACTTATAGAAATATCTGTACAGAATGATTGGTTTTTTTTTTCGTTTCAAATAGAAAAAAAAATTAAGGAATTAAGATGACTCTCTACAATGTGTGTGTGAAGGTCTATGAAATCATTGTTTAATTGAAAAAAAATGTGAATAGTGCAGTGCATAACTGATGCAGACCTGCCAACTCTCCCAATTTAGGCGGGAGACTCCGGATTTTTCATCCTTCCTCCCGCTCTCCGGATTTTGGAAGAAAATTAGATTTTACGCGAGCTTTCACGTTGCCGTGGCGTAAATGAGTACCGTCGTCGTTAGGGAAAACACCCATAGAGAACAGCCGTGGTCATTTCCATCGAGCCACCTTAAAAAAGTCTCTGTGACAGCATTTAAGCAACTGGCAAAGACGCGACTTCGTTTCCGTAGCGTTTATCGGCAATCATTTATCAGGAGCATGACCTTGGTTGCCGAAATTCCTGTATAATCGTTATTGTATTCCATTAGCAGCCGTGCGGTAAACACGTTTCTTCGTCGGCAGCTTTGTAATTTGAGTTTTTTTTTTAATTGTTTCTTCCGATTAAACATCTTCAGAAAGAAAATATGAAACTTTAAGCTATATACAGCTAAATATAAAGCTTTTAAGAATTCATATACCCAAGGTTATCAATCACTGATAGCATCCACGAAAGGAAACAATCATACTTTATGAACAGTATGTAGATGTGATTTCTCTATTCTGCATGGAAAGACTGACATGAATTATATTATTCTCAGGGGCAATGCAGAACCTGCCTTGCGGGGGGGGGGGGGAGTACCCCCCTCGGGAGAATCTCCGGATTTCAAAAGTTGGCACGTCTGCTGATGGGAAAGGGCAAACGAATTTTTTTTAAATGAGTTTAATGTGTTTATTGTTGAAAAATATCGATGTCTTTTAAGAAAATTTCCTGACTGTTACGTGATTCAATTTCTTCAGGGAGAAAAAAACCTCAAGAAATATCGTCGCCGTATCTGATCAAATCGTTAGGCTTAAGGAGGTGGAGGTTTAGCACTAATTCCAGTGACGTCACAACGCTACGCAAAGGCCGGTTGTATAGGAGGTCGTGGCTGGTCGCGTCACCTCCTGTTATTCTTTCCTCCATGCATGGCATTATTATTTGATGGATTGTGACATAATTTATATGAGAAATTACGAAGAAATTGCAATTTTTTTAGTAATTTTTTCCTGCAGTTCCGAAATTATTTTTTTTTTAAATTGCTGGAATTATTTATTTCATTAATTGTAGAATTAATAGTCTATTATTGCTTTTAACAACTAAATGTTAATGGAAGGGGATCGATGGGGAATGGAGGTAGGAGAAAAAGTAATTGAAGAATTGCTATTGATTGATTTTGAAAGTATTTCTTATATTACTGAGTATAGCCCGGAAGCCAGGCAAGTGCTTGGTAATGATGGTCCTGGAATTGGCGTAATCCCGAGGTTCCGTTGAAAATCTGTTTTGGGCTTGGGGTCAATATAACTTGTATAATAATGTAATCTGATAATGTGCCGAAAATCTGGCATGATTGTCCGGCGTTATCAGACCGGTTCCTTATCTACTTCTTTCACAGCGTTGTCTACATTCTCTATCTGGTTATCTCGTACCCATTCGTTATCTTGCTTTCCTCGCGCTCACCGCCATTTTTCGTGAGTACCGTGATTTCGCTTGCCCCTCGTGTTTCGTTAAATCCAGTTCACATACGGTTTCGGAATGGCTGGTTCAGTGGATTTTAAGTTTTTGGTGAAATTGGAGTGCCAAGGCGAACGAGCTGTTGTGGATTGGTGCACGCGGGTTGGCGTTCTCGCCAACTCGTATGAGTGTCCGAAATGCAACAGTCAGATGAAACTAGTGGAGCGCCACGATTCGTCCGACAAGTGCGAATGGCGTTGCCGATCCAAAGTTCCCGGCAATGTCCACGACGTAAAGAGGTCTGTGAGAAAGGGGTCCTGGTTCGAGTCGAGCAGGCTCAGCGCCAGCATCATCCTCCAACTTACGTATTTGTGGGTGCACAAGAGCTCCAACGATTTCATTATGTTCATCAGTTGGACGTGGCCTCCCACACTGTCGTTGACTGGAAGATGATGTGTGAAGATGCCGAGAGGTGTGTGAGGTCATTCTCATGAATAATAATGAGCAGATTGGGGGTTTCGAGGCCACGGTGGAAGTCGACGAGAGCAAATTTGGGAAAAGGAAATACCACCGTGGCAGTCGTGTTGAAGGGAAATGGGTTTTCGGCGGCATCGACAGAGCGACCGGAAAGTGTTTTCTGCAGGTGGTCGCTGATCGCAGCAGCGCCACGCTATTGTGAATAATACAGGAGAACATTCTCCCAGGCACAACAATAATCTCGGACTGTCGGGCCGGCTACTCCGGACTTAGGCAGTCGAGCCTCTACGGGCATCTGACTGTCAATCACAGCATGAACTTCAAAGACCCGGTCACTGGTACCCACACCAACACCATAGAGGGCATGTGAAGTGCTGTGAAGAGAGGCTTGAACAGCCACAAGTAAGTGAGGAGTTCGACAGCTCCCTTGGGGAATATATATTTGGAGGAAGCGGGTGACGGCAATGGGGCATAACAAGAAGGCTTTATTTTCCGCATCTCTAGAGGACGTTGTCAGGGTTTATCCTCCGGCATCGCGAGATGCCTAATGGTTTTTTTAGAACTAGAGAAGAAAGCCACTCCAAGACCCAAGAAGACAGCCACTCCAAGAAGCCATTGCAAGACCCAAGTTGACAGCCACTTTAACCGTCCCTTACCCAAATAAATGAGTGCAGAATCATTTAGGGCAAAAATACGGGACAATTTTTTGTCCCGTATTTGCTAAATATATATCCCGCATTTTTATCGAGAAAATATGGTCCAATATGGAATGTTCCATGTTTTTTTGAGAAAATATGGTCTTAACTGAATAGGATGACCATACGTCCCGTATTTCCCGGGAAAGTCCCGGTTTTTTTACTCGAAGCCTACCTGAATTTTTATTCATTATTGAAGTCAAAGAATGAAATAACTTTCCCACTCATAAATTATATTATGATGATTACAATTATGAAAGAGAATATGAATCTCTCACATTTTTCTTGGTGAACGTTTTATTTCGTGGAATTCATTTAAATCCACTGCAATTTGCAGTAATGCTTTATTTCCCGCAATTTTGATTTTTAAGTAATTTCTCCAATATTTAGCAACTTTATTTACTTTTGGCGATGTCCCGTATTTGGAGCCCTAATTTCCCGTATTTCTTTCGAGGAAATATGGTTAGCCTAGTCTTCACTGAATCTGAAATCAAGATGAAACGCACCAGTATTATTGGATCGTAGCTTCATGCAACGGTCAAAGCCGTAATGACAAAAGAAAATAAACAAAGCACGCAGACGAGATTGTTGTTCGATCCGCCCTGCCGTTTAATTAATCGACGACGCAGACTTGAGACAGTCTGACGATCTTGCACATTTGCAGCACTCCGGCCATCACAGTTTTTCTTTTATCTGGCCAAGATGGCCGAACCGAAAGACGAGGACGATTCCTCGAAGAACTCCATCACCCCCTCTCAGCAAATGATCTCTTCCTGCGTCGGGGCCGTGCTGACGTCGGTGTTCACGACCCCCTTCGACGTGGTCAAGGTGCGACTCCAGTCGCAACAGAAGAAGCTGATGAACAACAGGTGCTTCTTGTACTGCAACGGCTTCGTCGAGGAGCTGTGCTGCGCCCTCCACGGGAGTACCAGCTGCGCTCCGCCACCGTCGACCCTGTACACGCCGTCTGCGGAGAAGTACCTCTCCGGCACCGTCGACGCTTTCGTCAAGATCGTCAGAGCCGAGGGGCCGACGTCGCTGTGGTCCGGCCTCCCGCCGGCGCTGGTGATGTCGGTGCCGGCGACTGTCGTGTACTTCACGATGTACGACCAGCTACGGAACAAGCTGACGGACATCTCCGGCGCTGTCGAGCCCCCACTGTGGGTGCCGATCGTCGCCGGCTGCTCGGCGCGCACCCTCGCGGTCACGCTCATCAGCCCGTTGGAACTCGTCCGCACCAAGATGCAGTCGAAGAGACTCAGGTACGTCGAGATGCACGAGGCCATCAAGAGCTTGGTCCGCAGCCAGGGTGTGATGTCGGTCTACCGAGGTCTGGGACCGACGTTTCTTCGGGACGTGCCCTTCTCTGTGATATACTGGGCCAATTACGAGTTGCTCAAGAGCACTTTCCACCAGGAGACGCCGGCTTTCTGGTTCAGTTTTGCAGCAGGTGCCGCTGCCGGTACCATAGCCGCAGTCGGTACGATGCCTTTTGATCTGGTGAAGACGCTGCGTCAGATTGAGTTGGGTGAAATCGAAGCGCTGGAGGGACGATCCGGGCTGTCTTCTTACGCGACGTTGAAGACTATGTACCAGAGAAACGGTTTTAGAGCTCTTTTCACCGGTATCGTGCCACGGGTCATGAGAGTAGCGCCAGCCTGCGCTATTATGATCAGCACTTACGAATATGGCAAGAAGTTCTTCCGCAGCTACAACGCTTCCATTGCTCAAAGCGCCTTATAAAAGCGCTTTGTTGAACTTGACCATGGTCCCAAGAGGGACCGTAAATTTACCCCGATATGAAATTATTAGAGTGTTAATGATATTACATTATTGTGTATGTGCCTAGTTCATTCATAAAAATTTATTTAGGCATACAATTCTTCACGCTTGTTCGTAAATATTAACCCTCTGACTGCTCAATTTTTGGACTGAAATTGCTTCAAAAATTGCCTAATTTTTTTTCACTCAAAAAGTGAAGTTTGAGCGATAATACCACGTGCCTTCAAATGCCACAATTTAGTGGACAACTAACGACATCTGTTGGCCAAAAACATAAATGAAACGTCTAATACTGTATATAATTTATTTCAGTGGTTAAACGGGGAAAAAACGGGATGCGCTCCTCAATAAAGGAAGAAAAACACATGCCCGCGGGATGAGCAGATTTTGCTGCATTTGAGTTGCCCGTGGAAATCGCGGGATGAGCAGCCAGAGGGTTAATACCGTGTCCCTAGCACTATTAGATCGCTTGACAGGGCAAGAAGAAAATCTATAGGAACCAGCCAAAGCATATTTCTTTTGCCCGATCTAGTAATTGCACGTAGAAAATTTTAGGCGCCGATATCGATTTTTTAGTTGCTGTGGTGACTTGGATTTGTCAGTCTCTGTCTTAGGGGTATCTGATTGGTTCTTCTAGTGGCCGATCAGTAGATGGCGCTTCATATGTTTTGATATCCCCCTAGATTCATGTCCAATAAATTTGATGCACAAGAAGACAAGATGAATGCTGCTGCGTATTCAAGTGGGCTGGCAAAAGTAAGGTGGTTGCGATCTCCTTGGCTCATCAGATATGATCTAGACTGGAGTTGTAGCACGTGTGTGTAGAGGCTACTAAAAGCGATACTACTAGAGGCAGATTTATTTTTGCTTTACCGCCCATCTCTTGTTTGACCGCCAATTTCTAAAATTTTCTGTCCCCTCTATCAAACTTGTGCCCCGGGCCATATTTCCCGTTCTGTAAATATGCCAGTACGGATCGTAATGCCCCAATATATATATACAGTCAATGCTCGTTTTTATGAACCCATACGGACATGAAAAAATAGTTTGTAAAATTGAAACTTTGTGAATGAGGAAAGACTGTTGTTCGGGACCAGAAGATTAGTTCGTAAAATTAAGCATCATATGTAGATACCATTTTCAAACCTATCCCATGTCTTCTGGATATCTATAGAGCAAGGGGTTCTCAACCCTTTTCCCCTAATTGATGCTTTTCCGTGACTTCCCAGAGCAGTTTTGACAAAGAATCTCCTCGGAAAAACCTTCGTTGGTACACAGTTTGAAAACCCCTTCTATGTAGAGCATTTCCTGGGGGTTTGGTGTCAGAACCAGTGAAATTTTTTCATTGGCGCTGCAATAAAAATATCTATGTTTGGGAAACATTACTTTTCCTTTAATTGGATACCGTTGAACATTCTCGTAACCATCCCAGCACAAATGAACGAAATCCCCTAAATCTTGCGGATTTTTTTTCCAATCGGGAATCGTCAAATGCTTCACGCAAGATTTAATGCAATAGCATTCTCAAGTTTTTCCTGTCATTTTTGTCCAAAATGAAAATATAGCGGCGCTCACTTATACCACTTCCTTATTTATCAGCAACTTCTGCAGGCAGGAAAAAATTTTAACATGCACATTAGGATTGCTTAATGTATGTGCACTAAACCATGAGCCACTAAACCTCCCTAGCACTGAAGCTAGGGAGGCATGAAAAATTATGGTTCGGATACCTTGTGAACAAACCTTGTATACTGCTGCATATATTAATTCAGTGTACAGCAGAAGTGAGATGTAATCCATATGCTCGCTACTGCCAAAGTTATACAAATACAATGCCACAACAGGCAAAATGCCCAACGAGGTGACTGAGAGAGAGAGTTGATATATAATGTTTCATTAGAACTAACGGCAATTGAAATTAGCTGAAGTGGTAACGTGCGGGATCAGCACTGCAAGGATCGCTGGGTTCAAATCTAACCAGGACCGTCTTTAGAGCACCATTTGTTTCCAGGCCAAGTGATTCTTCTGAGGCCCTACTAGGCGAATTTACATGCGTACTCCTCGAAAATTTTAACTTCACAGAATGAAGGTGTGGTGTACTTAGTCTTTGAAAGATCTTCGCAATCTCTGTGACATCACTTCAAATTACGCCAGCCACCATACAACGAAAGAATGCACAGCTTCGTATACGTATAATCCTTAGCCTTTAAAGAAAAAAAAAGCTTTCCACAGTTCGATTTATTAGAAAAGCAGTATTTTGAAAAGTTAATCTCGCCTGCATGTGTCTTCCACACATAACAACACCGAGCTATTCCAGTGCGGACGGATTTCAATTTATCCAATACTTATTTTTTTCAAAATTGATTGTTCGTGAAGTTCCTAATGTTAAACGTTTGAACCCCCGCTGAATGTTTTGTACTTTCAGTTTGAGAATGTGCATTGACCCTGTGAAATATTTCATCGAATTAGTGTCTCGCTATTCTTATATACGTGATTCTAATGGAAATGAAGCATGTCGTGTGTTCTTAACTATTTTTACATAAAATGTTTTTCTGAAACTCTTTCTTCGCCATTTATATTTATGATCCAAATCCATGTTATTATGCATAATGATCAACCACTTTGGTAAGTTAGATAAATGTTGCTTGTGTGATTCATCATTTTTTACCGGTGATAATGCATAATATCCATGCATTGTTTTTGAATTTGATAATTGCTGAAAAAATTATCACTTTCACCGAGGATTATGCATTATTACCAAATATGACAGTTGTACGGTAGAGTCTCGATAATCCGAGGTGAATGGGATCACCTCAGATTAATGAAAAGTGACGGAAATTTACTGATTGTGTGTGTACGTGCAGGATTTTTGAGGGGGGGGTACTTACACCACCAAATGGCGACTTATCCGAGGATGATGTCACTTTCCGCTATCCATCCATACAAAGGTTTTTAACTGCTGGCTGATGCAAAGGTGAATGCAGGAGAGAAAGAAAATTCAACTGCCCTTGCTGGGAATCAAACCAACGTCCTCTCACTTGCCGGGTAAGCACCTGTTCAGTGCACACGAGTTCTAAGGAGAGATTGAGATGTTCGTTGCTGTTGTAGTCTAGGGTGCTCGCCCTGCAAGTGAGAACGTTGGATCGATTCCTTTCTTTTCTGAATCCAATCATTTGCATCATCCAGCTGTTAAAAAACTGTGAATCAACTAAAAGCTTGTGAATGGCATAGGCATCATCATCATAATTACCAAATATAATCAGTCTGTCGAGGGATCTTGCATTAACAAGTGGAGGGGACATCTCTACATACATGTCGCCATATGGTGGCCTAATATCATTCATGAGCTATTAGTTGATTGCTGCCTCTGTTCATGTATGTAGCCATTTAATGTATCTGTTACTGTCACAGCCTGAAGTTCGTCACTTCGCGAAGGGACCAGCCTAGTTGACACCCAGCCAATATCCAAAATTTTGGGTTTTGCCGGCCCTGTATCAATTCCTATGATTAGTGATAATTATGACCATTTATAATTAGCCATAGCTAACCATAAGGGTTATGGTTAGCTGTCGCAATCCTAATGATCAAAGGAATCTGAATATTGATATCTTAGTGATATATATAGGGGATCAACATATGGCGGCCACGTGAAAGCCCAAATTTTGGGCTTTGGCCAGGTAAACTTGGCTGGCCCCTTCGCGAAGTGACCAACTTTGGCAGTAACATATGCAGTAAAACCTCTTACAGCCATATTTTGTTGGAGCCGAAAGCGTCCCATATACATTACATTACAAGAAGCCTCTGAACAACGTCCACTTTGGACATGGAGTCAGGGAAAAAATATATGCACATCACGATGAGAAAAAAAAAACCTTTTTAAGGGAGTTTTCCCGCTCCCCAGACTTTATGGGGGGGGGGGGAGGAGAAAGATTATGAATGCTTTCTTTCTTGAGTACAAATGCTAGATGAGATATTGAAAGCAGAGGAAAGGAGATAATATAGGGCAGTGGTTTTCAATCCTGCGGCCCGGTTTCATTCATTTTTGTGAGTCGAAGGGCCGGTCAACACACATAGCCAACAGAAAATGAATGAGGAAAAATGAAACGGCTAATCACTCGTGGCCTGGTATGAATGATATCAGGGCCTGGCGGTTGAGGAAACACTGATATAGGGGACAACAGAAGAGACCCGTTACCAGCACTCTAATCACTAGAGGGGATATGCAAGTTATCCGATTATATACTAGAAACCCTTTGTTTATTTGGCACTCCCTACTCCAAAAGATGGTTTCGTTCAAAAAAAAAAAAAATTGTGCTCGCAAATACGAATGGAAATGTCCAGGATGAAATTCTTTGAGAGTGGGGATGTATCGATCTTTTTTTGCTAACAAGAATGTATGTCAGCGCGTATTATGTCTTCAGCTATCGGATTGGATTTTGGAACGCCTTGGAAAGGTCTTGTTGAAGGTACACTGTTGTGGTCTATATATCAGTTTTTCTCGCTTGTTGTGTTCTACCTGAGCACTGCAAGTCTGAATTTCAGGATGTCATAATAGTACCGTAGATAGATTAATCAGTTATTATAATATTATCAAAATATAATCATGTATTTTTATTAGGGCTGGGAATCGATTAAAAATTTTTAATAACTGATTAATCAAATTTTAATCGAATGTTTTTAGTGAATATACAGGGCGATTCAGAAAAGATGGTAAAAACTTGAAAAGGTGATATTACACACCAACACAAACAATTGTCATCGAAGAATGCATGGTCTAACACGAAACGCAAATCGAAACGGCTGTTCCAAAAACGTTAAAATGGCATTCCTATTGAAATTTATCAGCTGAAAAAAAACACACCATGCATATGCAAATGTAACCTGGAAGAAGAAGAAACCGTATGCACATCTGCGGCATCATGACCGGGAAGCAAGAAAAAGAATCCTGCACAGCTGCCGATGCAAGCGTGCAAATGTTTTCTCGAATTGGGGAAACGCTCACCATACATTCGTGCTGCCTCTGTGGTACTTCCGTTTGCAGCTCCATAAATGAACTGCACGTCTGCTTTTTCAGTATTACTAAAGCGCACCATTATCCCGTACGTTACAACTGTTAGAATGATTGCACGCTGGAATAACTTCACAGGGCTGGTCATGGCCCCCACAAGGGTGGGGTTGACAGGGCCCGATATAGTTACCATCATTTTTTTTTGTTTTTTCATGCTATAAACTCACTATAGAAGGGCCCGTGAAAAGTCTGACTTGTGGGCCATGAGGCTGGCGTGCTCACCTTTTATTCACTGTGACGCAGATTTGCATACAGTTTCTTCTTCCCCTCAAACCTAATTTTGTAAAAATGAACTAAGCGGCACATTTACAGATTGCCTAGGTGACCCATGGCACAATTCCAGAGCATTTAGGCGGCCTGTGGCACATTTTCGGATCACACAAGTAGGCCTGTGGCACATTCACAGATCACTTAAGTGACACACGACACAGTTCCAGAACACTTAAGCGATCCGTGGCAAATTTAAAAATCCCTTGAATGACAGTTGGCACAGTTTTAGAGCACTTAAGTACCCCCAGAGTGCAGCTCTACATCATTCAAGTTACCCCTGGCACATTCCCAGATTACTTAAGTGATTCGCGACATACTAAGTCATATTTTTGCTCTCCCAAGAGTGATTCGTTAACGAGGTTTGACTGTATATACAGGGTGATTATAAAAAAACTATCCCGACATATGGGCCCTTAACTATCATACCATTCACAGAAACTGAATGAAATTTTGGCATAAGGTATTTTGATGTATGCGCTCAAGAATGATATAGAAAACAACGGTGTCACTCTAACAGTTACGGTTACAGTGAGAAAATTTCGAAAATATCAAATGGCAACACCAAGTTTTTTGTATTGGAATGCGATCTCCATACTGAAAAACACTAAATAGCGTTGGAATGGCACCTGTAGCACGAAAATCCCCGGAGCTTGGCAAGGAAAAAGGACTGCCGTGCACCAGAGCATTAATGTTCGTTTCATTCGTCACACCGTTTCTTCGGCTGAGATCCCAGCCTGATTAGTCCTCCACAAGGTCATGTAGAAAATTTGTAAAACACAATAAAATGCTTTATTTTATGCTGCTTCTCTGTCCTTATTGGTTGTCCTCACTTTTAGCCTATCTACCGCCGGTGATTTTCATGCTACAGTTGCCGTTTGAACGCTATTTACGGTTTTTCACAATGGAGATCGCATTCCAATACAAAAAACTTGGTGTTGCCATTTGATATTTTCGAAATTTTCTCACTGTAACCGTAACTGTTAGAGGGACACTGTTGTTTTCCATATCATTCTTGAGCGCATACATCAAAATACCTTATGCCAAAATTTCATTCAGTTTCTGTGAATGGTATGATAGTTAGGGGCCCATATGTCGGGATAGTTTTTTTATAATCACCCTGTATATATATTAATCTAAGACATCCTTTTTTTTTTCTAAGAGCCATTTCTAAGCACTGAATGAACCTGTGTTTTCCTAGGAAGCTGTCAAAGCAGATGGTGGCATGAAGAGTTATGAAATGTCAAACAAAAACTGGGCTTGACAGGTGAATGATCAGAGAAAAAAAGATTCCTCGACTTTGATAACCAATAATATATAGTGTTTTGATTGTGGATACATACAGTCCCTGCCAATAGGTAATTTACATTGCCCAGTAACACCATATGCAAAACAAATAGCATTATTTCATTTATTTTAATGTTACTTTTGAATATATGTTGTGTTGTCTGCGCCATCAGGGTAGAGATGCAAAATTTTCGAGGATAATCTTTCGAATAATCTCATCGAGGAGAATATTCGAGAATATTTTCTGGTAGGGCTATTATAAATAACTTAAGAATATTCTCCTGTTATTTATAATATGGTTACATATAATATCCTTGAGAATATTCTCTGAAAGGACTACTTTCATAAATTACTGGGAGAATATTCTTATAGAAAATAATGAGAATTATTCTGTAGTTATTAATAATAGTCCTTCCAGAGAGAATATTCTTGAATATTCTCCTCGATGAGAATATTCTTCAGTTACCGAAATCTTTCCAGAGAGTATTATCAAGAATATACGCAATAACATGTATTATAATAAATAACTTGAGAATAATTATTTTCGATAAGAATATTCCCTAGTAATTTATAATAGTAGTTTTTTGAGAGAATATTCTCAAGTATCCTGTCTCTCTTCCCATCAAGAAGATGGGTATATTGAAGTTTGTAGATACCACAGTATTAAAGTTTGAAAGCAAGGAAATTAAACCAACGGCTGAATTACGCAACTTTTAAAGAAGTGCGAGTGATACAGAATTTAAGTGTATTTGTGCATTGAAGAAAACAAGAGTTCTGTATCTTAGAATGAAGGTGATTGTATAATAATTGTTTCCGTTATCAATCAACTTTAGTTCGATTTCTTTTGTTTTCAACTTATTTCTGAAAATTTATCTAATTTTAAAATTAAGGTTTTAAAGTTTTATAAAATCTTTATAACCAAACTTTTAAAACCTCTCATCATGACCTGGAGAACTAAAAGTTGTCATTGAGGGGTGGTTATACCAAAAATAGTTCTGTTGTAAATGTTTCAGGCAATGAAAACTAATTTATATTTCACATTATAAACAAAATTAGTAAAATAATTTAAATAATTTAAAGGAAAAATGAATATTCTCGATTATGCTCCAATTTTTACATCCAGGAGAATATTCTCACATCTCTACATCAGGGAATGAACCTATTAGCTAAAGTTTACGTCAACACCCACCACAAGGAGAGAACATATACAATTTGCATATGGCGGTCAAAATGACTGCTCTAGGTACGAGACAAGTACATATATAATGAAAAGTCACCAAAAAATGGAGTGCGCATGTTAAATACTGTCAAGATTATAAGGTTTTTTTCGAAATCAAAAACGTCGAAATATCTGCTCCAGCCATTCTAGTGCATTAAAAACCTTCGTAGTGAGTGTCAGTAACATTAATAATAATTTCATATCATAATAAGTTCTCGTGATGGTTAATTGCTTTATTAAATTTGGTTTTTACTGGTAAAGAGGGCAGAAAGGAAAATGTTTACGAGCGTTTGCGTTCTTGAAACTTTGACCAACGCGCATTAGCAAAGCCTCAGTTTTAATGGTGTCTAGGTTTTCATGGTGACATATATTTAATGAAAACAATTAGTTCGACCGAATACTTCAAGAACATACATGTGTACTTTTACGTTTCTCTCTCTCTCTTTTCAAATGTCTTTCGTTTATTTATCAATAAATAAAATTTCTTGATGTTTTGTTTTCATTATCGAGAGCTTTTGAAAATATCAGTGGCCACAGTAAAATGTATAGCATGGCTTATTGTAATACCAATAAATAGTTATTGTAGGCCGTATAAAAGTATATTTACACAACCCTACCCTGGTGCATGCAGCACCCAGCTCATTCGGGGAAATGGATAAAATTGACAATGGTTGATAGTCTAGGCGGTACATGGTATGAAATGAAATGACTCTGCCCTAGGTGTCCTTGAAGAAGTTTCGGGAAGGACACCCTGGTGGGTAGCTCGAGCACTGTCACTATGACAGTTTATCTGTGACTGCAGGAGTAGCTCAAGAAAAAATTTCAATCTGTTTGACATATTTTCGATAACAAAGCTTTTTTTGCCCTTTCATTTCAGATTTAGAATCCCATCCTGCTGCACAGCCCGAGTCACCCCCCCCCCTAAGTGAATGCCTGCTACAGAAATACTAAAAATGTGTGTATGGTATCAAGCTATCAGTTGCCTGCGACACATTATTGCCAGAGATAAGTTGAAAATGGCCGTGGCAACCGCAGCGCATCAAATCTTCCATCATAGGGATCGATGATCAACAGTGGTGACCAGAACAATGTATTGCAGTATATCATGTAGCATGGGGGAAAAATCACATTTAGACTGGCCTAGTAGATGGTGTTGTGCTAACAATCAATTCAGGTGTATAAGAACTGGAATTATTAATCAACTCGTTAATTAATGGTTCCTTGTCCTACAAATGTCTGTCTGCTATCCATACACAGAACAGCCAGCGTTTCTGTAAGTCTCAAAAACCAGCGAAGAAAGTCTTTTTCTTGACAGCAGAATATTTTGAATAAGTATTCCCAACAAAAAGAAAATGAACGATCCCACAAATGCATTCAATGCATTACTGTCGAAGGATAAAAGTCATTGTTATGGATATGACCATCGACAAAGTTCGTAGTTCACCAAGCTCAAACAGACACAAGTGCTTTTGCCTTCAAAAAGTTCAAAAACTTATTTTATTACGGAAAAATTAGTACAGATAACACCTGTTTATTTGGCGTTTCCTTCGAAGTACCATTCCCGACCATTTTTCAGAGTCAAAAGGTAATTGTTCAGAGCAGAGCCGTAACTAGGATTTTTGCTGTCCCACAACTTTTGCTGCCTGGGGCAGTTGCCCCCCTCTAGTTACGGCACTGGTTCAGAGCATCCCACAATTTCAAAGACTATGATAGATGTGGTGAATTGTGTCCCAGGGAGGAGGCCATCCCTGCTCCCTAGTGAGATCTCTAGAAGCGCTAAGACTGTATAAATCAGGACTTGACAAATTGGAGGGAAAAAAAATTAGGTGCCAACCCCAAAATTTCACAGGAGCCAAGCATATCTTTTTCCAAGGGGAAAACGATCCGAAGTAGTCTTTTTTTTTTTTACTTTCCTCAAGAGTTGATAACCTCCTATCCCTATTAGTAGATGGTAATTCAAGTGTTTTCTCTTGTCGTGATTTGGCACCTGCGATTTTGTCAAGCTCTGGTTTAGATAGCAGACATGCACTTACTTCGATAAGATCAAAGATAATCAGGTGACAATTCCAACATATTTTCTACATCTGTAGCAAGATTTTTCTGACATGTTCAGATTTCATCGATGCGACTAACCCATAAATGACAGATGAGGCCCTTGGCTATGGAAAAAGAAGTTAATTTCATTAAGCCGCACATTCACAACTTATATCAATGCAATATCTTTAACGGCATATTGTCGCACACTTCTAAAAGAAAATGAAGAATGATGAGAATGAAGATAAGTACTTTCCGATTGTGAAGAAGTCCATTCAGTGACACAGAACCTTAAGCAAAAAATAGAAAATTCAAGCAAAACCATAATTTTGGGACTTATTGTGGACGGACTTAACTAAGCTTAAGCCAATAAATCCTCACATATTGTAGATTTTCCACTGCAAAAAATCTTTCGCAGTTGATACATGCAATTCAGAAATTTTGTTGAGCTGGCGAGATGGTTAAATCATTTAATCATTTTTGTAGCACCACGGTCATTTTCTGCACGCGAGGGCTAATTAGACCGGGACCTACAATGTATTGCTGATTCCGAATGGCAAGCTTGTTTTTTTTTATACTAATCGAGAGATAGGTGTGCGAACCCCTTGATGTGGGACACCCTGTGGTAGAAATCTTTTCCTGTGGTCATATTGTTGTTTCTGTTGTACCCGTTCCAGGAAATTTTTCTGACAAGGACGAACCAGGTATCGAACTCGCGACACCTCTAAACATCGTTTGGTACTTTACGTGAGTGTCTTATCGACCTGGGCTACCACCCCCCCATGATGGTTAAATGCTTGTACTGCGTAAGCAGGATCAACCTTTGAAGGAGGCACAGAATTTTCTTCCAGAGAAATTCTGAGTAACCGTAAGTCAAAAACATTTAAATTAACAGAAATTAGTTAAAATAGCATTAAAAGGTATTTGCTTTCAATATTTTTTCCTTACTTTTTTTTAACATTTTTGTTGGCTTGGAGGATGGGGGAATGAATGGACCCCTCTATGCCCCCCCCTCCACGAGTACGCCTCTGTGGCAAAAGTAGTGACCGTGTAGGGTAATTGTGAAGATATACAGAAAATTTCATAAATAATTACCCTTGCCACATTTTATTGGCAAACCATTGATCCTACAGGGCCGTCTTAAGAGCATCATGGGCCACTTGGTTTTTCTGAGGCCCTACTTGGAAAATTCTCTAAAACTTCAATTAGCTCTCATTTTTGTGAGGTGCCCGGGAGGGCCCATGCGTTAAGACGGCACTGACTTCCAATCAGAAAAAGTATCCAAATTACGAGTAGATTTAAGATACAACATTCATGTTGCACAGGGTTGTAATAGTTATTAAATTATAAAATTCACTTTCCATACGGACACCCTGTGCCCAAAAACCCAATGAGAAAGTTGTTACCCTGTTTTTCCAGAACCCAACAAAAAGGTTGCATTTCCAAGTGCAATATGTGCCAATATACAAGATGATTATAAATAAAGTTTGCGTGTGTGGCCCGAGTTTTTCTCGAAAACAATCTGAATACAGTCAAATTTCCAGTATGAAAATTTTTAGGTGACTATGGGGAAAAGATTTATGCAATTAAAAAAAAAAAATTAGTTCCATCTTTGACCACCAGGTGAAAAAATTGAATTTAAAAAAAATTGCATTCTTTTTTTCCCATGGTCCATACAGCGTATATACCAAATTTCAACAAGAATGTGTCCACCAGAAGGCGCGGGATCCGAGCAGTACTGACACTGCTCAGACCTATGTAGCACTCATTCTGATGGATGCATTTCTCTTGAAACTTGGTATATACGCTATATGGACCCTTGAAAAAAAAAAGAAATTGCACAATTTAAAAAAATACTTCAATTTTTCACCTGGTGGTCAAAAATGAAACTATTTTTTTTAATTACATAAATCTTTTTCTCACAGTCACATTAACATTATCTTAAAAATTTGGCTGTATGCGGATAACTCGTTTTTAAGAAAACCTACTCAGAGTACACACGCGAACTTCAGTTACAATCACCCTGTATTCAAAAAACGGAGGAAAGTAGGGAATAACAGCATCTTATATATACATAAATGTGAAAGTATGTATGTTTGATCTTTACACAAATTTACAATTTTAGGCCAAATTTTGCACATATACCAAACAGGACCGGGATTTAATTGTAGGCTGTTTTAAAAGTGCGCCAGAGCTGGGAAAATGCACGAAAAACTGTCGGGCAAGAATGGTTGCTGGGTCCCAACAATCACTTTCAGAACGTTTACTTTGGTTACAGTGGTTCCCTAGCAATGCATTTCAGACGTGTATATGCCTTCACAATGCATTGTCACTTTTTTGATGCTGCCAGTATTATTTATGGTTCATTCCTTTACGACGGTTTGTCACTTTTCAATCCTCCCAGTAATTGAAGAAAACCCGGGAAGCACCGGGTGTTTTTGCTAGTTTTAAATAAGGATAAACCGTTTCACCCACATGTTTGAGTATGTAACTATAGTATTTCATATTACATTCTTTTTCGCTACTAGATGGCACTGCGCTTGCACAATTATTACCTATGTTACTTTTTCCCATCTTTTGAGACAGATGTTTTTGTATCGGCTCGAGTCAGTCGTACATTTGCTCATGTCTAAATAAACATTTTATTATAATTGAAACCTTGTGTTCTCCGTATATAACGGCATAGTCCTCGTTCGTATACACCACATTTAATGTTACTTTTTCCTAACCCTTCCCCATTTCTGGAATTAGAATATCTCAGCGAATATTGCACCTAGAAATGCAGTTTTTTTTTTGTTGTTGGCATCAGGACAGACAAGGTTAACTTTCTAATTGGCACACAAGGGACAGTACAAAAAGTGTAAAGCCAAATGTGCCAAAGTAAATCACAAAGTCACATTTTTATATTTTGATAAAACTCCCTTCCCCAACATTAATGACATATCTGAGTTTTATACGTTATTTGGATACTTCCTCGAATTGTAAGCATGCCTTCTAGGATCAATGGTTCATCGGTAAAATGGCACAAAGGGCTTTTCTGATAGCTAATCTGCCTTTTTCTTTTGTATCGGGCAAAACGATTGAAAATACACACACACACACACACACACAGCAGCACTTCAAGCTAATACCCATTTCACATTCATTAAGAATTAATAAATAATAATTTTTCAATGGCAACAACACTGCTGTAGAAATGTCATGTGATAGAGCCAAAAAAAAAAAATAGTTTTTTTATACCAAATTTTAGTTATATACTGCCTCAAAGCAAGCTCACGGAAAATGAATCTCTACCTGTGCAGGACCTATTTTTCGCACCCACCTTTTCTTGGTTGACAAAGTTGTTTTTTTTTGTCCTTGCAAGTCAGATTTGGCACCCCAGCTAGAGTGGCGTTCAAACCAAAGGCAATCAACAACCACCCCTGGATATTTATCCATGTCCGATTATCATTTCCTGAGGTAATACAGACGTCCCACAAGCTTCTCGAAACCCTTCCTGATATATGCCGTAAATCAGCATATGATTCTTTCTCTCTCACTTAATTTTTATCCACATAGCTCCACTGCTTGTCTTTCGAAAACGTCTACACTAGATCAGTGGTTCTCAGCTTGGGGTCGTATGCCCCCCTCTGCAGTCCTGGGGTAATCTAAGGGGGCAACGGGTGAGAATCAGATGAAAAGTGAGCCACGACAAGTGATGAAGGGGTCACAGAGAGCTGTGAAGAAATAAAACATTTTGAGTGAAATATGGTGGGGAAAAATGTGAATACCTTCAGAATCAAGCCGAGCTGTCCATAGAAACATGAACATCTTTACCCATGGGCACATGTGGGCTGCATGATGCGATCTGGTAATGCCATGATTTTTGAATGCAAGTACATAAATATTTAAGCTGCTACTTCCAGCTAAGTATGCCCCCCCCCCCCTGAACATCACTTCGCCTGTGGACCCATGATATCTAAACGGTCATGCATAAAACCTCCACAAGAAGAGGAAGCTCACTGAGCTCTAACCCTGGGTAGGCATGGACCCTGATGATGTGTTAAGAGATTTGATTTATTGTGTAGTTCCGTTGAATTGTCCCATATTTTAAAAACAACCTTCCCCCCCCCCTATGTAATTCGACACTTTCGAGAGATAATCACTTATTTTCTAGACCAAGGTTCCCTCTTATTCAGAAAATGCTTGTTCGTTGTGAATTCAGTTGATTAAATTTAGTTCGATAATTAGAAAGGGTCTTGCTGTTGGATGGGGGAGGAGGCATGAGAAGAAAATATGGCCCAAAGAGGGACCATGGGCTAATAAAAAAAGGTTGAGAAACACTGAACTAGATCAAACCCTAGCTCGCAATAGCCTTTGTTACTGTCATCACTATGTACGCATCAAGTAGGTAAAACTCATTCAATCTAAATAGGATAAGCACATGCTTAACGCAAGATATAAACGATATTACACTACATTAACACAGTAGTGTTGCTACTAATAGAAAAATAATTGTACATATCTCACACAATGATGCGCATGAATTTTTGAAACAAAAAAAAAGACGTTCATGTTTAGAATTGAATAATACACAGCAATTCGTAACTATATAATAATGAAACAAACTTCATAGATGAGAAAAACGGTGTAAGAATATGTTTTTTTTATATCACATGTACATTCACACACACACATACATCCAAACGAGGAAAAGGGATTCCATCGGCTTTTCGATACGCACATTCACAAAATAATAATAATAATAATAACAACGGAGAAACCACTTTCGCTCATAATTTTTCTTTTTTCTACGCGACAGACAAAAGAGGAGAAAATATTATATAACACACATACATACATAATGAATTTTTTTTCCCCTTCTTTTTCATTAAAAAAAATCGCTACCATAACAAACAAAATGTCTTCCTCATTAGCTGGCACTGATCATAAATTTTGGCCGTTCGTGTTTGATATAACAGAAGAAAATAAGAAAAAAACTTCTATTTTATATTAGTTTGATCAACACGATTTTCACAACAAAAACGGAAGGAAAACCCCCCCCCCCACAACTTACAGGCATTTAGATAATACTTCGAGCAATTGCAAAATTATTGCATAGCATATATTTCAACTACTTCTTCCCCCCCCCCCCGAATTATAATTCTCGATATTGACACATCAACCATGCACAAAAAAAAACAAAAAAACATTCATAAAAGGATACAGTCATAATCGTATATATTTTTGGTCCGTTCGCCAATTTATCTCCTGGAACCAGTTGATAATATCATTATCTTTCGCACATTTTCATCTGATGGCATCGCAATAAACTGAGTGACTCCACTGTCGGCAACCATCCAACTTCAGAGAGCTTGTATCCGGAACAATGAGACAGAAACAGGAGTCTGCGGCACCGTGTAGATGTAAAAAACAAGCTGTTTTCTTTTTCTTTCTTGTCTAGAATATGAGACGAAGCATGTAGAAGCCTCTTGAATAATGAATTCCTCAAGACATTGACGCATAGATTTTCGGTACTCAGAAATTTGTGATTTTATAGAGTTACAATGATTTTTTGCTGTCGAAACGTCCTTTACATAAAAAAGGCGTCATTCCATAGGCATGCACATGAAGAAATCCAACATTTTCCATAGCAGGATATGACGGATATTATCGATTGCATCTTGATAATCGACTGATATGACCGATAGATTTCATGAGAAAAATCAAAATAGATGATATAACTTTGATTACAGCCACGAAGATTAGTCATTTAACTGGCCGAATCGTGATCTCGATAATGCATGATAACCACCAATCAAAAACAGTCGAAACTTGTCATATTTGTTGTTGCCAGAGCTGCATTTGCGCGTTTCCCTTTAGAAATACTTTCCGAACATCCACGAACGAAGATTACAAAAAAAAAAGAGAACACATTTTGATTCAAATTTTTCCCCAGAATGTCACGCATAATTTTGGTCTAAACAAGACATTCATTTGCATCATAACTTGTGATATTAACACAGACAAGGAAAACAAAACGACCAAATGAATTTAGCAGCAGAATACAGTGGACGATTCCTACAGTAATGGATATTCAGATTCTTTGGTTATCGGACATCAAATAACACATACATTTGTAATCATAACCTGCGACAGACTCGCCTCTATATTTATAACACTATTGATATAATATGATTCTTATCATCAACGAATAGCGGTAACTGTTCGAGATACACAGGTGGCCATAAAATAATTTTGCCGATTTACAAGCCCCTAGCAGCTGCAAAAATCAGCAAATTTTGATGAAATTAGAGATATAGGTGTTCCAGAGTATGTCCTGAAGCAAACCCACTTTTGTAATTATGGTCACAACGGAAAAATGTAAAATAAATTCAAACAGCAACATAAACATTAATACATTGAAAAATGATCAGCGCATAAAAAAAATATAAATGGCATTGGAACGGTACCTGTAGCACCATAAATGCGGGTGGATAGACACAGACAAAGAAAGATCTCACCACGAGGTTGGTGCACTAAATGCCCAGTCTGGGAATTTCTTCAAATTTGCTGAAGTCCTTGACAGAGCATCTAGTGCACCAACCCCTTGATGAGATCTTCTTTGTCTGCGCCTGCATTTACGGTGTTTTCACTGCACCAATCCAATGCATAGAAGTAGATGTTTCCATTTGAATTTTTTCAAAATTTTGTTGCTGCAATCATATCAGCAAGAGCTAGGGTTTCGTTCCTCATCTAATTTTCGAGTGCATACTCGTAAACACCTACATCTTGAATTTCATTAGCATTCGTTGATTTTTGCAACTACTGTAGGCTTTATATCGGCAAAGTAATTTTATGACCACCCTGTATTTAAAAAAGTGACACATTGTACTTGTACAATGTAAAAAAACATATTGCTAATCAGCATTAACATAGATACCTTAAGCCAGTGATTCTTAAAAGGGTGCTTCGCGACTCCTAGGACATCACCCAAAGGCGATGTATCACTGTTTAGACGAGGAGAGAATGAGGGTTAAAATAAAAGCCTACTACTACTTTACTGTGCACCAACTACGGTCACTACTATACACAGCAATTTACTTCTGATCGAGTTGGGTCAGAAATGAAGTCACGTATATGTGGTTGCCCCAGGTTTGGTGGGAAAAAATAACTCGTAATTCTTCCCCAGGAATGAAACCGAAGACCTGATGGCAACCTTCATGGTGGGTGGTAGACGAGCATCTTACCACTGTGCCACTAACTCGGGCGCTGGACTGCCACATATATGAATGCAGAGCAGAGGTGACAGGGTTGATGATTGCTAAAATAAGAGACTTAAAGCAAAATGAGAGTTAAGGAGACGCAAGTAAATGGTTTCAAGGGTGATGCGGAAAGCCAAAAGTTTAAGAACCACCGCCTTAAGCAACGCAAAAAGCAATTATTATTATTTGATGAATTGAGCATTATTCATGACATATTCATGAGCGCTAGATCAGCAATTTGATAAAATGTCCATAGTTTATACTCTATTCGTTCACAAGAAATCAAGCACGTCATCACACGATAAGACAGATTTATACAGATAAAATTACCTTCTTTGTAAAAATAATGTAGATGATTTTTTTCAATCGTTACTTGCCGCAAAGCTGATTTCCAATGCTAGCCAAATATAGGTATGAAATTGGCCTGGTGGCAATCAAGCCAATCAATGGGAAGCGATCGACTTGATATTCATTTTGCAAACCACACTCGTTTCTCACATGTTATCATAATAGCCACAATCATAACAAAAAGTTCTCAAATTTAGCGAGACATCTGACTGAAAATAGCAAATTTGAATATTTCAAGTGATCGAAACAGATCAGCACATCATGACACAAAATACAGTAGAAATAGAGATATCGCAGTATAAAAAAAACTCACATGAAAATAACATCAATGGAAAGTCATTCAATGCACCACAAAGAGTTTTTACGGATACATTGCCTGAGGTTTGATGTGGGCAGCATTAGGATATTGGTAAACTTCTGAGCTGTTGGGCCACAATGAAATTACTGTTTGGGGCTGAGTAGCTGTGGTACGAAGGAAATTTGGACGAAACATCTGAATCAAAATTTGAGAAGCAGTTGGGAAGATAACGACATCATCATCATCAGTGGTGATGGATGCAAAGTCGCAGCAACCTTAGGTTTCCCAGAGACAAGGCTGCGCTTGTAGACCATATCATTGATTCTATCAGGAGAGAGTTGGTTCAATTAATAGGCAGAGGGGCTAGGTTGTTTGGCTTTTCCGCTGGTATTGGTTTAAAATGAGTTATGCCTGTTTCGAAATACTGACAAATAAGCCAGAAAACTCAGATTTCTGTTCGAATTGCTCAACAGCCCTATGCAACCCAAATCCAGTCTTACCACCTGCGCAGCTTCAGTATTTGTCTGTAATCTTTGGATAACCAAAAAAATCACAGTGATTTTGTGCCCACCACCATAGTGAAGATGTCTGTCACAGATGCAGACTAAACATCTGGGAAGTCAGCTTCCATAGGACCACTATCAGTCAAATTAGAGTCTGTACTGAAAGTAACGCTTGTCGCTGGGCGTTCTCCAACAGCTCAACATGCTCTTTATTTTCTTTAACTGAAAAAACTCCCGATGAAACTCCTCTAAAAATGGCTGCTTTAACAACTTAAAAACCTTAATCTGTCCAAACAGCTCAGAAGCTACACATATAACAAGCACAGTAACAGAAGATATTGCTACCTTTCCTGCAAATAATAAATTCTGTTTCGAAAAAATTGTTATTGCATCGCTCAGTAATAATCATATATGTGTGTACATGCGGGCGGGCCAAGCTTGTAGATTCATTTCATTAGCAAGGCTTCAGTTCTAGGCATTTTTGCAATGCGTGAACAGTCTAAAGAAATAAAAATTACCCAAACCATAGAAGAGCTACAATATTTAGTGATAATTTCAGTACATTCCGTTGAAGAGAAGACTCACGAAATAGTGTTGAAAAAACTGACTAGTTGGGAATTGTTTATGAGCTTGAACATCCCTCGCATATTCAGAAAATGGACAACTAGACAAAATCAGAATATGCCCAAGTGATTCCATTTTCATAGACATCATAAAAGCGTGCCAAAAAGTGAAAACACAGGGAGTATGACTGAAAGTAACGCCCAGGCCTGGCTGCTCTGAATTAGAAAACTCAGAATAGAGAATAATTATGAATATCATACTTGCTGAAATTTGAAGACACATTCATTCACAAAATTGTGTCAAGGGAACTATGGCCAACACGCATGCATGCTTCATCATTTCTCACATTTTGCAAATTAATATCTGAGTGCAATTTCAATGCAGCGGGAGAAATACAGTAAAACCTGTCTTCAACGGAATTGCAAGGGACCAAGATTTTATGTTTTTTTTTCTGTTGAACACTGGTTTCTGCTGTAATAACGGTTCAATTCGCATAATGTGCAAAATTATGTAACAACCTTGTATGCAATTAAACTAAATTAACTGAAAATAAAGTAAATAATTTAAGTATATAGATAAAATAAAATAATGTACATTATTTGCTCTGTAGTTGCTAAATACAGTGGACTCCGCTTGCAATGCATTTCAAAACACTTTAAGATGGAAAACGCTTTAAATGGAAAATCTTCATGAGAATTAGTTGTTGTTCAGACCATGAAAATAAGTCGTACTAAGCAAGAAAACGTTATAAAAGCAAGATCAACCATATTTTCTTAACCCCCCCCCCCTCGCTCCACTATTCATTTGAAACCTGAATTGACAAGATTTTTGTCTTACATATCATTTGGAAATTTGACCCCTGCACTGATTTCACCCATAGCAAAACTTGCTTTTCCGAAAATTTTGTTACAATTTCAAAAAGCAACTGCTCTACTACATATGGCTTTTTAAAACTGCAGTATTAAGTGCGGAAACAGTTTTTTGCAAAATCTAAGGGTGGGTGAAGTAGAGCTTGCATAAAAATTTTGACAGACCACTTCAACGTCTTGTATGATCCTCTGGTCTATTGGTCACGAAACAGTCAGTGTTTATTGTGTGAAGTTTTTTTTGTTAAGAAGAGTACAATTTTCCTTTCTGTTTCAGCGTTAGGTTTCATTTGATCCAGGTTTTTTTAATGCATATTTTTGGCATTGAAATCATGGGACCAAGGGATCCATCAAAGACAAGTTTCTGCTTAATACAGGCTCAGTTGAAGGCAGGTTTTACTGAATTTGATTTTCTGAAAAAATATGAACATTGGCTGTGAAGGGCCGATTAAAATTTCACAATAAAAGAGAAACACACACACTCGTTTTTAAAACAATTCCAAAACCCAGGCGAATTCTAAAATTTGATACATATCTAAACGCTGAATTTGAGACCATATGTGGTTCACTAACACTGTTGTTAGGGCACTGGCCAGTTATCGGAATGACCATCAAAATGACTTTTTCCCCATAACAATACAATTTAATGTTTTTGTTAAAATGATGGTAGCCTAGTACTCTTAGGCCGGGTTCACACTGGACCGTTATGATAAGACAGGGCTTATCAAATCCCAGGTGCCAGGTCACCATGGCAACTATAAAATTGGCATGGGCACCAAAAGTTTTCTGTAAGTAATTGCTAAATTGGAGTTGCTAAAAATGGCACAACATTTTCTGATTTCATCACAGTGTCTTAAAACCATAGAAAAAGTCTTCAGATTACAATCATTCTTTGCTCAGAAGAGATTGGTCTGGCGATACAGCAGCGACGTAGACAAGGATTGGTTGAAAAACCTGAAATTCATGTTTATAACCAATCTGTGCCTTATTTAAAGCCCTACTCATGTCACATAGAAAACGTCACTCTGAGCAAGCTGCTTTGAGATTAAGGTTCTCACCAGGCAGTGGAGGCACTGTTCTCTAAATAAGTTATACTATCGCTCAAAGGGTTGCAAGAATTATTTAAGCAGTATATTTTCATTAGCACACACATATCCAAGTACGTATTGCTGTTGAGTGAGTAATGCAGTGCTGCATCTTGCGGGAATTTGAAAAAAACATGTCTGCACTATGCCGCTTGTAAAAAATACCCAAATTTGACAGTAATCCCGATTTCAAAATCTGAAACCAACAGGGAAAAACTTTTGTTAAAAATGGAGCAAAACAGAAACTACAACACAAGATGGGGGATGACCATAAACAAACTAGTCACTTGGCTGATAGGTACTAACTGCTTATATTACTGCAGATGGGGGGAAGAGGGAATGTTCCGATAGCTGACCAGTACAGTTGTTGCAGAACAATCACTCACAGGAATAACAGTAGTAATTCGGTACTAGTCTGGCGATATATCAATATATGTTGCCAACAGCAGCAATGACTTGGCAACATATTGGGCTGTGGTATTTGTGCAATTCTATCTTGAGTATCTCGCTTGTAAATTGATATTACCATGAATGGAAACTGCAGTGTTGATTTAAACATGTTTGTATCTTTTATTTAGCTCTCACAGCGGTTTTTTTTATTTGTTTGGGTTATCGAAAATACTGTTGGTCAAGCATATCACCAAATCGAGATTAACAAGAATGAGAAAAATCACCAAATTGTGAGCGATACAGCTTTTTTTTTTTTTACGAGTCTTCCCTTGTTACTATTGCTATGGGCTTATTGATGGAAATTCGAATTGAAAATTGTTAGTAACACAGCGATTCTATATTATTTATAAGTGTTGCCAATTGGCATTCACTCCCCGACTGACTGAACATTTTCAACAAGGCCCATTACATGCACACACCATTGTGACCACAGCAATGTTGTGACAATTATTTGAAACAGAACTTACTTCCTTGAATCTAAAGTCAAACAAATAACATCTATAAGAATTTTAAAAAAAACGGCAAATGGGAACTCAAGTATTTTTTGGGGGGGGGGGGAGAGAGGGACAAATGGTAACAAGCATTGAAAATAGTGCTAATGACAACATTCACTATTTTGTACTTATCATCAGGCTATTGGAAGCTTGAATGAAAACGTCACTATCATACTACAAAGAAATGTTACATGTGTACACATATATGAAATCGCACATAAAAAAAAGAAACGTTCGTGCGCTATAAAAACGGAGAAATGATTCTGATACTGTAGGAAGACACGTCTCGAAACCAGCATGAGTTTGCGAAAGGAGAAAAACAACAACAAAAATATAACTGGCGCTGCTGCCACTCTCACACAATTTCCGAAATAGAATTTCCGTTTTTTTTTTCATTCACTTCACCATTGAAATCGTCTTATTACTTTTCTCTTTTTTCGTTTAAAAAATAAAATTAATTCTGAATTGTACATAGTCAATTGCGAAAGAAAAAAAACCCACTTATTTGAACAGTCGAGCAAATTCCTTCATCGACGCGCAAATCACTTTCATATGATCGGCACTGATAACGTTCTGATGGAAGTCGGATAGCTGGTTAGGCGTGGCAGTCACTGAACCCGCACTGTTCTTCGTCGGAATACACTTCAGTGCACTCTCGAGCCAACCGCTGAGCAGCATCTTGTCAAAGATGACTAGTTCGTAGAGGACGTCGCAAAGATTCACAAGCAGGTAAGACGGTAGGGAATAGACAGCGGCGTGGATGATGGCGCTGACGAGATCCTGGCCAAACTCAGTCAGGATCTCTTTCACCAGGGCTTGCTGCTGGTGAGAGTTCTCGCGCACCTTGACGGCTTCTCTAGCAGCGCCAGGAGCCCGGTTGATGCTGGTCTGGCCAGCGATCAAGTCCCGCAAAAATTTCATCACGGACGCGTTGGCGTCTCTGTGCTCCAGGCTACATGCCAGGATGGCACAGTGAACCAGCGGCTTCAGCTGAGAATTTTGTAGGAAAGCGAGCGGCATCCATTGGAGAAACCTTGTGCACAACCTGAACAGGTCATCTATGGTGTCTGGATGGTTTCTCAATCCGTTCGGTTGATCCAAGATTCTGAATGTGGGTACACAGAATGCACCCAGCATGTCTAGAAGACCCTGTGAACAAGACGGCTCCGAACCAAACTCGTCCACGAGTATGCTACCAACATAGAGGAAACATGAGTGTTGATGATGCTGATACAAATCGATGATCTGCTTGACTAGTGGCTCCAGGAGTATCACGGACTGCTTGCCGACGCACCTGATGACGAACCTGATGCAGCGGCAACACCTTTCGATGATTCGCTGGTCCGCCTGGTACTTGTTGCAGCACGCGGACAGCAACGGCCACACGTCTTGGACGACGGGTTGGCAAGGGTGGACCTGGCCGTTTATTATTTGCGGCGTCGTGTGCCTGAATATTGCGGCCAATCTATCGAGCCACACGGCTGGATCGTTCTTTGTTCCTTCTTTCACGAAGCTTTTATCATCTTTAAGCAGCTCTTCCAACGGTTTCGACTGTGTCTCGCAAAGCTCTCTTAACCCCCTGGTGAGTTTGTCGAATGGCATTTCAGCTAAAATCAGAGCGGTTCCTTTCAGGATACCTTCAATTGCTTCATTCGAGATCGAAATCCTATCGACGGCCCCCAAAATCTGGAGCAGTCCCGGGAAATGTGATGACATCTGCTTCCGACACGACGAGCATATGTGCTTCAAGGATGCTGCAGCGACACATGCCAGAGAAGGGTGCTGTAACCCTTTCAGCAAGAAATTCAAGACTGGATCCAAATACTGCGGGTGTTTCTCAATCCAGTCATTCAATTCACCAAGCAGCTGCGTGCTAGTGTAACGGACAGCGATGTGAGTCGAATCATCCGGCAGACTCAACACGGACTCCACAACTCGGGGAACAACAATGGTCTCTTCTGGAATAATATTCTTTGCAACCGAACACATAACAAACAGAGCAGCTTCAGTTATGTCCCAAGATGCAGAATTCCCTCTGTTTTTTAAATTCTCGTACATCTGCAAGAAACATTTTGCCGATCCGATCACGAACACAGCATCTTTGATAGTCTCGGTCACCCTCGCACGAAACTCAGTGAAATCATTATCTGTATCTGGGATCCCTTCATGATCCTCATCAAGTTGACAATGCTTACACAGTGCTATCATCAAGCGCTGGATATAAGGTTCAAAAACTGAGTTCAACGATTCGTTATCCCTCTTATACAGTGATTCCGAAAGCCGATACCAGAAATTGAACGTCATTTCGGCTACTTCAAAATCCGGATGCCCCACACATATCAACAACAGATCCAAGTTCTGTAAATTCCCAAATCCAACATTCGGGAAATCCACCATCTGATTCAAGAACGAATTGGCCAGTTCAACAAATATACCACAGTAATTCATCGCTTTATCGACGTCTTCTTCGGCAACCACAGAATGATACGCATTCACTAGTCCATAGACACCGGCGAACAAAACCTCCGCGAGAAGCTGGTGCTTAGACGTGTCTTCGACTAACACCAAGGCATTGGATATGGCGTCGGACAGCGCTTCGTGCACAGATGATTTCGTGTTGTGATTAGACAGAATCTGGAACCCACAGTTTATAAGCGATATCAGGATCGGTTCGGACGTTGGCAGCGCTTCGACCGTGAACCAACACCCGAGGCAACGGAACACCTTCTTCAGAACGGCCTCGTTCTCCCCGAAGGACTGCACGCAGGAGCTCAGCAGCTGCAGCACTTTCGGGGAGACTTCCTTCAGCTTCTCGATGATCTCCATGCGCCTGTTGGCGCCGAGCCTGAGATTCCTGCCGTTGAGCTCCTCGGGGAAAACCGCCAGGATCTCCAGCAGGACCGTCACGGACCGGAAATCGGTGGAGAACTTCTCGATCAGGTCATCGACGGGACTCCCCCACGTGGCCATTTGCAGCGCGAGGTGAGTGCAGGCTATCGACAGCTGGGTCACGATGACGGACTGGTCGTAGGCCGTGACTCGGACAAGATGGCTGATGAGCGAGTCCCTGAGCGACTGGTGCGACTCGACGGGCAGTTCGTTGAAAGAGTTCTGTATCTTGGATTTGAGGGTCTGGGCGGCGAAATAACACATCTCGAGGTCGGTCTTCTGCAGGAGTATCTCGTCTGCTATCTTCCACGCGTAGACCGAGCGCTGCAGCTCGTTCAAGAAAACGGACGCTTTCTCCTTCTCGCCCGGGTTCGGGTCGTTATACAGTGTGTTGATGGCGTGACAAACGGTCAAGGTGCTCGGCGGTTGCTCCATGATATCCCCGTTCGTACGAAAATACTTGCGGGAAAAAAACAACAACAAAAGAACGACTTCCAATTAAACTTCGGACTAATTTAAAACGCGTAAATATCGATCGTCATTCGACGAATAAATTGACACGAGAAGCAACGAAAGAAAAAAAAAACACACGTTACCGTCAATACGGCACTTCTGAACGGCTCTGACTGCCGTGTCGTCTGCGTTTTCTGACCTTGATTTCAAATTCGGCTCTGGGATGAGACGTACTACGTCATTCCACAGAAAATTCCTACCGGAGAATCGCCATTGCACTGTCCACATTCCCTTGGAACAAATTAGTGATACATACTATGACCATACGATGTCCCATATTATCCGGGAAGTCTCTGTATTTTCTATTTTTCTGGCCGTCTCGACTTTTTAGCAAAAAAAAGTGTCCCGGTTTTTTCCATTTTTTACGTGGAGCCTAATTGTATTTTTATTCTTTATTGAAGTCAAAAATTTAAATTATTTTTCAACTCATAAATTATATTATGATAATTACACAACTATGAATAAGAATATTAATTTCCCACATTTGTCTTGGTGAACGTTTTATCTTGTGGAATTCATTTTAATCCACTGCAATTTGCAGTAATTTTTTATTTCCTACCATGTTGTTTTCCCGTAATTTCAGCAATATTTGGCAACTTTGTTCAATTTTGGCGATAACTGTCCCGTATTTGGAATCTCAATTTCCCGTATTTCTCTTGAGGAAATATGGTCAACGTAGAGATACACTAATCCTTGCTTAAACATGAACAAATATGCCAATTGTATGGCTAAAACTACTGTGGGTCAGTGGGGAAGAAATGAAGAGCGCCTACGAATAGCAGTGAATTGAAATGTACTTCTTACATACATTCACAATTTCCACGAATCAGAATTCACAACGTTGTGTGTTTTAGCTTTTAATCCCTCTTTTTTGAATTCTTGGCTTCAAATCGGAAAAAAAGCCTACTAACCGAGCATTCGAAGTCATCGTTTCCATTTGAAGAAATTGCCTCTTCCACTTATCGCATGCGCATTGTGCCAAACGAATAACTGTAGCGAGACTCTCGCACGAACGAAGGGAATATATTCAATAGTAGGTAATAGATTCCTTAAGTCAGATGTATAAAGTCACCCTTGTGTTGAGTCGGCCATTGTTCATCTTGACTTTTTATTAAAAACGTCTCGTTATTTCGAGGATTTTCAACAAAAATTACTTAAAATCTCATTCTTTACTGAAGTCACAGAATTACTTTCCCAACTTATAAAATACATTATGATAATTGGGACGATAAATAAAATGAAAAAAAATGAACATTCATCTCACATATTTGTCATGCTAACGTTTATTCTTGTAGAGTCCATTTAAATTTACTGAGATTAGCAGTAGAGGGCTTTATTTCCCACCATTGGTAAGTTAAAGTCTTACATTTATTTTTAATTCAGCCAATGTGTTGAGTTAGAATGGAACTGCCTACGGTGCATGTTTTGAGGGGGGGGGGGGTAAATATCGTATCTGTGGTATAATGGTCAGTGCACTTGCCAGGTTTGCAGTCTTTGGTTTTTGTTCGATTTCAGGTAGAGTCAATGAAACTTTTTCCCCAAGTTTACCTCAACATAATACCCAGAAAGCCTAATGATTTTATGATTTGCCTTTTGTTTCACGGATTACGATATGTGCTTATTTAAGTATACGGTACATTCCATAGATCCCTCAAAAAAGTCTTCAGGTGAAAACTGTGTACCTAAACAACTAAAAGAAACTGATCAAGAACTGAAGGTTTAGCTGTTCCACACGTACATGGTTCATAGCGTTGACTACGGCCTGATCAGGACATTGTGAATTAAGTACGGAAACGTTTGTGAACAAGTGAGGTGACTCCTGCAGAGGCTGCTAATGATAACTTACGGAGAGGAAAAAAAAAAGAGTCTAATTAAACCTTGTTTTCAAAATGCTGAAAAAAAGCTCTCAACGAAAAAAAAATTGACAATATAATGATTCGTAACCGAATTTTTTCTCATGCTGTGATATTGGTCTATTTTGTACTTAGCGAAAGTGATAACCATACCCGAATGATAACATTATCCTAATAAGCAGCGTCTACTGTGCTACGAATTCAACAAGTAAAACGAGGGGGAAAACCAAAAATTTCTATGAAAAATTCCTAATACTGCCTTCGCCCCTTTCCACGTCCTATGTATCAGTCTATGGGTCACGTAGCTGCCCACAGATTACAAACATATGGACCTGTATGTTAATCTTTCTGCACCTTAAATACTCACCTGAAAGTCGACTGAACTATGTAGGGAGGCGAGTAATTACGGTCCTGTGGGATATTCTTATACCCCCTCCCCAGCATCACCGAAGATAATCATAGAGTGAACGTTTTGTCAGTACATATAATATATATCACACATTACTCCTTATATCAGTGGCACAGGATCACAGGCGCGCATTACAGTGGAACCTCCCATAATGGACACTCCCCGTTAACGAACACTTCTCTGATACTCGGGCCCGTGGAATAGGGCTTTAATGTATTTCGCTACCCGTTGGTGGACACTCTATCACGGGCAGTAAATTCGGGCAAGCTCTAATTTATTTATTTTTGGTCATTAACCGGGAATTTGTCATATTCAACTAAGATTATGTTCAATCTCATGCTCGAGTTGGTAAATATAATAAATCGCCAAATGAATTACTCAATTAATTTAACCTAACAATGGTCCAGGATGGTGAATGTTGGTAATGTTGGTTTTGTTTGTTGATTACGTGTGAAGAAAGCCAACATTACAAAAGACAAGGTTATGAATGTTTTTACGCGTTCTTCACACTTATTCTAATACAATTTAATTTTTATAGCAAAACATGCGTAGGGGGCACGTAAAATGTACGGGAGAAAATAATTAATTGGTTTAATGAAGAGAAAAAAGGTTATAATTTTTTTTCATATTTATCAGACTTTCCAACTTTATTTTTAAATTATGCATAATCACTAGTAAAAGTGATAAATGTAGAGGAATTTAATCAAACTTTTTTTTATCGAGACAATTGGGGATTATACACGGTACCTTTACACACACACACACACAAACACACTGTAACACGTACACTTTTACATTAAAACATAGGCCTATAGGGAAATATTTTCACCGAAGTCAAACGTCGTACAAATGTGAAAGTCGTATGAACGAGGTTTCACTGTATATCGAACCTCCCCATTAGCTTTCCGAAATTTTTGGCCCCATGGGTGTCCGTTATCGAGAGGTTCTACTGTATAGTCATATTCCTTCTGGTTAACGTGATGTATAATTATTTGAGTAGTTACTTTCCAATTAGTACTGAAAACGTTCAGTCTTTAACCCTTTTTTTTAGCTTTTCACCTTTGTTTAAAATGTTGTTCTTTTCTGTATTTCTGTTGTTTTTTTTTTAATTTAGTAGGGTTTCCAGTGGGTTACCATATTTTTAAGATATTGTTGGTATCCGTACCCCTACTTTTCACGTGATAAGTGAAATATTGGTACTTTTACAAAACATTATGCGCATCGATGGGTTTCTATGAAAAAAAGAAAACACACCTATCTTCAATTATTGAGTAAATTACGCTTCTTAGTCTTTTGAAATGATCCCCACAAGAAAGAGACTGACAGGGCTTGAGCCTGGAGAGCCAGAGAGTTCAATCTGACCAAACAATCTCGCTCAAGGGTGCTGAGCTTTATGGCTAATATTACAGAATGAAATCATACGATTTTGTGAACAAAAGATTTTCTCGACCATACTCATTGTTCAAAATGGACTTACGCTAATTGGAATTATGAATGTAAACAAATTCCGATCTTCAACTGTATTCCTATTCTTCAATCTATTCACCCGTGACCAAGGTAATCCAAAAATCTATACTTACAAGAAAAGTGATTAGTGAACTGTCATATTGTTTTCTTTCCCCAAATCAGAGTTTGACAAGACTATCACTTGGTTCTCTTCAAGAAAGACAAAGGCATAACACAACCTCATGAAACTCAGTTTAATGCAAATTTACTGATAATAATATACATACATGCGTCAATTCGCAGTATAAGAAATAACAGCAAGGTTTTACGGATAACCCGTTAGCGAACGTTGTCACCGTCATTTAATTCGTTAAGATGCACGAAACGTTCTTGTAATTCCAGGCCGCAAACATGATCGGACAGTTTGTTCATAAACTCTCGGAAAACCGATTCATGGACGTTTAAGGACAGCAAGTATAGCATGAAAAGATCACCGAGGCCACCCTTCGTTTCCATGAAATGTTCTATACCGGAAACGCGAATTGGATCCATTTTGGATTTTAGAACACGGGATCGGATAAACCTAGAAGAAATTAAGACGAGGGCTTGAACCAGGTCGAAGAAGGTCCACACGGAAAGCAGGTAAAACCAATAACAGAGCTGAAGGAAAAGGTTCTCGTTGCAGACGTTAACGTACCATTCGCACGGAGTGTAGCTTTTCTGGGGGAATGCAACTCTATCCGAATCGGTGTACGAGCAGTTGGTCTTCCACGGGAAGATGAGTGCCATCTGGTTGCCCGTGACGGATTTTTCATATTTCATTTCAACGAAATCTACCCCGTAGCCGAAAATATTTCCACCTAGAAACAAATGCACGAAGCCCATCTGTAAGAAAATGTTCACGAGGTAGAGGATTTTGGAAACCACGTACATTGCTAAGTACCACTCATGCTTTCCGATGTTATTCTCCACGTACCCTACCAGAAACTGGACTTTCTGTTTCCTGTTTAGATTCGGCTGCCTGAGCCTCGTAGTGATTTTTCTCATGCGTCCGTTCTCGCATAGTACCCACATTAACCTCGGAACGTAGAAAAGCATCGCCCCAGCAGTCAACATTGCCGTAATCACAGCGTAATGACCGTACGAGTAAAGGACGTTTTCTTCTTCCTGGACGTGCACGATGCGTGTCTTGCAGTAGGTGTCGAGGGAATCAACTGAGACTCCTTCGATGGGATCGCAGGAGATCACCTCCCCAAAGAGGTCGAGTATGGGCCCTACTAGCGAGAAGGCCAGGAGAACCACGACAGTAAATCGGTAATGTATCCAGGTCTCCAAAACATCGATGCGGACGTTTGGTCTAACGAAGCGAAACTCTCCGTTATTCATCGCGTCAACTGTAGCAATCTTCTGAGGTTTCCTCTCCAAAAGCAAACAACGTTTCGACAGAACCTGTAACAACGAGAAAAAAAAAGAGTACAGTTATTCATCTGACCGAGACTCATCATTCGGTGCCTCAGATTTAGGGTGACCATACGTCCCGTATTTGCCGGGACAGTCCCGGTATTTTCCGTATTTTTGGCCGTCCCGACTTTTTGGCAAAAGTGTCCTGGTTTTTCCCGTATTTCACACGAAGTCTACTTGAATTTTTATTCTTAATTGAAGTCAAAGATTGAAATTATTTTTCAACTCAGAAATTATATTGCGATAATTACAACTATAAATGAGAATATTAATCTCCCACATTTGTCTTGGAGAACGTTCTGTTTTTCGTGGAATTCATTTCAATCCACTGCAATTTGCGGTAATGCTTCATTTCCCGCCATTGTGATTTTTCGGTAATTTCAACAATATTTGGCAACTTTGTTTGGATTTGGCGACATTTTTGGCGATAATTGGCGATGTCCCGTATTTGGAATCCCAATTTCCCGTATTTCTTTCGAGGAAATATGGTCACCCTACTCAGATTATATCAACGTCACTAGTTACATTATTATAGCATATTAGTTTTTTTCCGGTAGGATGTTAAGAAATTATGAGCCCACCAAGAATTTAAAAAACTCATGCACACCAAAAAAAAGGGGGGGAGGGTGTTGTTCTGCCTTTCGTAGGCTTTGAAAAATTCATTCAAAATTGCGGTTGATTAAATATGCACTGTTTAGTTTATTTGAAAGAAAGAAAAAAAATTAAGGGGAGGTAGAGACGCGCGCGCGTGCGTTCAATGCTATTCAACGGCGGCAAATAGTTTGGCTTCAGCAAATTATAGATTCCCATCGTAACTGCCACAGTGAAAATCACTAAACCTTCTGCAATGCCACACATTTCTTTTAAGAGGATTTTTTCCCCCGATTTGAGGCAGCTAATAAGAGTCCCCCCCCCCCCCCCCCCGCAACACCACCAAACCAGAACACGGCTCCCACTCTGTCCCAAAGAGGGATATTAGCGGTTTACGAAGCCACGCTGGAAAAAAAGGATAAGGAGGGAAAAAGTCTTGCAGACAAACACGCAAAGATACCCCGCACCCACACCAGCGAGGAATTCAAGTCCACTGCTGGTCGAGACGATTTTCATTTCAAGAATGAAGATAGTGAGTCACAAACATTCCATCGCTCTTCATCTTGTTAAAATGAGACTCCCAACACCGAGAATGATAATAAAAAAGAACAAGGAAGAGAAATACTCTATCTTTTTCTATAATTTATACTGTAGGCATATTCCTTTTCTACTACGAAGCGAAGGGGGAAAAAACCCTCTCTCCTTCTGTTATAAAACTGTGAACAAAAGCTAACTCCGCCCACTGAAAAGTTTGGGGGGGGGGAAATGGAAACATGTTTGCTAACAAAGCCCTCTGTTCAGAGCTATTTCGGCTCGGCGTTTCCGGAATAAGAAGGTTTTAAGGACACGAGATATCTCGTAATTGCTGAAATAAAAAGGCAGCAAGTCAGGCGAGATATCTCGTCACTGCCACTGCAAGGGTTGAAGCCAAAATGAGCCACTTCTGGACTTGTATATTTTTGGACGTTTAGGTTTTTATATAAGCGATGTTTAAAACCTACACCTCACTTCCTTCTGTAGGTACCTGATAGCTTAGTAATGATATAAATTATAAACGACCCAAGACTTGATAATAACCTACAGTAGTGTTTAAAACTTTCATTCTTCTTCTTACTAACATAAAGCATTGGAAAGTACATGTTCCTACGCGCTAGTTGTCACCATAGAAGTGCGTAGCGCCTTGTTAATCGTCCCTGGTCACCAACGAAAAACCTGGTGGCATGGGTGGAGATACGGCCGAGTGTCAATGATGGAGCCAACTAATCTAATGTAAATGCATATTGTTACGAAAATTATGTAATTAATCGTTATTTATTGTTTATTATGTCATCTTTCGCCTGCAAATAATCGATAACGCATATCTCGCCAAATTAACGACAAACTTGGCACGTTTGGCAACGGCTGAAAGTAGCGATGTCACAATGCCAAAGGGAAAATGTAAAGATGTCACGAGAATCGTCGAGATTATTCTAGAAGGTTTCTTTTTGTAGATAGATAGACAGATAGAACCACTCACAACCCCGGACTGATTCAATGGCCCCTTACTTACGTTACCTCAATCTATTGAGGTAGGCAGGCAGAGTTGTGTCGTCGGAAAAGTGAGCAAAGATTAACAGTAGTGCCCCCCCCCCACCCTTGTCCCATGCTCGCAAGTATCGAATCCCTCACGCCGTTCTCCCCCATGAAGACAGCCATCAACTCGATGCAACGTACAAGCCGTAAAAAAAATTGTGTTTTGTATTTTTTCTTCTTTATAGGTCGGTTTCCAAATTACTGCTTGTGAATACGTCTATATAGCGCTGTTCTGTACAATAAATTTGTGTTGTCCATGAAATTTCTTCGTACTTTGCCATCTCGAGTGATTGCGACAGACATTATCCGGAACAATATATATGAATTGATATCATCATCATCATCATCGTGCCCCCTTTCCCTCAGCCTTTCAGGTTTTTAACCCCCTATACCTGGCGGAAACCACAGGGTTGGAAATAACACACAGCAAACGAGAATGGCAATATAGTCCAGTGATGTCAGAGCACGAAATAATCTCGCAATGAAAAACACCTCAGATAGGTTTCCAAATAACGTAAAATTGCGTGGGCCGACGAAGTATTGAAAACACTATACAACAAACGCGAAGTGAAATGTTTATAGAGAAAGAGAATGGATTCGCAAACGTGGCCACGTGAATCATACCCAAAACGATAGCTCGATGACGGGTAAAAGCTATTTTATGAAAAGTTTCTGTTGATCGTGTGAAAAAAGAAGGCTAAATGAGATAGTAGATGATAATGGCAATACACAATGGAGCCAAATCAGGCCTAACGAATGAAAAAGGTATATTTCCGTTATCAATTTTCTGAGTAGAACACATAGGCGGAAGTAGATTTGGAAGTCTGGGGGAGGGGGCGCACGGTCATTATTGCAGGAGGGGGGGCATGATGATGATGATGTCAATTCATATATACATTAGATCAGTCGATTCGACCTTTGACGCTGGGGGGGGGGGCAATGCCCCCACGCCCCCCGTATCTCCGCCCATGGTAGAACATGCTTTAAAAAAGTAAAAAAGAAACGCTAATCCCCTAAAAAAAATTATTTACTGGGGAGGGATGTAAGTAAGAAAAAAGAAGGTGAGTCAATGCTCCTAAATCAGGCACTTGAAAACTTCAAAATGTCAATAGGAGGCCTATCATCAGCATTAACTATGTATTTCCGAGTTGTCCCTCCTCAGCTGTTATCATCGTTTTAGAAATCTCTTACTGGCACGCGATTTAAAAAATTGCATAATCGCCAGTGTCAGTATGACATTGTCATACTATGTCCCAAAACCAGAGGCGCCGAAATTAAGAAGACACTGGCATGGCTGAAAGTTGCCACCTGACCCGTATAAATGGGACTCCTTATGCAGGAAGAGGAGTGGTGAGTTGCAATGTATATTCAATTAATTATTAAAGGGTTGGAGCTCAGTCCCCCCCCCCTCCCATAAAATTTATCAGGGGGGGGGGGGCTCAGACAGCCTCAGTTTCCCAGGTTCCAGTGCCTATAACAAAAGATATTGCATGATTCCATAGCTTTAGTACTACTTCCTGGCACTAAAGCTTTGGAACCATGTCCGAAACCTCCTTCATTGTTTCAATGAAAATTAGTTTTCATTAACAAGAAGCAAATGAATTATGCGTTATGATGTTATGATTAGCAAAATGCATTTTTTTTAGAAAGAATCGGGATTCGGGAAGACAAAGAGGGAGAGAGATCACCTTGCATTTCTTTTTAAAACCAAGGCCACACAAGCCTGTCCCAATAGTCATTCGCAAATATTTGCTTTCCTCTAATTGGGGCCTGTGTGATTTTCGCCCTGATGTAAAGAAGCAGCAGTGACAAAGACTGGCTTACACACTGGCCCAGCTGGGCCCAATGTTCCTCGGTGAATATTTGCTCCCATAATAATTTAATACGCTAACGCGTGTTGTGACTGTTGGCAATATTTGACGATCATTGCCAAAGGTGGAACGGCCAAACTACTCACCCATGGTAAATTTTGGAACGTGTTGGGCCAGCCTTGACACGAGTGTGGCCCTGGCTTAAGCATAAATAACATGAAATAACATACAACAGCATATATATACAGTCGACACTCGACTTTACGAACCGACACGTTTTTTATAGGAACTCTGATCGAAACAATATCTTTAATCCCTTTGAACAAACTCGAGATTTTGGTTTTACGAACTAATTGTTCAAGTCATTTCGAGTTCGTAAAAACGAGCGTCGACGGTAAAGAGCACATTCACATCCAGAAATACAAATATACCACGCATAAAGTATCAATCAGAATACAGTATTTATATATCTTCGATAGAATACATTTGTCCAGTGACGTCGAAAGGGTTTCGAACCTGCGGGTATTCGTCTTGAGTTTCGTGTAGGAAAAATTTTGATTTCTGAATCAATTCTAAAAGTGCTCGGACCTGTTATGCAAATTTCCGTGGTTTCTCGAGCACCCACAGAACACCCGGCTCCACAGAAGCCACTGCTTTTGCGACATCGACACGAAAATGTAATAGTAATACTTTGACATTTGAGGTGAGTATGTATGGACAAGAACATACAAGACGGCTACATCAACATGAAAGGGGATTTTAATCTCAAAATCCAGAAAATTTTAACAAGTACTTAATTTGGAGCTCCGAAAAATGGAAAAAAAATATCTTGTCAATGTTATTGCTAAAAATTTGAGCAACAACGCCCAAAACGAACGAATACTGCCTGAAACTACCAACCACAAATGAACAGGACCGAATGGATGTCCAAAAATACGTTCTCGGCCTTCTATCAAATATTTTGAAGCAAATATATGAAAATTAACTCACCTTTCAAGATTCGAGATGTCTTCGATTGATGGTGTATCACTATACCCGGTAACTCTATACCGCAATATTCGCTTTTCTTGAAAAAGTCAGCGGAGGATGGACGGCAACACGCAGCAGCAACGGTAGCAGCAGCAAGAATGACTCAACCAACTTTTCCAACGGCTGAATTTAGAGGGAGAAAGAACGTTCTCGAATCTCTTTCTGCGTCTGCGTGGTGAGGAAGTTCTCTCGAAGCAGACGGAACCGTCTCGTCTCGTGTTCATTCTACAGAACATTCCAGAAAACTCTTGATTGCGGGATTTTTCCACTTCAAGTTTAATGGTAAAAAACGGGGGGAAAAGAAACATTAAACATTTTTTAGTTGTGCAGGAACTATAACCTCCGGGGGCGGCTCTGGGGCCGTGAGACCACACGGGGTGCCAAATCCAAGACGAAAATGGTGGAAAAAGTTTAAAAAAGTGGTTTTATTATATATATTTTTTTTCAATTTAGTAATTGTTAAGATGGTGGAAAATTAGGAGAGGTAGCGGGAAAAAATAGGTCCCGCATTGTTAGAGATTTTATCTGAATCCAAGAACTGCTAACTCTTTTCTGTTTCAAAAAATATATTTTCCATCAGGCCCGTCATTTGTGGGGGGTCAGGGGCTTTTGAATATATATATATATGCCAAAAAAAGGCATATATATAGGAAAAAGATAAAAAAAAGGCTCTGAACTAAAAGCATTGTTCAGGTATGTAAATTATGGATTTAGGGGCATTGGCGTAAGCAAAGGAAGGAGGTTGGGGTTCTAATGCCTCCCCCCCCCCCGAGCCAAGATTATAGTGTTATTTTGCAGGAAAAAACGTAATCCCCTCGAGAAAATTCTGCGTACGCCTATGTGTAGGAGAATGGTTGCTCCTTCCCCCCCCCCCCCTCCATCCGATAGAGAGGTCCGAGGTAGAGAGCAATGCAAGCATGTGTCGTGCATTCAATGACTTTTTTTTGAATTTCCAATACCCCAAGTTCGAATGTACCATTGAGGAGATAAAGGTCTCACAACGAAACTCAAGTGAGAGATGTGGAAGTTCTAAAACTTCTAAAAAATGCATGTGCAAGTAAAACACCGAGACCTGATGATATTTATCCTAGGGTCCTTAGAGAATGTGCACGTGAAACTGTTGGGACCACAGTAGCATTGATTTACAGAAGCAGTGCTGCTGAGGGTACCATCCCAGGGTATTGGAAGCTTTCTAACGACGCTCCGATTTAAAAAGGGGGTACTAGAGAAACCGTGTCGAATTATCGTCCGATGTTTAAATTATTTCTTAAATGAAAAAAACGAATTATTGTTGACTCTATTTATTTAGCTCTCTTTCGAAAATTATGACATTTTTATCAGAAGGCAACTGGTGAAGTGGATGGACGAGAATGCTATAGCGTCGGAAAACCAGAATGGGTTTAAGGTCCATGGGCGGAGATAATACTGGAAGGGCTTGGGGGGCATGATGATGATGATAGAGATGCATGTATGCGAGTGCGTGCAGCACACGCTTGCGTGTAAATACAGTCGAATCTCATTACAACAAACACCAAGAGACCGGAAGAATCACTTCGTTGCAAAGGAATTCCAGGTTACCTAGCATTGTTCCTATGTAAACTTATTTGGGGGATTAGAAAAGTGTACGTTAAAACGAGATTTTCGCTATAACGGTATTCGTTAAAACGGGATTCGACTGTAGGTCAAGGTGAATGCGATAAATACGGTGATTATGCGTAATTACAGTGTTTATTATGAATATGGAAACCATTTTAGTAAGTTTGTTAAAGTTTTGCGAATCCCTCACTATTTCCGTTGATTATGTATAATCTCCAGCTCGCGTTGGTAACTATGATAAATCGGTAATGAACTGCCTGAATTTACCGAACATTTTGCTGACACTTCAGTCTAGGATGATGGATTCGATGAGTGATATTGATCATGTTTAAAAATGCTGATAAATGTGAAAAAAGCAAATTTATTATGAGACTGATAATAATTTATATATTTTATACTCATTAAAACTAATTTTAATTTCATTTTTATGTTTTTAAGGTAAAATATGCGTAGTACGACCATCACGTTACGGAAGATACTGATCAGTGGTCTAATTTAAGCGATATTTCTGCACGATTTCTTTCATATTTATCATACTTGCCAACTTCATTCGCAAATTACGCATAATCACCGGTAAAAGAGATAAAAATAGGAAAATTTATCAAACTTACGGAGACGATTGGGAGATGATGCATAATAACCGGCGATTATAGAGAAACACCGATTTATCACATTTGTATTATACGTACAAATAATGTAACATACATAAATACAGTCTATGCACCAACAACAAGCTATTCTGAGGAAGAAGTAGAAGACTTTTATGAAGAACCAGACGAGCTGCATAGTAAAGGAAACCATCATATCAAAATAGTAATGGATGACTTCAATGCCAGAATTGGAGAGACAAGAAATGGTGAAAGCTCAGTTGGAAGTCATGGTTACGGTGTACGAAACGACGGAGGAAACCGACTCGTCGAATTTGCAGAGAGCGAACAGTTGTGCATCATGAATTCATTTTTTAAGAAGAAACCCCAAAGAAAGTGGACCTGGAGAAGCCCAACTGGAACAACTAGTGAGATCGACTACATCCTATCTAATAAAAAGCATATGATCCAAGACTGCAGTGTTCTCAACAAATTCAATACAGGAAGTGATAATCGATTGGTTAGATGTAGAATAAGGCTTAACACTAGAACGGAAGGAGCGAAACTTATCAAAAATAGAAAAACTGTCATCGAAATATGGTAAAGCTTCAAGAACATCGACATAAATTCCAGTTAGAGCTGAAGAACCGATTTGATTTGCTATATAACATCACTGAGGATGAACAAAACTTAAATACCCTAAAATAAGTAGCAAAAGAAGTCGCTGGAGAAAAAGAAATCAAACCGGTGAAGAACATAACAGAAGAAACAGAGAAACTTATGAAAGACCAGAGAGAATTTCAAATTAAGAAGAATGATCCTAAATCTAAAGTGGAATATGCAGAACTTTGCAAGACAGTACGAAAGCGGATTACAGAAGATGTCAGGAAGTTTAATTGCGATATTGTAAAGAAAGCATTGAAAGATAATAGGAGCTTAAAATCAGCAAAACGAAAACTGTGTGTAGGAAGAAAGGAAATTTTGGCACTAAAAAGGAAAGATGGAACCATCACAAAAGATGGAAATGAAATCATTAGTATTGTTAAGGAATTTGATAATACTCTATACAAACATGAAGAACGGGATCGGAACAAAGAAAAGGGAGCAGGAAGAAAATGGAACCGAATTTGTACAAGTAGCACCTGTGCTGAAAGAGGAAGTCTACAAGGTTATAAGTTGTATGAAAAAAGGGAAATGCCCAGGTGAAGATGGGATTTCAATAGACATTATTAAAGAAGCAGGAGAAGAATTTGCCAGTATGCTAGCTGCCTTGTTCACAAATTGTCTCACAAAATCGTATGTGCCTGAAGATTGGAATAACGCCATGATGGTTCTTCTTTACAAAAAGGGTGAAAAAGAGGATATCAAGAACTATCGACCAATCAATCTCCTGTCAGTAATTTATAAAATCTTCACCAAAGTGCTGACATATAGGCTTGAATCCAAATTGGACGAAGCTCAACCAAAAGAGCAGGCAGGATTTCGAAGTGGATTCAGTACAATGGATCACATCTAAACAATCAGGGAACTTATATAGACACACACAAGGAATACAAATTACCATTGTGTATGGCCTTCATTGATTTTGAGAAAGTGTTTGACTCTGTCTTCACACCTGCTGTTGTTAAAGCTCTAGATGTAATTGGGGTAGAGAAGACTTACATCAATATCATCAAGAAAATATATGACAAAGCAACTGCAACAATTCGTTTGGATAAAGGAAAAGCAAAGATTAAACTCGGAAAAGGAGTCAGACACTATCTCACCAAAACTCTTCACCGCTGTTTTAGAAAAAGTATTCAGGAAACTGGATTGGAATAAAAAAGGAATTAAAATAAATGGAGAATTTATCAACCATTTTCGTTTTGCTGACAACATTGTTGTTATCAGCAGTAATCCAGACGAACTAGAAGGAATGGTACAAGAATTGGCAAAGACAAGTATTGAGGTGGGCTTGAAAATTAATCTGCGAAAGACTAAAGTTATGTTCAACCCGTTTGCGTTGAAGAGGGCAATCTTGTTCAACAACACAGAGATAAAAGAAGTAGAAAGCTATGTACACCTGGGACAAGAAATTACCATGGACAACGGAATCATTAATGAAATAAACCGAAGGATCAGGATTGGATGGAGCACTTTTGCAAAAACTGTGTAATTCTGAAGAGTCGCATGCCATTATGCCTGCAAAGAATAACCAGTGCGTGCTACCAGCACTGACTTATGGAGCTGAAACACGGACACTCACGTTATACTGTAGTACGAGACTCACGTTACCGAAGGTTGTGTGTTTGATTCAATCTGAAACCCATCCAATTTTTTTCCATCTTTGCTGTCATTTATTGATTTACTAAAAAATGTTTCCACTTTTGTTTCTGATTTAATCAAATGCGGTTCACGTGTATCTATAAGACAATAATAACGGCTCGCGAAGTGAACGCCCAGTGAAGCTGTGCCCAGCAATCATATACTGATTCAATAAAAAATGCTTTCATTGTTCGTTAATGAACTTTGAAATTCACTTTCGCCCAAAACTCCGCCTCACGTGACGTCTTGCTAGCTTTTTTGCTCGCTATAACCAATCACCAGCGTGCTAATGCTCCCTGTGTTACTAAGAGAGTAGGGATTGTAATTACGCATCCCGGATACAACTAGGGTGACCGATTTTAGAATTTTTACTGACGAGCGGCTGAGGTTTTCCGAACATTTTTCCACGGTGGTTAAAAATCGAATAGAATGCTTGGTTTCATTCTTAAATACTTGTCTTCGCGTTCTCTTAAAGTGATCCTTCGACTTTTCAGGGACTTAGTTTGTCCTAGACTGGAGTATGCCGCAAGGTTTTAGAGACCAAACGTATAGAGAGACGTAGACTTGGTTGAGGAGGGTGCAGAGAAGAGCTACGCGTGCTCTTGTTCGGAGACAAGGCCTGAGCTATGAAGAGAAACTTGATTTCTTGGAAATGTTTACATTGGAAGATTGCCGATGTCGGGGGGATATGATCGAAGTGTTTAAAATTTTCAACGGAAGTAATAGGATGACTATCAATTAATAACCTACCCAACGGTTTTTTTTTTCAGGCTCCTTCTTTTTAATCAAATGTATTTTTTTTTTCCTTCACCCATGCAAGGATTCACCAAAAGTGTAAACCTGGGTTTTTTGAGAAAACAGGGAAAAAGAGGTTATTCTATTTATGCTGAATACATAGTGAGACGGGAATGCATGATAGCAACTAGCGACGAAAACAATTGTATTGTTTTGTTCTTCACCTCACATACTCTAGAGGAAGAGAAAGAGGCACTCAACGAGGCGTGGAATTCGAAAAGCGGGTGATCGTTTCCAATCGAGGTGGTGACTTCCGCTATCTACTGAATCTACTGGTCCGTTTCTTCCCTTTTTTTCTCTCCCTCTTCTACGGAGGCATCATCGTCATCACATCCTCTTACTTTTCAGAACCCCTCTGGCTATTTTTTCTATCGTCTTTCTCTTTTAGTATTCGTGGACGTCTTTTACTCTATCGCTATGCATTTCTTTCTTCCTAGCCGCAATTTTGGGAACTCGTACCCCTTCGCTTCACTATAACCCCAGCCTTAGATTATTATTTTTTTATATGCTTGCAAGTACAGGATTTGAAGATGGCGACACTCTACTTTCATCCATATGAAGGTTTTCAACAGTTGGCTGATGCGAAGATGAATTTAGGAAAGAAAATACAACTGCCTTTGCTGGGAAATAAACCCATGTCATCTCACTTGCCGAGTGAGTGCGCTAAACCTTCCCACTTTCCGCGGAGGCAGCTGAATTTTCTTTCCTAAATTCATCTTGGCATCAACCAGCTGTTGAAACCTTCGTAAGTGCAGGATTTACTTGCACAGACAGGTTTTAGGTCCGTCATACACATGCTACTAAGGGGTACGAAAGCATGCCATTTTCGAGAATATGCAACCAATGAGATTATTAGTAACATTTGCAAGAATGTTGCTGAATCACTATGATCATAGCTCCATGGGCGTCACCCCAGACCCGTTACAAAAGAAACCACCACGGCAGAGGCCGTAGTTATACCGCCATTCAACGCACGTGATGTTTCGTTACAGTTCGTAATGTGTAGGGTGACCATACGTTGTGTATTTCCCGGGACAATACTGGTTTTTTTTCTGTTTTTCTTTCCGTCCCGACTTTTTTGCAAAAATGTCCCGGTTTTTCACTTGAATCCGTTACTTCCATCAAAAACGTTGGTACGGGTAATTTTCATAACTTATTAACTATGAGTTTGACGAGTGGACATTAGTTTTAGTGATATAGGCCTATGTGGGGGAGGCCCTATTAGCTCTCTATTAACTTCACCTTTAGACAAATATCGTATGGCAGTGGCTATCAAACTTACGTCACCCGCGGCTCCCTTGCCTATTTCATGTTTCATCTGCGGCTCCCTATAATAGTTCAGTTTCACTTATGAAAAAAAAACACTTCAAAGCACAAATATAGGCACACAAATGAATATCGGCAGTTTGCTACGATGCCTCTGACAAAGGTTGACGACTTTCCAAATAGACGAGACGCACACTTTGAGAAACAAAATTCCCTACTATCGTAGGGAAAGAGCTTTTAGTTGCCAATAGCCCTATTAGTTTTTTAAGATTAGGATTGTGTCCCAGGAATTTTTCAAGCGTCCGAAAATATCGAAGAAACTTACATGCAATTTTTAAAATGTGCTCCATCATGGATTTTATCAAACTGGATGGCATGAAAAAGAAAAAAGTTGAATAGATTTTTGAGGAACAAAATACTCGGAATCATCCCAAACGAACTTGTTTTGATAATCTTTTCAAAGTTGGATTAGTGGGGGAGTACGGTGAAGTCTAAAAACAGCTATTAGGGGTATTTTTGAAAATTTTATGCCATTGTTGGCGATTTCTCCGTAATCTGGTGACTGTTTAGCGATGTCCCGTATTATTTTCCCATATTTGCGGACCAAATTTCCGTATTTTACTCGAGTAAATATGGTCAGCGTAGTAATATGTGAAAACGCTTTCGAGTTGGCCACTCCGAATCCGATAACGGAATCAAAAATAAAACACAACTACATCGTTGCAAATCTACATCACGGTAAAACACATCTCTATTAGGAGACATTCTCATGAAATGACCAATTCCTGAGCTATACGAAAAACTAAAGCGTTAACTAGTCACACGTTGCAGTGATGAATCCTCGTCTACACAGCTTAGAAAACTTCTCACGGGTGAGCCATTAGGAGACCGGAAACCGTTTGACATTCTCCGTGAATTAAAACGAGGAGCGGAATCTCACAGTGTTTCACACGAACTATCAACCGAACTTTTCCTGCAGCAACTGCCCAAATCTGCACTCAATGTATACTCGCTCCCGTCAGCAACGGCCATCTTAAGAACATCATAGACCACCGGGCCAAGTGATTTTTCTGAGGCCCTAACTGGAAAATTCCAACTGGTTTTGATTTTTGTTAGGCCCCCTCTTCTCTTGAAGCCCCCGGGCCGTGCCCGCGTGGGCTCATGCGTTAACATAGCCCTGCCGTCAGCCAGCCAACCTTTGACAAAACGGCAGAACTGGCCAACAAGATCCTACGACATGTAGCCAAACACCGCAGAGGCAAGCCCACTGCATGTCGATGCCGGGAAAAACGTCTATAATCGGAGATGATTGCACAACTCCAAGAAGAGGTTGCGCAAATACGCCGCGAACTGAAAGCAGTTTTACGCGTGCGTTCTCGTAGTGTTTGGCGCTCGCGTTTCCCCCGTTTAATAAGATCAAGAACACCATCTACGTCACCGGAGAGACAATTTTGCTTGTACCATAATACCATATGACGTTTGGCATAACAAGCCAAAAGGGGCTCTTCACTATGCATGTTTATTTCACTATGCAAAAACGACGAGAGCGAAGAATAGTAGCGACATCCCAAGTAGTCGCCTGACGTCAAATATGACGAGAAAATTTGGTAATTTTCTTTGAATGACGTCAGTCAAAAAAATAATCACATCATTTCAAAGGCATTTATTGACCACGAACAATAAAGGTCAGGAAATAACGTGATACTTGATGACCTTAATGAAATATCAGGTCATTTCATGACTTTCATGGCTGAAGAAGGTCATGAAATGATGTGATATATGACGTGATATATATATGATATAATGGCTCGCGTAAATGATTTTGCGTCATAAAAATCCCGAATTTCTTTTGAACTGATAAAAATTCTGTTCTGGATGAAAATATCAAAATTATCCAAAATGTTTGTTAATGAACTTTGAGAGGGTGTTTCAAAATTAACCTAGGCCTATTCGTTACTGGTTGTCATAAGATAAATGAAGCACTTTTAGTTACAATTTTGTTTGAATGGAAATGTAAAACTTTTCAATGAAAAGTTCATATAAATTTATCAACACGTTATATAAATTATAATTGCATCCATATCATGTTTTTACACGGAAGATCAGAGGATCTGTGAAATCTGTCAACAATTGAAAAAGATTCAATATGGATTCTTTGACGTGTACATCGAACTAAAAAAAAAAAAAAGAATTTTTTAAAATCTTTTTTTTTCGATAATTATGAATAACGCAAATAATTATATTTATAACTAGGGTGACCATACGTCCCGTATTTCCCGGGACAGTCCCAGTATTTTCTATTTTTTTGGTCGTCCCGACTTTTCGGCAAAAGTGTCCCGGTTTTTCCCGTATTTTACACGAAGCCCACTTGAATATTTACTCTTTATTGAAGTCAAAGGTTGATATTATTTTTCAACTCATAAATTATTTTATGACAATTACAACTATAAAAGAGAATATTAATCTCCCACATTCGTCTTGGTGAACGTTTTTCTTCGTGGAATTCATTTTAATCCACTTCAATTTGCAGTAATGCTTCATTTCCCGCCATTTTTCCGTAATTTCAACAATATTTGGCAACTTTGTTTAGTTTTGGTGATAATTGGCGATGTCCCGTATCTTCGCATATTTGGAATCTTAATGTCCCGTATTTCTCTCGGGGAAATATGGTCAGCCTTTTTTTTTTTTTTTTTTTTTTTTTTTTTTTTTTTTTTTTTTTTTTTTTTTTTTTTTTATATATATATATATTTTTATTTTTATTTTTTATATATTTTTTTATATATATATATTTATATATATATATACATAATATAAAATATTATATATTTTATAATTTATAATTAAATTACTATATTTTTCAAGGATAAAAAAAAATTAAAGAAAACGAAAAAATAACTGCCACCAGCTAAACTCAGCAGTTTGTTTCTGTATAATGCTTGTTATGTGTAGTGCTACCATCTGCCACCAGTTTTTGTAACTATGAGTGAAGTGTAATGATTGAATAATTAATCGTTGTAGGCCTGCTGCTCTCTGTGGCGAGACTTTTTAATGGGGAGATCGGCTCGAAGTTGGGAACCACAGGAAACCAACTTCAGTAGTAGTAGCAGTAGTAGCTAAACTCAGCAAGAGATTACTTAACGGTAATTGTAAAATAACTAATCAATACTTTTGAAGTCTTCATAAAATAGCACTGCATGGTGGCTGCTACAATAGCGCGATCGGTAGAGGTATGGCGTGCGATGCATAGGGATAATCCTCGAACGCACTGAGTTCGAATCCGACCTGCGCCAGAAAGTCATACTTATTTTTTTCCCCCGTCTTTTCGAATAGTGCCATCTATCTTCTGAAAGTCGAACTATTTTCAAATGGTCATTTCTTGCGTTCCCGAAATGGACATTATGACCATTTTATCACGTCATGTTTGAGACATTTTATGACTTCCAAAAAACGTTTCTATTGACGTCAGGTGACAACTTCGGATGCTTCTTGCCAACGCCATTTCTTCGCTTATTTGTAGTCATCGATCGAAGCACTAAAATCCCATTCCTTGTGGACACTCGATCTGACGTTTCAATACTCTCAGCATGCAACATTGACGAACGTCAACCACTTTTCCAACTTTCCGCTGCAAATTCGGCACCATCCTAAAGGCGCGTATACACTAGCGCGCGGATCATGCAATGAAAGCATTCGCAATTGGTTGTTCGGTAATTTGTACGGTGTTGCGAGCAATTCTGGAGCTGTCTTTACCGGACCTGGAATCGGTTTTTTCAACGAACACAAAGGAAGTTTGTGTACTCACGAGCGGATTAGAACCGTTGCAGGGGGTCGTGCGTTGCAAGATTGGCTCGCTAGTGTATACGCGCCTTTAAGGACTAGATGCAGCAGTTACTACAAACTCCTCAACGACGCACGGTGAAAAAAGACTCTACGTACGTTCGGAACTGAAGAACATCACCCACGTCCTCTTGCGGTCAGACACAGTAAAACACGATCACTCGTCTCCATTTTCAACGGACCGTACGAAGTGCTGAAACACGGTGAGAAGACATTTTACGTTCTCAAAAAAGGAAACCATCCAAAAAACCTGCCATCGAAACACGTGACTTCTAAAAATTAATATTTTCTCTTTCTTCTTTCTTAGACTTTCGGATTGCGGAGGGGATACTATAGTACTCCCCACATGATGTCACTGGGGTGTCTCCCCAACACATATAATTATTATTTTAATTCTTCTGGTGGCAACACCACAGAAATCTCGAATCAAAGCCTTCTGGCTCTACATGTTTTTTTGTTTACATTGTCCCTCACCAATGCATTCGTCTCTTTCCTGTGCGCACATGTGCTGTATTTTTCTCTTCCAGTATTTCAGTTTCTATGATGTAAATATTACGTATTGAAAACAAATAAATCAATTGTGTTTATTTACAATTTATAAATACAATTGTATTTTATTTTATAATGTATAAACGCAACCGTCTCGTGGAACAACAAATTGATTTTAAATCGACTATATGATGACCCGTTTTCAATTTTTATGTATCGTGCGATAGCTTTCTTGCCTTTTGGCAAAGATTTTTAAAGTGCATTACCTCGCGAACAATGTGCCGCGGGTAACTTGACTACACTACGGGCCGATTAAGTGTTCTAAAACTGTGCCTGTCACTTAAGGGATCTCTAAATGTGCCACGGACCACTGTTTTGGAATTGTGCTGTGAGTCACTCAAGCGATCTGTAAAAATGTTTAGCTTAGTTTATTTTTACAGAATTATGTTTGAGGTGGCTGGTCACATCACATAACTCTGGGGCAAGGGCGTAGCGGGAACCCCCCCCCCCCGAAATGTGGGAAAATGGCGGGAAAAAGATGGCCAAATCTAATGTTCTATCACTTTGGTCCCCCCCCCCCGCAACGAAATTTCTGGCTACGCCCCTGCCCAGGGAGCCACGGGCTGAGCTCAATGGCTTGAAAGGTAGGTCGCAATGAATTTCTCAAAGAGAAAATTTTTTAAGTTCTTAGCCTTCAAATAGCATTGAAATTAGCAGAAATTTATTAGAATAACATATCAATGTATTTCCTTCTGATATTTTGATTTTTTTTAAATAGTTTTCCACCAAAAAAAAAATATATTTTTTATCATCTGAGGGGGGGGGGAAGGCTCGTATACCCCCCTCCCCCCCCCCCCGTGTAAATTTCTGATTCCAATTGCGGTTAGCTGACGGGGATCAGCGGTCATGTCTGTCTGTCTGACGGGGGTGAGGAAGGTCGGAGGTTTTCTGGCTTTTGCTGACGGGGGGGGGGGGACACAGTTATCATTTTCTGCTTTCTCACGCTATAAATTAACCACAGAAGGGGCCCGTGAAGAATTCCAGCCTGGGTGCCCTGCTCCAGGAAGTGGGGGGTCAGAAATGGCTAAAAATCTGTTGATGTAATACTTGAATGGCTCCTTATGAATGTTAATGATCATGAGAGAAACGTGATCTAACTCTTACGATGATTACACAATTCTCTAATGCCAGGGTTCTTGAACCTTTTCAGTCGCGACCCAAAATCAAGATGAAGATCAGCTTTGCGACCCATGGGACTTTTTTTTTTTTTTATCGAAAATTAATGAAACCAGTGACGCAATAAGTGCATTTATAACAGCAATGTAGGGGGATTTCATCGACTAATCTAAGAAGCTTCTACGAATCGAGTCTGGGTCGTGGTTCATATAGCTCAAGAATCCCTGGCTGTAAGTAGATTTGTACAACCCATCTATGAAGTCCATGCGAATCAAGTTTGGGTTGGGGCCCTTAGCTCTCCGACACTTGATTGTTAATTCGATTTGAATGACCTATCTCAGAAGCCTGCTACCGAAGTTTGGGTCGTGACCCTAGGTTAAGAACCCCTGCTCTAATGGCTTGTGTAACGACATTTCATTCCGTAAACATGGTCAAATAAGATTTGGACAACCGTTGGAAGTAGGCTCTACTCAAGTGTAAAAGGTATCACATAACTTCAATAATATCAGATAATGCAAATTTATTTGATCATAAAATACATGCGTTAAATTACATTACGCAATGGAGATCAACAACTAGGACGTCCCAAAAAACAAAGCCATTAGCCAAAATTGACACGTTCGTTTTCGGCGTCAAAATGAATGGCGGCTTCTGCTAATTCCAAGCAAGAAACGTGATCGTACAGCTTGTTCATGAACTCCCGGAATATGCGTCTGTCGATGTTTTTGGTGAGCAGGCGAAACACGAAATAATCACCGATGCCACCGTTTGACTTTACGAAATCTTTGATGACGACAGCGCGAATTGGATTCCTTTTCGACGACAGAACACGTGAACGGATGGACTTGGAGGCAATCCAGGTAATGCTTCCAACCAGATTGAAGAAGGTACACGCGGAAAGCGTGTAAAACCAACAGCAGAGAAATAAGAAGAATCTTTCGTTGATGACGTTCAGATGCCATTTGCATAGAGTACTGTGCTTCACGAAGATTCCGGATTTAATCGACCCGGTGTACGAGCAGTTGGTCATCCACGGGAATATGCGCACCATCTGATTGCCCGTGGTGGATTCTTCCCATCTCCCTTCGACGAAATCATACCCGTAACCGAAAATGTTTCCCCCTAAAAACAAATGGACGAAGCACATCTGCAGCAGGACGTTCGCGAGGCAGAGGATCTTGGAAACCATGTACGATGCGAAGTACCAATCGTGCTTCCCAATGTGTTTCATCACGTACCTCACCAGAGACCGGATCTTCTTTCTCTCATCCTTCTTGTTCGGAATCGGGTGTCTGAGTCCCGAAGTGATTTTCTCCACGAGTCCGTCCTCCCACGTCTTCCAAAAGCACCTCGGAGCGTAGAAAAGCATCGCCTGAGAAAGCAACAGCAACGTAATAAGGAGATAATCATAGTACAAGTAGACAGCATTCTCTTGTCCCTGGACGTGCATTTCGATTCCCGGAGAGGCCTCGCAGCGTGCGTTGATGGATTTGACAGGGACTCCGTCGATGGGATCGCAGGTGATCGCCTCCCAGAAGAAGTCGAATATTGGCCCCACGAGTGAGAAGATCACGAGAATCACGACGGTCAATTGATAATGCAACTTGCTCATCCAGTCATCTATGAACACGTTTTCATTTTTAGGCTCCGTGTCGCTGGAACGCATCTTGTCGGCTAAAGGAGGAAGATTGCCCCTTGAAAGTACGATGAAGGAATCAAATGCGTCAGGCAACGTCTCAATGGAACCTATGACAGCAAAAGAAAAAAAAAGATTTATTCATGTGAACGAGACGTATTTTCGGTGCATCAGATTCTATTTAATTGCATCAATAAGATTATTAAATCATACTCGAATCACGGGAGAATGTTGAGAAACTGTAAGTTCACCAAGTGAGAAGAACAGTACAAAACTTCTATATACGTATATAAAATTGCTTTTCTGTGTGTCTGTGTGTGTGTGTTCTCTATACAAATCTACAATTTTAGATCGATCGTCACCGAATTTCGCGTATATACCAAACGGGACCCAACTTGAACGATAGGCTACTTTAAAATCTCTTCAGAGCAGGGCAAATGCTCCAAATGGGCAAAACAACTCGTAGGGCAAGTATGGTTTTTGGGCCTCAACAATCACTTTCCGAACGTTTACTTTGGTTACCGTGGTTTCCCTAGCAATGCGTTTCAGACGTGTATAATGCCTTTACAACGGTTTGTCACTTCTTTAATCCTGTTACTATATGTATAATAGTTTATGCCTTTGTAATGGTTTGTCATATTTTCAATACTCCCAGTAATGTTTTTTTTTTAATTACGTCATAATCATCGCTTTGAAGGTCAGGAAAAGGATGATCCTCATAGAAATCAGTGTCAAAATTGCCGATTTTACTGTAGAAATGCGGAAATTTGGTGGGGTTTTCTGTCACATCAATAATTTTAAAAATTGTATAGAATTCTCGATTTTTGAAATGTTGAGTTCACTTAGAGATATACGAAGCCCAAGAGATTAAATATGAAGTAATTAATTAGCCGGACCTACTTTTGAATTGGACATTAATGCAATAACATTGATTTCAACTTTTTATTTACATCTTCTCAAGCATGAAAATGAATGTCTCCGTATTGCCTTTCGATATTCAACTGCATAAATCCATGTGGGTTAGGATATTCTAAAATTAATTATGGGCCCTTAAAAATTCATCGAAAAGATTCCACAGCTTTATAATTAAGCATTTTTGGAAGCTGAAACAGGCAGAAATAGATAACTTGAAGTTCAGGGGAAGGGAATCGAAATACCTAGCACCCATCAAAAAAAAAGGGGGGGGGACTATATTCATTTCCATGTTTCTTTAAATCTAGATTTGTTTATTGCATGAGTCGCGCAGGAAGTCGCCATATTGGTTAACTTTAGACACGGTTTGCATGTTTCTCAAAGAAAGAGGGAGATATCACGTGATTGAACAAGCCTCATTAAAGAAAACCCGGGCAAGCCGGGTATTACAGCTAGTGATAAATAGGCTGACCATATTTTCTCGAGAGAAATACGGGACATTGGGATTCCAAATACGGGAAAATACGGGACATCGCCAATTATCGCCAAAAATGACGCCAAAACCGAACAAAGTCACCAAATATTGTTGAAATAACGAGAAATCACAATGGCGGGAAATGCAGCATTACTGCAAATTGCTGTGGATTGAAAAGAATTCCACGAAAAAAAACGTTCATCAAGACAAATGTGGGAGATTCATATACTCATTTATAGTTGCAGTTATCATAATATAATTTATAAGTTGAAAATAATTTCAATCTTTGATTTCAATAAAGAATAAAAATTCAAGTAGGCTTCGTGCAAAATACGGGAAAAACCGGGACACTTTTGCTAAAAAGTTGGGACAGCCAAAAAAACAGAAAATACCGGGACTGTCCCGGGAAATACGGGACGTATGGTCATCCTAGTGATAAATAAGTATGTATAGGAGAGTCTAGTTTACGAAGTAAATTCCTCTTTTCACCCTCATCCAACCTGTGTTTTTTTTTTTTTTTTGCTCTTATATGTAGGGTGACCATAGGTCCCGTATTTCCCGGGTCAGTCCCGGTTTTCTTTCCTTTTCTGGCCGTCCTGACGTTTTTTCAAAAGTGTCCCGGTTTTTCCCGTTTTTTACATGACGTCTATTGGAATTTTATTCTCGATTGAAGTCAACGATTGAAATTATTTTTCATCTCATAAATTATATTATGATAATTAAAGCTATAAATAAGAACATTAATCTTCCGCATTTGTCTTGTTGAAAGTTTTATTTCGTGGAATTCATTTTAATACACTGCAATTTGCAGTAACGCTTCGTTTCCCGCCATTGCGATCTCCTGTTAATTTCATCTATTCTCGGCAACTTTGTGCACTTCTGGCGTTATTCTTGGCGATAATTGGCGATGTCCCGTATTTTCCCGTATTTGGAATTCCAATTTCCCGTATTTCTCTCGGGGAAATATGGTCAGCCTACTTATATGTATATAGAAGATAAATCTGTGGGGAAGGGGGGGGGAAGTATTGTATATAGAAATAAAAGGAAGGTAAAAAGAACAAATGCGTAGGGTTACAACAAAGCCTCGCTATTATGAGGAGAGAGAGGAAAGAAAACAGGGAGAGCTTTTTCGAGTTCACAGGCGTTTTGACGCAATATTACGTCCTTGATCGTAAAAGTGGTGGTTAAACCACACCACAGGCACTAACGGCATTTTAAATAATGCTTAGAGAAATAGTCTGTCAACTGATGAGTCGATAGGTCCTGGGGGTCCTGAGATCCCTTAAATTATTGAGGATTTTCATTAATTATGTCTTTTATAGTCCTCCGACCGCGAGATGAATTTTCGCTGCGTCATGTCACGTCACGTCAGGATGTTTTTATTCAATTTTTTTTTGGTAAAACGATTGCACATCGAGAAAAGTTCACCAGTGACTGAGCTTTCACGATTGGCATGTCCTTCTGGGATAAAATAGAATCGTTTGACGTGACATGACGCGCCGTAGCCAAATCTCTTCTCGTGGTTGGAGGACTATATTAACTGTGACATCGATTATGAAGTTGTTGTTTTTTTCATTTCTTTAATGAATCGAGAGACTTTCCTTATATTTCTGAATTTTACGAAATAATTCTAAAATCCTTTTCTCTCAGTAATTATTGTTTTGGCATTTTTCCAGCATTTGGTCTTTCTGGATTCCTGACCTTTCTTACGTATTCCTTATGTATAATTTGTGGTGGGGGGGGGGATGCTCATGAGTGACCGAAAAAAAAAAAACTGGACTTTCCCCCGATATCTTCCGCTCTGGCTGCGAACCAAACATGGAAGTTCAAAGAACAATATTCAATTTTAAATTTTTCCCCCATACAGTTGGGCAACCATGCTGACCACCTTCTACGTACGTCGGTGCACGCGGATATCAGAAAAACAATGCACATCATAGAAGAACTATCTGAAAAACACGTGAACTGGGAGCTCCATTATTGTCGCAACATTCATCTCGAGAATTCGTCCTGAATTTAAAAATTAATAAAAAGTTATTTAATTCACGAGAACATGAAAGATTAGGGATGGCCTGCAAACGTTGGAAAAATACTGATTCATCGAGTGGATGCTTAAGGATTGACGCACACTGTACAAGATGATCCCATAATTCCCTTGGCCGATTTTTGAATTAAATTACCTCGGTGAATATATCGCAATTGGAAACGTGTGGGTTTTTTTTTTTTGCCTCAGAAGAGACAGGGCAACAACTTTCTAAGTGGCACATGGTCTCAGTATAAGCCTTTCAGACAGGGAAATTCTTGAAAACATGAATTTTTGTTAGTATCTCACCCGCACGATCGTTCTGGCTCGGGCTTAAATGGTGAATATAAGTCGATAACAACTGTACAACTCCTTGCAACGTGAATGGCGTATCTGAAAGTTATTAGGTAACTTTTTCTAATGGGAATCTAATTGGTCTCTGAGATCAACGGTTCGCCAGTAAAATGTGGCAAGGGGAATTATTTAGTCACCCTTATATAATAAAGCATATCAAAATCAATTTCGCGTGCACAATTGTTTGAATTTCGGTAAAAACACGGCTCTCTCAATATTTCATAGCAATACACATTTAAACATCTGAGACAACATGAAACGACTAAAAATCGGTGATTCTCCCGCAGTAGATTCTTCTACGAGCAATGTACCACCGCGGGAGGGAAACAAATTTTATAGTAATTGCTCTCGGACCAATGGACTACCAATGATTTCGAACGATGCCTTCGAACAATCTGAGAGAAACAGATGACAATAAAACAACTCACCCCCTTCAATATCAGTCGTCGATTGTAATTTACACTCGCTTCTCTGAAAGAGACTAGTGATGTCCACTGCGGCAACTGCAAGAATGACTCCTGCTCACCTGAGTGTGGAGGAGGAAAAGAACGTTCTCGCGTAGAGTTGTCGAGACTTTCGTCGGTGGAACGTTCTAGAACAGTGTTTTTCGAACGTTTTACACTCGCAGGCAGGCGGGAATTGCAGAAACGCCGCAATTTACAGACTTGCTGACGCCCGAGGCAGAAAAACCAATGCACAGACAGTATTTTATTTATTTCGACTGCATTAACCTAAATTTGATTCCTCCGTTTGGTTTCTGTTACCGACATATGGCTTGGAGAAATCTTTTCTTTACCAAAATGATAGAAATTCGCGAAAACATTCCTGCTCTGTTTGATGCTTTAGCCATCCAGTTGACTCCAGCCACTTTTCTGATCTCATCGATCCATAATGACATGTCCTGACACTGACTGAGATTCACTGATTCATCATCGCCGAGCCAAAACCACCGGAGTCATGAATATGAAATTCGGTCGGTAGTTTTATTTCATGAAGTAAAGACCGACTCAGAAGGGGTTTTACAAAATTTGACCCCTGAAGGCGAGGGAGGGGGGTCATAAGAGGGTTCAAAATGGTTGCATAGAGAAATCACGTCTAACCGAAATCAGTGAAGTTATATTTACGAAATTTGGTCAGCAGTTTTATTTTATGACGTAAAGACAGCATTAAGACGGTTTTTCATAATTCGACTCTAGGGGGCGTTGGAATGCTATGTAGAGAAATCATGCCGAATGAAAACCACTGAAAATATAAATTTTAAATTTGGTCAGTATATTCATTTTATGATGCAAAGACCTCGCTAAAAGAAGGTATTCCTCAAAACTCACTCCCTAAAGGTGTCTCGAGGAATTATGTTCGGATTACCATATTCAAGCGAGCGAAACCGCGGGTAACAGCTAGTTATTCATATGTATGATTATATATAATTTCTAAATTAATTGAAAATCAATGAGAGAAGTAGCTTTAGAATTGATGAAAATGTGCGAGTTTACTTAAAACAGAATTTTCCAGACATGATGAAAATTTTCAGTTATTTCAGGGCCCTATATTTGACACGGGGGGTGAGGGGAGCCCAATTAGTTTGATCTGATCGGTGACGTCGAAACCATGACGTCAAAAGCGGTGACTTGCGTCATTCTACAACTTAAGAAACCCAAGACGGACAGAATGAAATATGAGTTGCAAATTTCATATCCCTGAGTTTCACTTCCGTTGCGCGAGATTCTCACGCAAATGTTTCTATGATCAACACTTTCCCGTGACACTCAAACACTTCATCGTGGTACCCAGTCCAGGATAACACTATATAAAAGTTCTAGAAAACTTCTTTTATATAACTTGAAAAATGCAACCAATAAGCGTATCGGTTGCATTCGGGCGAATGTAACAAATAGGCTTATTGGTTGTTTTTTCATGTTTTGTAAAAGGTCTTTTATCAAACTTTTATAGTGTAACATCAGCCTTAGGCCGGGATTACACTATAAATGTTTGATAAAATCCCCTTTTACACAAAACATGAAAAATCTAGCCACTAAAGTAAACTATGATGGTAAAGTAAACTATGACATCTCAGGATACGATACTTTTTTGAGAAATAGATCGGATAGGAAAGGGGGTGGAGTGTTGATATACGTGAAATCATGTTTGAAGGCTAGAGAGTGTAACGTGCAGAGAAGTGATATTGAAACCATATGTGTTGAACTTGAGAACAAAAGACGTCATAAACTTACTGTTGGGGTTTGTTACAATCCACCGAATAGGGATCAAAACTACATCGCCAAATTGCATGATGAAATTTCCTACATGTTTAAGCGTAAGAGGTTTCTCATACTACGGGATTTCAATTACCCAGGTATTCAATGGGAGAACCTTTCATCTAGAGATCAGTATGAAAGAGAGTTTCTTAAGTTGGTGCTCGAAAATTTTTTGTATCAGCATGTATCAGAAGCCACTAGGGGTACTGCTATTTTGGATTTAGTTCTCACTAGTTCTGAGGATCTTGTTGAACATGTTTCGGTAGGGGAAGAGTTTTCTTCCAGTGATCATCGTATCGTCAGATTTCACTGTAACTTTTCCTCGGGTAAGGTTGATAACAAAAGAGTGGTTCCTTGTTTTCGAAGAACTAACTTTGATGTTCTGAGACGAAGGTTAGCGGAACTTTTCAAAGACCGGTTGGAATCAGTAGGGGTGGTAAGTCAATGGGTGGAATTTAGTACGAAACTGTCCTCTGTTTTTCACGACGTCATACCCTTTGTTCGAAAAAGGCGTGTTTGTACATCGCACCCTCTATGGTTCACGGATAGCGTGCGTAACCTTTATCTTGAAAAGAAAAGAGCATTCAGGGAGTATAAAAGTGGACGAGGTGACCTATCATTGTTTACTGATAAAAGAAGAGTGTTGAAGAAAGCGACAAGGGATAGTAAAAAGGAAGTTGAATCTAGGTTGGCAGATAACATTGGCTCTGACCCAAAATCATTTTTTCGATACGTCAATAATGGATGTAAGGGGACAGTTGGTCCCCTCTCGATAGGAGGGTCTAGGTTAGAGAGCAATGTTGACATGTGTAGTGCTTTCAATGACTTTTTCGCGTCGGTTTTTAACAGATAATGATACTCAATATACGGGTGTTGAATGGGAAATGAAATCCTCAATTACATATTCAAGTGGAAGATGTGGAGGTCCTAAATCTTCTAAAAAATATATGTGCTAGCAAAGCACCAGGACCAGATGATATCTATCCCAGGGTTCTCAGGGAATGTGCTAATGAATTGTTGGGGCCAGTCGCACAGATATACAGGAGTAGTGTTGCTGGGGGTATCGTCCCGAGAGATTGGAAACTGGTTAACGTTGTTGCGATATTTAAGAAGGGTAGTAGAGAAGCTGTGTCCAACTATCGTCCAATGAGTTTGACGAGCTCCCTCTCGAAAATTTTGGAAATTATCATCAAAAGGCAGTTTGTGAAGTGGATAGACGAGAATAATGTATTGTCGGATAATCAGCATGGGTTCAGGAAGGGGAAGTCATGTGTAACTAACCTCCTTTGCTTCTATGATTACGTGACTAAGGCTTTGGGTAAGAGCAAAAATGTCGACGTTGTTTACCTTGATTTCCAGAAGGCATTCGATCGGGTCCAACATGGCAAACTCTTGAAGTGTTTACACGAGATTGGAATTGGGGGAAACTTGCTGAATTGAATAGAATCGTGGTTAAGAGATAGGTCGCTACGAGTTATGGTGAACGGGGAATTCTCTGGTTGGACAGACGTCACAAGTGGAGTTCGTCAAGGAAGTGTCCTTGGCCCCATACTTTTTTCACTTTTTATCGATAAACTCGATCAGGGTATCGATGGGATTACTAGCAAATTCGCAGATGATGTGAAGCTAATGGGGGTAATCGGGAATCAAAACGATAGGGAGTTGCTCCAGACCAACTTAAACAGGATTGCAGCATGGGCAAATGAATGGAGCATGATGTTTAGCGTTGATAAGTGCACGGTAGCTCATTTTGGTTCGAGCAACCCACGGTTCTCTTACGAGTTTAAGGGTGTTACTATCCCGGATGCAATTAGGGTCACCGATTTGGGAATTCTCATTGACGAGCGGCTTAGGTTTCCTGAACATTGTTCAGCGGTGGTCAAAAAATCGAATAGAATGCTTGGTCTCATTTTCAAAAAGGTCTCTTCGCGTTCTCCTGAAGTCATTCTTCCGCTTTTTCGAGGTTTAGTTCGTCCCGGACTGGAATATGCTGTAAGGTTTTGGAGACCATACCTACAGAGGGACATAGACTTGGCTGAAGGGGATGCAGAGAAGAGCTACACGTGTCATTATTGGAACACGGGGCTTGAGTTATGAAGAGAGACTTCATTTTTTGAATATTTTTACATTGGATGAACGCAGATGTCGAGGAGATATGATCGAAGTGTTCAAAATTTTCAATGTGATGGATAGAATGGACCATGAACTTTTAGTACACCGCCAATCGACTGCTTTTACAAGGGGACACCAGTATCGATTGGTAAGGGACAATGCGAGGTTATGGTGTCGCAGGGAATATTTCTCTAATAGAGTTGTCAATAAATGGAATAGTTTACCCCCGGAGGTAGTAAATTGCAACACAATTGACACGTTTAAAAATAAATACGATAAACATGTTTGGGTAAATCGAGAAGCTCTGTCCATACTTAGAATAAGACAACTATAAGTATTCTTTATGGGCGTTGTATAATATTTTATCATGTGTATATATTGTTTATAAATACATTTTTAATTGGGTTGCTTTATTTTTGAAATATATGACATCCATATTTGTTATGGGCATCTTTTTCTCAGCCACCTCGCTGGGCATTTTGCCGGTTGTGGTGTTGTATTTGTATATAAAGCTCATACGTATGACCGGATAACCAAGCGGAGATCGAGATGTAGCCCGAAAAGAAAATTCACATTCCTCTGTGGGGAATCGAACCTCTAATCTTTCACTGTCCGGGCGAGTGTTCTAACCATTGAACTACAATGGACAGACATTTTCACTCCTTAGAGCATATGTATGAATGCTGAACGGGACTGCGCATGGGCAGCCGCCTAGCTCCACAGAGGAATGCGAATTTTCTTTCCGAACTATATATACATCTCGATCTCCGCTTGGTTATCCAGGCCTTCATATGAACAGCGGAGAGTGACATCGTGTTTCTCTCTCTATAAAGCTGATAGGTTACATTCGAGCAAATGTAACCAATATAAGCTTATTGGTTGATTTTTTTCCTTTCAAATTTTGTGAAAGACCTTTTCTTAAAGTTTTATAGTGTACTTAGGGCCAAAAACTCAATCATGTATGCGTAATGCCTAACATCGTCTGGTAGACGTAACATTATGTCTTCGACTGTATTGGTTTCATCCGTACTTTTGTCAGTCATTGTTAAATTTTGAAGAGGAGGGGGGGGGGGGGTAGGGTCTAACTCTTTTGTCTTTTAATAGGCTTCCGTCGTTTCCGATGTTCACGATTCGCTTCGACATTTTAGCGAATGTTAAAGTGTTGTACCGTACTAGCGAACGAATGATGGACCTAACCATAGGCGTGCGCAGGATTTTCCTCAAGGAGAGTTTTCAAAGAAAAAAAAAATTATCCTAGGGAAAAAGGGGGTAGGGAGTTACGTTTTCCCCTGCAAAATAACACTATAATCTCAGCACGGAAGGGGGGGGGGCTTAGAACCTCCTCGCCCTGGAGAGACGTACGCAAGAAGTGGTGCTCAGGAGGCCAGTGGCTCCCCCCCCCCCAAGCCGACCAAAAATTATATGAAAAAATAGTATTTCAGTGGAAAAAAATTTTAACATCGCAATAAAATATCCTTTTTATGCTATATTAAAAAGTTTCTGTTAATTTAAATGCCCTTTGAAGGATGTTATATATAACTCAAAACTTCTCTTAAAGGAAAATTTTTGTGCCTCCTCCAAAGGTCGATGGTGCGTACGCCCCTGCCTCTCTTGCGTACGCCAATTGTCCTAGCAATACTTCTAATTGAAGGAAGCGGATGATTATGAATTCAATGAGCGAATTAGAGGTTTCTAAGCACCCTCTTTAATAATGGGCACCAAGAAGCCGAATGTTTCAGAAACGACCTTTCATTCTATGCATCTGGGTTTAAATCGGATTTGGACAAGACTTGCACGATCGGGAAAAAATATTTGGCTCTCTTCAAATTGAATATATTCCGTAACTGCACGAGTTTCTGATAATTCAAATTTATTGATCCCATAACCATACATGTATTACATCACACAATGCAGATTAACATCAAACTCGTGTCGGAGGAACACATTACCCAGCCCTCACACGGTCTTTTTCCGCGTCGACATTCCGTGATTTCGAGCGGCGAATCTGATCGGATAGTTCGTTCGCGAACTGCAAGAAAACGGATTCGCCGACGTTTATGGACAGCAAGCGCAACACGAAGTAATCACCGATGCCGCCCTTCGACTCGATGAAATCTACGATACGTGCAGCGCGAATGGGATCCATTTTCGAGGATAGAATACCTGATCGGATGGACCTAGAAGCAATCACGATCAAGTTCAGAACCAGATTCAACACTGTAAACGCGCAAAGTGCGTAAAACCAATAACAGAGGTTAAAGTAAAATTTTCCGTTGTAGATGTTCAGATGCAATTTGCACAGAGTGTAGTGCTTCTGGAAGAATCCGGTGCTATCCGACCCCATGTAAGAGCAGTTGGTCACCCACGGGAATATGCGGATCATCTGGTTACCCGCGACGGACTCTTCCCATTTCATTTCGATGAAATCAAACCCGTAACCGAAAATGTTTCCTCCCAAAAACAAATGGACGAAGCACATCTGTAAAGAAACGTTCACGAGGTAGAGAATCTTGGAAATCATGTAGTTTGCGAAGTACAACCCGTGCTTCCCGATCCGATTCATCGCGTACTCCACCAGGAAGTGGATCCGCTTCTTCTTTGCCCTCTCGTCCATGATCGGGAATTTGTGCGCCATGACGATCTTCCTCATGTGCCCGTTCTCGCACGTCTTCCACAGCAACCTCGGAGCGTAGAAAAGCGTCGCCTCGAAAACCAACAGCGTCGAAATGAGAATGTAGTCACCGTACGAGTGGAAAACGCTCTCTTCCTGTAACTGTACGTGCTTGCTGATCCCTGGGTAGGCCTTGCAGTATGCGTTGATCGAATCGACTGGGATGCCGTCGATGGGGTCGCAGGAGATCCCCTTCCCATAGTAGTCGAGTGTGGGTCCTACGATCGAAAAAGCTAGAAGAGCCGCGGTGGTCAGTCCATAATGCAACATAGCCGTAAAGCCATTTATGATCACGTCTCCATTTTTGATTTCGTATGAACTCATCGTGCCAACCACAGTATAGGATCCAAAGTAGAATAAAGCAAGAAACTGCGTCAAACAGTCCCGATGGAACCTGTGTCAACGGAAAAAAAGGAGCAATTATTCATCTGAACGAGACACACATCGCATCAGAAGCGTGCTTCTTAATCTTATGGCCCGTGATGCACATGCCACTAAGTAGCACGGAAGCATGCCACTTTCAAGCATACGCAACCAATGAGATTGTTCGTAACATTCGTGCATATGTTACCAATAATCTCATTGGTTGCGTATGTTCGAAAGCGGCATACTTTTGTGCTATTAATAAGGAAAGGGTCCAAAGGTGTCATCCTCAAAAAAATTATGAAAATATTTAAGTATATTCATCCTGCCCAGAAACATAAAAAAGTAGCGGTGGAATGCAATTATTAAAGCTACAAAAAATTATTGAAAATGACAATGGTTGGCTACTCATCATTTCTCGCGCTTGTTGGCGATATCCATGAAAAAATGTCTCTTTCCCTCTTTTCCCTTTCCCCCCGAAACGCTCGTTGTTTCTCTTTTTTTCTGTCTGTGCTGTATCTAAACTTGTAAGAATGACGCCGTTCGAAGACTTTAGGGTTGCGATATGTTTAATTTCATTCTTGGCCTCTATTGGCGTCCAAAATATTGATATTCGCGATTTTTTGAGTGATACATAGGCTGACCATATTTTCTCGACAGAAATACGGGACATTGGGATTGAAAATACGGGACATCGCCAATTATCGCCAAAACAACGCCAAAACCGAACAAAGTTGCCAAATATTGTTGAAATTACGGAAAAATCACAATGGCGAGGAAATGATGCATCGCTGCAAATTGCAGTAGATTAAAATATGTTCCACGAAAAACAAACGTTCAAGACAAATGTGGGAGATTAATATTCTCATATATAGTTGTAATTATCGTAAAATAATTTATGAGTTGAAAAATAATGTCAATCTTTGACTTCAATAAAGAATAAAAATTCAAGTAGGCTTCGTGTAAAATACGGGAAAAACCGGGACACTTTTGCTAAAAAGTCGGGACGGCCAAAAAAACAGAAAATAACGGGACTGTCCCGGGAAATACGGGACGTATGGTCACCCTAGTGATACATAATAATTCCACCGAATGTTTTTATATTTTTGTGCTCATATTTAAAATGAATAGAATTAGTGGTAATTTTTTCGAAACTTTTTTAGGGTGACACCTTTGGACCCTTTCCTTGTTAATGACATTTGTATCACGGACCTTTATTTAATAGGGGGTCATAGACTTGGAAGTCTGGGGGAGGGGGGCAAGATGATGATGATATCACTTTATAAAGACATTAGACTAGTCGACTTCACCTTTGACGCTGGGCAATACGCCCCGTATCTCCGTTCATGCTTTATTTGTCCGCGCTGCTCTCAAACAACAAGTTTCTTATATTTTTCAAGTTAAAACATTCCATACTTTGAGCTCGTTTCAGCATTGATGCTTTAAGCAAAAACATCCTAAAACATCAGATTTTTATTTGCGAGCCATTCGTGAAGTTTCTAAAATTACCAGCAGAATGGCTCAATGGTACACGTCTCCTATTTTAATGATAAGCCAAGCGAGAACGATTTTTGACCCTTGCATTTTGGAGGGAAATAGCATGTTAGCATGTGCGGAGGGGACAGATTGCTATAATTCTTCAACACTGGTAGCAAGGGCGTAGCGAGAGGGAAGGGGGGGGGGTACTTGGGAGTCTGGTTCCCCCCCCCCCCCGATATTCAGCAAATTTATTCAGCAAATTAGTAGCAACCCTTCTCGATTGAGGGAGTTGATTGTGATGCAGGGTAAAGAAACCTATCTCCGACAACGAGTATTAGGGCCTCCTCACACGGGTATACTAAAGTACGACAAGTGATAGGAGACTCGGTATCCAGAGGACAGACACGTATATTTCTGAAGAGCTCCTCATACGAGGATATTAGCGTATTGGCGACGAAATATCCTACGCAACGGAGTCACTTGGCGACTTGTATGCTGGTCGAACGCCAACATTTGTTGCGCAATATTCCTCGGTATTATCGCGGGCTAGCCTGTTCGATGGGGTCGGATTTATGGTATTTTTGATATTAGTGGATGTACACATGCCCCCCCCCCCAGGGTGGGGCTCACAAGGCCTGGAGCAATTACTATCGTTATTTCATGCTATAAATTCACCATAGAAGGGCCTGTGAAAAGTCTGGCCTAAGGGCCCTGCTCAAGAAGTGGGTGAACGCGTGTACAATAATTTTCGTCTATTTATCTTTTTTTCTCGTACATAATAGTGTAGGACGATATATATGGTTACTTATAATAAAATCAACTGCATCGCAGCTAGAATCGCTAAAAATCTGATTCTTTCCTAACTCGGTTCACACTTCGTCGTTTTAACTCATTTTAGAGGGCTTTGAGAGTTTTTAGTAGTGCCGCGTGAGGGGGAACAGGCAACTGGACTCGTTCAAAAGTCAACTCGACTCTAAAGTTGAGGTTACTGAAGTTCAATTCGAGTATTCCCGTGTGATGAGGCACTTAACTAATCAGCCGGGGTGGCTCTACCTACCCGGGTGCGTAACCTCATGTGCCATCCTTAAAGACGACCCTGGTAGAAGGTTGAAAGGGCTTTAGCCAAGGGAAACTCTTGGATATCCCTAAACTTAGGCTGACCATATTTCCTCGAGAGAAATACGGGACATCGCCAATTATCGCCAAAAATGCCGATAAAACCAAACGAAGTTGCCAAATATTGTTGAAATTACGGAAAAATCAAAATGGCGGGAAATGAACCATTACTGCAAATTGAAGTGAATTAAAATGAATTCCACGAAGAAAAACGTTCACCAAGACGAATGTGGGAGATTAATATTCTCTTTTATAGTTGTAATTGTCATAAAATAATTTATGAGTTGAAAAGTAATGTCAATCTTTGACTTCAATAAAGAATAAAAATTCAAGTTGGCTTAGTGTAAAATACGGGAATACCCGGGACACTTTTGCCAAAAAGTCGGGACGACAAAAAAAAAACCAACAAATACCGGGACAGTCCCGGGAAATACGGGTCGTATGGTCACCCTGCCCTAAACCCGACTTTTTACCAGTGCAAAGCGTACAAAAACATCATGGACCATACGTCCCGCTTTCAAAGAAACTCCCGTTTTTTGGTCCAGCATTATTTTATCATTCTTTATTATACCAGATAATTTTTTCCACAGAAATTCAATTTTATATATATAGATAGAGTAGAAAATAGATATAACCTTAATATCTTGGTATTTCTGGCAGAATACGGAATACATTGTTTTTGTAGTTAGATATCAACATTTTGGTATTTAATATTCCCAACTTGCATAGCGACCTTGTCTGACAGGGAAGGATTCAATTTGTTCTCATGGATTTTTGCATAAATTTCTCCTGGAATAGATTTAATTCTAGAGCCTTCGCTCTTACATCTGCTTTCCGTAGGGGATTCACCTGCAGCCAACAACAATGCAAGCCGTCTTACCCTCTTTTCAGATACTTCATATAAACTCACGAATGCATTTTACGGACAAAATACACTCATGTCCATAAATTAAAGATAATTCAGAATCACATGGAAATCGAAACCTAAAGTAAAAATTTCACCTGTAGATTTATCACACACATCTGCAAGAATAATATGCAAATTTCAGGAAGCCACCAGATGATGCCGATAGTACGTCACAATGACGAGAGTGTAAGGGGGGGGGGGTATATAAGGAATGGTGGCAAAGAAGTAAAATTGTTCACAAGAGTTCTGTAAGGCACTCAGTGCCATAAGCGAATAGTTATGACACAGAGGACGCATGTGGATGATTTTTTACGTGGTAGTATTATCGGCCGCCTGGAATGTGGGCGTACTCAGATGGAAGTATCCGAGTAACTTGGCATTGCCCAAAGTGTCATCTCTAGGCTTTGGCAACGATTCCAAGATAACGGAAATGTCAGTAGACGTTGCAGTACAGGTCGCCCCCGAGTTACAACGCCAAATGAAGACCGGTATTTGACAGTAACTGCCAAAAGAAGCAGACGGAGCAAAGCATCCGACCTGTCTCGTCAGCTATGGGCAGTCACGGGTACCACAGTTTCAAGGCAAACCGTGTACAGACGTTTGGGAGATATTGGTCTATATGCTCGCAGGCCTGTCAGATGTGTTCCGCTCACGGCAACTCCCTGTCAGCAGCGATTAGCGTGGAGTAGAGAACATGCAATGTGGACATCGTCACAGTGGGCTTGTGTGATGTTTTCCGACGAGTCCAGGTTTAGCTTGCAGTCTGATTCACGTCGGACTTTCATACGGAGAACGCCAGGTACCCGTTACCACCAAGACAACATCATTGAACGACACCGTTACGGTGGTGCAGCATTGCTCGTTTGGGGTGGAATTATACTGGGTTCCAGAACAGATCTGCATGTTCAAACCGGAACCATGAAAGCTCAAATTTATCGGGACATCATTCTGGAACAACATGTACGTTTGTTTAGGGGTGCCATAGGCGCAGAATTTGTGTTTATGGATGACAACGCCCGTCCTCACCGAGCAAACATCGTAAACGAATGCCTTGAATCTGAGGATATAACCCGTATGGAATGGCCAGCATTCTCACCTGACTTGAATCCGATAGAGCATGTGTGGGACATGCTTGGCCGACGAGTTGCAGCCCGTCAACCACCTCCTACATGTGAACTTCGGAGAGCTTTGCTTGCTGAGTGGAGTGATCTTCCCCAAGATCAGATCGATAATTTGATACTCAGCATGCCTAGGTGTTGTACGGACTGTATTTCATCGCATGGGAGACATACAATGTATTAACCATCATACCAACCATGCATGTAATAGTAAGTTTTTGTAAAGGAGATATTTTTTACAATTGCTCCAGGGAGCAAAAATCGTAGTTTTTATGAATGGTATCATACATGCACCATCGTTTTTGCTCTTTATCTTTCGTTTAATAGATGGGCTTTATGAATAAGTAACGGTTGTTTTGTTTCTGAACCTTTATTTGCCGGAGCTGGCATTATCCTTAATTTATGGACATGAGTGTATATATGTACGAACGTTTGGTTCCGCGTCAATCAAAACACTATACAAAACATTGCAACATCACAGAAAAATCAATTTCTGGGATTTCCAGTCACTTGCGCAGATGGTTTGAAAAAGGCACGAGTCCAGTATTGATGCCCCTTTTAAAACAAACAGTAAATTCAGAGTTACCCACTAAAGCCATGCTGAATATTGGATTTGTACCATTTTGACACAAAACGGTGTAACTAAGCCTCGTCCATATTCCTCGGCGGAACCTCTAACGAATTGGTACATGCGAGAATGTGCGTGTACGTGTAGTGAAACCTGACGTGAAGTTTGTTTCTGTGTAATGCTTGTCATGTGTAGTGCTGCCATCTGACACCAGTTTTTCTAACTATGAGTGGAGTGTAATGATTGAATAATTTATCGTTGCAGGCCTGTTGCTCTCTGTGGCGAGATTTTTGAATGGGGGAGATCGGCTGGCATTCGTGCCTCGAAGTTGGGATGCACCTAAGCCTACAGAACGTAAGAACACTCATAAAACATTTTCGAGGAAAGAAAAAATGTGACGATTCCCTTTTCCAAACAACTGATTCAATTTATCTCGCTTGTACTTCGACTATTGTCCAAATTTGTAGTCAAAAACCCTGACGTAAAGGAGTTAAACAGTGATCTGGTAAAAGAAAATATCGAATGTTCAAAACTTCTTCATACTGAAATGATAGGGTCATATACGAGTCTCTAGATATAGGGACGACATTTTTTCTCAATACTCTGAACTAAAACGACATTTTGCGTAATCTTTAATTCTTGTAGATAACATTTCACAAATTACAGTGTCTAAGCTCGAATTATCTTCCGTATTACGTTCTGGGCAGCCATAGTGACTATAACCAAGTTTCCCTGATTTCCGCTGTTTCTTCAAACAAATGCGGATTCCTCTTAATCGTCAAGAAATAAAATGACCAATGGGCTTCTGATCAGCGAAATAAGCAAACATCTTGAGTCAGATCGGACCTGAGAAGTCACCTTCGGTCTCTTTGGAAGCATAAATTAAGTAACAATAACGCATGCCTCAGTAACAACAACCGGAGTACACTGTACGTGCTCCTGGCGGGATTATAGTGACGCATCGGCACGAAATGTTTTGAAAAGTCACACACAGAATTATAGTAACGTCGAGATATTAATCTCGCGAAGAAAGGACATAATCGTAGGCGGAGATAGACTTGGAAGTCTGGGGGGGGGGGCGGGGGCAAGATGATGATGATGATGATGATGATGTCAATTCATATACACGTTAGATCAGTTGACTCCACCTTTGACGCTGAAGGGGGGGGGGGGGGTAATGCCCCCGTACCTCCGCCCATGTATATAATTCCCTATCGAATCAAGAAACTTTCAACAAAATCTTTTTTGATTTAAAATCTGTTCGAGAAAATTGAAAACTAACAGTTACATCGACGGAAGTGGCCATTTCTTTTTTCAGAAAATATCACTCATAAATAGGCTGACCATATTTCCTCGAGAGAAATACGGGACATCGGGATTCCAAATACGGGAAAATACGGGACTTCGCCAATTATCGCCAAAAACGACGCCAAAACCAAACAAAGTTGCCAAATATTGTTGAAATTACGGAAAAATCACAATGGCGGGAAATGATGCATTACTGCAAATTGCAGTGGATTAAAATGTATTCCACGGAAAAAAAACGTTTACCAAGGCAAATGTGAGAGATTAATATCCCATATATAGTTGTAACTATCATAAAATAATTTGAGATGAAAAATAATTTCAATCTTCGACTTTAATAAAGAATAAAAATTCAAGTAGGCTTCGTGTGAAATACGGGAAAAACCGGGACACTTTTGCCAAAAAGTCGGGACGGCCAAAAAAAGAGAAAATACCGGGACTGTCCCGGGAAATACGGGACGTATGGTCACCCTACTCATAAATGAACAAGATCGCGTGGTTGCCCTAAAATAATGTATATTCAGTATTAAATCTGATAACCTCTTCAAACCTGAAACTAACCATTGAAAAAAAATGAAAAATTCGATAGATTTGTTCTCGTCCAATGCCAAGATTCCCTTCAAAAAAAGAAAAAAAAATTAATTTGGGTCGATATCTTTACTAAGACCATTCGAGTTACGTACCCCTTACGCACACCTCAAATCTTAACTTCAAAAATTCAAAAACAGAACCATTAAAACCATCAAAAATGAAGGTAAACATGTGTACTTCTAGAGAGCAGGTGTTTTCAACCTTTCAGACACCGCGGGCCAAATTGAAATTTCCCACAATTGAACCAGATTTGCGAGGGTTTCTTATGTGATCTTAGTAGAAGGGGGGGGGGCAATGGGACCCCGAGTTGAACGGGGCCAAAAATAATTCACTTTTATTCATTCTGAAATTATTTATTTTATCGATTAGCAGTTTTGATACTTTTCTCACTAATTTTGGAGAAGTTTCTGATCAATTACTGATTTATCTTCATCTCTGGAATATCACTTTGAATGATTCTGTAATTATTTATTACGGTAATTCTGTAATTATTTCCTTCTCAATATAATGTGAAATTATTTCTTTCAATATGCAGAAATTATGCAGTTATTCTTATATTGTGAAATTATTTCTTTCATTGATTCATAAATTATTTTTCACGCTTATTCTGAAATTCATTGTTTCAAAATGTCTGATTTTTCATTAATTCCAGAATTATTTTTGTCATTTAGGGGCCGTTCAAGTATTACGTCAGCAAATTTTTCGCCATTTCTGACCCCCTTCTCCCCCCCTCCTTCCTGTCAGCAAAGGTTAGCAAAACTCTGAACCCCCCTTTGTCAACAAAATTTCGTCAGCACTGCCCCCTACCTCCTAACGCATATTGGTGGGATCAGAAACGTACGCGGGAGGAGGGGGGGGGGCTTGGGGGCTCGTGCGCCTCTCCCCCCCAAGACGAAAAAAAAAAAATTTTTTTAATGCGAAAAATTTAAATTTCGAAAGAAAATGCCTTTACATGTTATTATAATCAATTTCTGTTCATTTTAATGATATTTGAAGGGTAAGAACTCACAAAATTTCTCTTTTAGAAATTCATTGCAACCCACCCTTTAAGCCATATATGGTAAACCCTTGACACGTGGACCAAATGTGGCCCTAAAGGTTGTCTGATGTGGCTTGCCCCCTAAACCTAATTCTGTAAATATGAACTAAGCGACACGTTTACAAATCGCTTAAATGACCCGTGGCACAATTCCAGAGCATTTACGTGGCCTATCGCACATTTTTCAGATCACTGAAGTACGCCTCGAAGATCACTTAAGTAACCCGCGACACAGTTCCACAACACTTAAACGATCCGTGGCACAGTTTTAGAGCACTTAAGTGCCCCCCCCCCCAGTGCGGTTCTACATCACTCAAGTTACCCGCGGAACATTCCCAGATTACTTAAGTGATCCGCGGCATCATTATGGATCACTTAAGTGATACGTGGCACAGTTCCAGGGCACTTAAGTAGTGGCCCGGACACATTTCCATAGCACTTGAAGCAGGGGCGTAGCCAGAAATTTCGTTCGGGGGGGGGGGAAGACCACTTTCATTTCGGGGGGGGGACCAAAGTGACAGAACAATGGATTTGGCCATCTTTTTCCCTTTTTTCGGTCATTTTCTCACATTTCGGGGGGGGGGGACTTGGGGGGGGGGGCAGACCCTCAAGTCCCCCCCCCCCTCGCTACGCCCTTGACTTGAAGGATCCGTGGTTGTGTAGGGGACTTATCAATAGGAAGAATGTTAGTTCAGTTGCCCACAAACAGCGAAAGGTTTTTCTCGTTTTTGGCGCATTGAGTAAGATGCCATTAAGAACATTTTTATCTTCATAAAGGGTGGTTGATGACGTAAGCATCATCCAACCCCCCCCCTCCCCCCTTATCGATGCTGACGTAATACTTGAATGACCCCTTATTCCAAAATTATTTCTTTTCATTAATTTTAACTAAAATATTTATTACTCAACTAAAAGATTAAAAACTTCAATTTATCTTAGAATTGATCGGTTTTCAACCATTTTCTGAAATTGTTCGGCGGTCCATGACAAAAAAAGCTCCGAGGGCCAGATGTGGCCAGCGGGCCATGCGTTGAGACTCCTGCTCTAGAGCGAAGAGCATTAAAAAAGAGATAAGAAAATTAACTTATACCTGATAAGTAAGTCTTCGGTCAGTGGCGTCGCTCTGTTACCGGTAATGTAAAAACTTCGACTATACTTCTCTCTGGAATGAAGACAGCAGCAGCAACGAACGCGACGGAGGCGGCAGCAAGAATGACTCAACCAACTACATCAACAGTTGGTGTCGAGGCAGAAAAAGAATGTTCTCGAATATTTGTTTTATTTCATTTTTGAGTTTGCGCAGTAGAACGTGCCCAGACGTCGTCCATTCTTCGTCACTTATTGCAGCTTTTGCAAACACAGCCACGTGAAACGCAACTCCTTAGGGGAATCCAGCAATGGTGTAGACACAGCGGAACCGCTCCTAACGCAGCGTTTTCCAGCGTGAAAGATCGCGCGGAACCCCTTCACGATTACGAAACTGTTCCGCGGAACCCTTGAAAACTTTTGAATATTTCTTCAATGTACAGGGTGTCCCAAAAGTTCTCATTCGCTCGGCGAAACAAGAATCCTCACTTGTAATACAGATAAAGTGTCTAAAAAATATTTGTGTTACATAGTGTAACCATATGATGAGCTATATTTTACGGGACAAAATTATTTTTTCATGATATTCAGCTATTTCCATCGGTTAAGTAAAAATGCTGATTTTGTTTTGTATTCATAAAATTCTGTGCAAGTATCTTCGAAATGTTATCTAATAATAATAACCAACGAGTTTAAATTATAATGAAAAATATAATATATAGATATTTTCAAGTATGAAAATAACTGAGATTAAATGTTCTGTTCATCATAAAGGATACAAATACAACGCCACAACAGGCAAAAATTGCCCAACGAGGTGGCTGACTTAAGAACATCATGGATCCCCGAGCCATTTTTTGGAGGCCCTACCTACTACTGCTACACCGCACATGAAACAACCCCCCCCTCCCCGCGGAACCCCCAACGAATCGGTACATGCGGGAATGTGCGTGTACGTGTAGTGAAACCTGACGAAGTTTTTTTTTGTTTCTCTGTAATGCTTGTTATGTGTAGTGCTGCCTTCTGCCACCAGTTTTTCTAACTATGAGTGAAGTGTTATGATTGAATGATTTATCGTTGTAGGACTGTTGCTCTCTGTGGCGAGACTTTTTAACGGGGAGATCGGCTCGCAGTTGCGCCTTGAAGTTGGGAACCACAGAAAACCAACTTCAGCCGACCACCACTGTGGGGTTCGAACCCGGATCCTCGCACCGCGAGTCCGTCACTATAACCACTCGACCACCACAGTGGCGCAACTATTATTAATGCAACTATCATTACTGTTGCCTTTATGCAACAGAACGGTAAAGTTCTATTTTTAACGTTCAGAATGCAAAGTATTGTGTATATAATAATGTGCTTATAATGTATATAGTATAATAAACCAGCGGTTTTCAATCTTTTCTAACTCGTGGAGCCCTTTTCAGTGTATAATTTCTACGGCGGAGTTCTGTTTGACTCGAGGAGCCTTTTTTAATTATATAATTGATACGGTGGCATCCCTTTAAGCCTCTTTATTTATCAAATTTACTGATTGATTTTATTTTCCTCGAACGGCTGCGGAGCACCGGTTGAGAAGCACTTAAAACAAAAAAAACTGATATATAAGTAAAGTTTTCAACCAGTGTGCCGTGTGAGAATCGTAGGCGTGTTGTAGAAAGTTTAAGGAAATTTATCAGATTAATTTTTAAAACACGTCTGAAGCTATACAAAATGTTCATTATACAGTACTTACACTTGAAGTAACGTTTCTTAATTGTGCGAAAATTTTTTTTTTCTTCTATTTAGTGCATGTGGAACAGCTAATTGAAATATTACTTGAGAGGAAGAAATGAGAAAAAGCAATTAAAGTACAGGGTGATTATAAAAAAACTATCCCGACATATGGGCCCCTAACAATCATACCATTCACAGAAACTGAATGAAATTTTGGCATAAGGTATTTTGAGGTATGCGCTCAAGAATGATATGGAAAACAACAGTGTCACTCTAACAGTTACGGTTACAGTGAGAAAATTTCGGAAATATCAAATGGCAACACCAAGTTTTTTGTATTGGAATGTGATCTCCATTGTGAAAAACCCTAAATAGAGCGTTCGAACGGCAAGTGTAGCATGAAAATCACCGGCGGTAGATAGGCTAAAAGTGAGGACAACCAATAAGGACAGAGAATTGTGTTTCACAAATTTTCCACATGACCTCCTTCACACACGATGACACTTTGCATGCGGCAGATGGTGGATTGCACTGCAGCACGTACCATGGCAATAGGAATCTCTTGAATCGCAGTTCTGATGGCATCTTTCAAATCAGATGCACTTTGCGGACGAAACTGATACACTTTAGATTTCAGATATCCCCACAGCCAGAAATCCATTGGTGTGAGATCAGGAGACCTTGGTGGCCACGGAAACGGGAAATGACGGGAGATAACTCTGTCACCAAACTGTTGACTGAAGACCCTACATGTGGAGGAGCGCCATCTTGCATCCACACAACTTCAGATAGAGCATTTTGCCATTGCAATGCGGGAATCGCGTAACGAGTTAACATGTCCAGATAGCGAGCACTCGTTACTGTACATGTTGCAGATCACCGGCAGTAACCTCTTCAAAAAAATAAGGGCCGAGGATGAACGTACTCGTTATACCACACCACACAGTCACTTTTTCCTCGTGTAATGGACGTGCAAGCACATCATGTGGATTATTGTCTGCCCAGTGCACACAATTTTTCGAATTCACGTTACCAGTTAACGAGAAATGCGCCTCATCTGTCCACAGAATGCGTAAAGGCCAGCTGCTATCTTCATCGTACCGGATAAGGAATTGATTCACAAAATCCAGCCGTAATTGATAGTCTCCCGCTTCCAACATCTGGACACGCTGGAATCGATACGGAAACATGTTTAGAACAGAGCGCAGAATCTTGCGGACAGTTGAATTCGCAGATTCAGAACACGTGAAACACCGCGTGCACTTGCGGGACGAACTGTGCTTATCGTCTGATGAACTTCTGCAATAGCTTCCACGGGAACGGAAGGTCGTCCAGACCGAGGTCTATCGCATGTGCAACCAGTTTCTTCAAATTTACGAATCAAGTCCCGTACAGCTTTGACAGTGCACGGGCCTCGCCGTAATCCATGGTTTCTGCGGTTTTTTTGTATTAGAATGCGATCTCCATACTGAAAAACACTAAATAGCGTTGGAATGGCACCTGTAGCACGAAAATCCCCGGAGCTAGGCAAGGAAAAAGGACATCGCCGTGCACCAGAGCATTGTTTCATTCGTCACACCGTTTCTTCGATCCCAGCCTGATTACTCCCCCACAAGTCCATGTGGAAAATTTGTGAAACACAATAAAATGCTTTATTTTATGCTGCTTCTCTGTCCTTATTGGTTGTTCTTTACTTTTAGCCTATCTACCGCCGGTGATTTTCATGCAACAGTTGCCGTTCGAACGCTATTTAGGGTTTTTCACAATGGAGATCACATTCCAATACAAAAAACTTGGTGTTGCCATTTGATATTTCCGAAATTTTCTCACTGTAACCGTAACTGTTAGAGTGACACTGTTGTTTTCCATATCATTCTTGAGCGCATACATCAAAACATCTTATGCCAAAATTTCATTCAGTTTCTGTGAATGGTATGATAGTTAGGGGCCCATATGTCGGGATAGTTTTTTTATAATCACCCCGTATATTAGCCATGCATTTTATAAATCATTTCTGTCATTTGATCGAATTGAGCAAAGCAATCTTTTTTTCTGCACTTGATAGTATCGAAAACAGAAATTTATACAAGAAAACTTTTAAGAGTGAAAAGACTGCCAACATTTCAATCTATCATATAGCTATTTACTCGAATTTAATGGCGCTAAATAAACAGCGGAATGGATAAGCGTTTTGGTGTATGAATTTAATTTTTTCTTAATTTGTTACCAATAAATTGTTTTAGACGTAAATTTTGTGTGTGTGTGTGGCTGGAATCATATTTATTTTTTATTTTATTTGAATTAAAAGTTTCGCGAGAGTGTCAATTTCAGGGTCTTAAAGTCCTCGTAGGCATAAGGGACGTGAAATGTCAAAACAATTGTCCCGCAACAGGAAGAAAAGATTGACTCCTCGAAATGGAACTATATAAACTGAAGAGCCAAACAAACTGGTACAGGCATGCGTATGCAAATAAAGAGATATGGAACCAATCAGAGTACGGCGCTGCGGTCGGCAACGCCTATGTAACACAAGTGTCTAGCATAGAATACTAAGAGATTTTTGATAGCTGGTGTCCTGTCGAAAAGACATGATTTTAACGATTATATTTTATTAGTGTTTTTTCATGTACGTCATGCTTTTATTCACGCAATTATTGGCGCTCACGACGCGGAGAGCATCCTGTGATTTTTCAAACTCGAAGGGACATCACTCATTCTTTGTTGTGCAGTTTCAGTGCTTCGGGTCGTGTGACATAACGCGTGACTTTGAATGCGAATCCCGCAGCGTCAAGATTTGTCACAAACATTTTTTTTGGATGTGTTTATTATTGCTGTGTTCGGGTGACGTGGAATTGAACCCTGGACCACTTAACCGGACACCTCCTCCATCTCAGAATGCTCAAACAACGCTGGATAATTTCCTCTCGATAGATGATGACTCGGTTACAGGCGACAAAAGGCCACGTGAATTCTCTCCCTATGCAAGGGGGATCTAACCTGACTCTCCGTGAGATCCTTGAAATTGTCCGGAAACTCGATGGCAAATTTGACACCTTCCAACAAAAAGTCAATAACATCGAAGCTCAAATGAATGACCCAAATACGCTTTGCAACACTTCATCTACAAAAATTAATGACTTATCATATATAATTTCTGCTCAAGCCGATGAGATTTCGTCACTGAAATCTAAAATCGATGACCTTGAAAACAGATCCCGCCGCGAAAACTTACTATTCTTCAATGTGAATTGCGATCAATCATCAGAAACCTGGGAAAAACATCAAAGGAGAAAATCAAAGAAATCTGTAAAAATCTGGGCTTGCCACGGGTCAACATCGATAGAGCACACAGACTGGGAAGATCCACTGAGGAAAAGCCATCACCGATCATCGCCAAAATCCCATCAACAGATGACCGGAACGTGATTTTGCAGAAATGGAAAGACCTGAAATCATACAATATCTCAGTCTGCCAGCAGGACTGTTCATCTGATTTGTGGAAAAAAAAGGCTATCTCGAACGGTAAGAGCGCTAGAATTTCGATGGATAAACTGATAATTAATGACGAAATTTACATTTGCAATACCGAATGCACTAATACAGTGAAAGTCTCAAATTCAAATGTATAAATATGGGTCGCCCTGTTTACAAAACGAGAGATCGTGTTCGCATGAATGTTTCTGGAAATAACATTCTCTCCCCCCCCCCCAACGATGGTTTATCCCAGCGTTTCTCAATCTTTCAGTATTTGCGACCCAATTTTCAATCATAATTTTCATCGCGCCCCCCCCCACAAATGCAGTACAGGGGGGCACCCCCCCCCCCATGAAATTTTCGGAACTTTCATATGGAATATTACATTCAAATAATTTGCTGAAAATTACTTTTATCAACTTATTTTAAACGAAAATAAAACAATCTTTCCTCTGAGAAAGTCACGAAAATACTGAACAATACGGGATGTATGTCAACCCATTCACAACAATTAGAAAAATCATCCCTCCCAACAGGGAGCTCTGTATCCCCCCCCGTTCCCTATCGAATTTATCGTGAATGTGTATGTTATAATCTGCGTGTAATTAGCTGATCGAGACAAAAAAAACTGCAGTAAAGGACCCCTTTATTCGTGGGAGACATTAGTTTTAGTTTCGGTTGGGGACTGCGGAGAGAAGGGAGATGCTTGTGGAAACGAGATCACGGGAGAAAGAGTTTGTGTGCATGTTTGATAGGAAATAGGTTTTTTTTTTGCGCTGTCGTATTCAAGTTAATATTAAATTATTTAAAATTAAAATAAAAAAAAAACAATGAATTTCAAGTGATTTTATTCTAGAGGAGGTGTATACGGTTTACAACGGTATTAAATACATATTACCGCAGTAGATTTGTACAGAAACATGGATACATTTTTAAGTGGGCGCGAGCGAGCAGTAGACGAAGCATCGACAAGTGCACAGAGTAGCGTGGTTCCAAAAAAAGAAAATATTCTCAAGAATACTTAAATTTCGGTTTTACCAGCACTGAAGTAAATGTAGAAGAAAGAATTCTATGTGTCATTTGCTCAAAAATTTTGGCAGCATGAAACCTAATAAACTTAAACGGCATTTGGAAACGCTTCATGCAAACGTACTCACGTTTTCCCCCACAGTGTGTCTGGACACATTGCATGATCCATAGAGAAGCTTTGGCTTCCAAAGAAATGAGCCCTGGTCTTAATAACGTGCTAACAACGGTTGTGACTGCAGTAAATTATATAAAAATGAGACCCCCTAAAATCAAGAATTTTTTCTGCACTTTGTAAAGATATGGGTGCAGTACATTCAGCGTTACTATTTTATTGCGAGTCGCGATGGTTATCACGTGGGAAATTTTTGCAACGTGTTTATGAATTAAGAGATGAAATCGCAATTTTTCTAGAAGAGGAAAACCGACCGGAAGCCGAGATGTTTCGAGATCGTTTATTTGTGATGAAATTGAGCTACTTGGTAGACATATTTGATAAATTAAATAAATTGAATCTTCAACTCCAAGGAGCAAATACACGTATGTTGGATACAAGTGATAAAGTTAGTGCTTTTTGTAGAAAATTAGAATTGTGGAGCAGAAATTTAAAGCAAAAAAAAAACTTAGAAATGTTTGCAAATGTGGATGAATGTGTTAAAACTTACAAAGCTGAAGAACAACGTGTGAAAGTGGTTTTTCTAACCATTGAAAATCATTTATCCATGCTGGCAAAGAATTTCAATTAGTATTTTCTTGCTGACGACAACTTGGTAGCAAGTTACGAGTGGGTTAGGGATCCATTCCGAAATACTCCCCCCATGGTCTCTCAACTGCTGAAGAAGAAATCTTCATAGACTTCACGGCAAGTGGCGAAATAAAAAGACAAAATTTAGTAATAAATCACTCTTTGAATTTTGGGCAGGGGTGGATGATGAGTTTTCTGCACTGAAAGAAAGAGCATTTCGTATACTATTACCATTTCCAACATCCTACCTTTGCGAAAGCGGATTTTCTGCAGTGGCTGCTTTGAAGACAAAATATAGATCTCAACTAAATATAGAAAAAGAACTCAGAGTGTCCATTTCTAATATTAAACCTTCCTTCGAAAAAGGAGGAGTCACGGGAGTCACTAAAAATAATTGAACTTGTTTTTAATTTATATTGGTATTCTAATTATTAAATACATTGTGCAGTACTGACAAAGTCCTATTTGAAGTGTATTATATCAGTGTAAATGCGAATTTTATTTTTTATTATCTTATAATGCATTTTGTTTTGCTTTCCTTTCAGAGTAAAATAATCATTTTTTTAAATAATACGTATTTCTTTCGATATGCTAGCGCCCCCTTTTCAGTACTATCGCGCCCCCCCCCCCAGGTTGAGAATCGCTGGTTTATCCTGTTGCATTGATCTAAGTAACAAAAGTTTTACTAATATATTACACTATAATATTGCCGGCTTATATAATAAGTGTGAATACCCTGATTTTTGGGAAGATTTTAAAAACCTAACGAAAATTTTTTTTTCGTTGGTAGAAACTTGGCACACTTCGGAATTCCGTTTGCCCGATCGACTGCAAAATTTTAAAACGATTCAAAGTTTGGCTGTTAAAGCGCATCTGGTTAGACCAAGTGGTGGCCTGATTTTTGGATACGACCCTCGTAAAATAACTATAATGTGAATATTTTAAAAATAACCCGTTTTTTTATTCTCCTTTCTGCTGAATATTTTGATTTCAGAAATTTACTGATTGCATGTTGTTATTTTCCTCCTATCCCAAGGTACGATGAAGATTTTGGAAATTTTACCGATTTCTTGAGCAGCTTGGGCTTTGAGAATATTATAATTTTGGGTGATATGAACGCTCGCACTGGAGGGTCGGCCGATGAGCATTTCACATTTCTCGGTGATGATCTTATTCATCGTAACTCCAAAGATCTCATTACAAATTGCAGAGGTAAACTCTTGAACCAGTTTTGTATGTTAGATAACCTGTTTATCTTAAACGGTGCTTTCACCCACGATGATCAAGGGAATTATACATTTTTAAGCCAAAACGGAGCCAGCGTAGTTGATTATATAATTGTGTCTCGAGATGTGTATGCTCATACGGTCGATTTTCAGGTGATCCATAAGTTAGGCTCCGATCACTTTCCCATTAAAGCGACCCTACATATGACCAACATAAATTGTTCTGAAAGACGTGGGGCATGCGTTCAATTAAATAAATCGGATGACAGAGGCAAACGATATTTGAACCTCGTCGAAACTCATTTTTCCACTAGCCCTGGCGTGAATCCGCAAGATTTGATTACGTATCTTACGCAAGCTGCAACAAAATATGGTTTAATATTTAAAGCAAACATCCTTAGGAGATCTCAAGCGTCGAAATCTCAGGGCTTAAAGGCCAGTCGTGGTCCAGGCTCTGTCCCTGATGGGATGTAAGCCATTTACCCGGGAGGGTTGGACCACGCTGAAACTCATCTCTGCCTCTACCGGGAGTCAAATCTCAGGGCTGGTTCGATGATGAGTGTAATATTGCTAGAACGGAATTATGGAAACTTTCAAAAGTTTTATACAAGAGTTATAATACTCATCATTACATGAACTTCAAATTGAGAGTATTTTGATGGCCTAAACAATCAACTAACTCATTGTACAGACTCAAAATCCTTTTGGCAAGTTATTAATAAATATAGAAAGAAAAAATCTCCTGTATCTAATATTGATTTAACCACATGGTACAATTATTTTTTTTCAATGTTTTCTGCGGGGGATGATCCAATTCCGATCAACACTATCTCTCATAATGCTATCAACCCAATTGACCCTATTTTAGATCCCGATATAACTGTTTCTGAACTTAAAAGTGTGATTCAAAACTTGAAATGTGGTAAAGCTCCTGGCTGGGACTGTTTAAAACTAGAGTTTTTCAAGTACCTCAAAGAATCCTCTCTTTTGACTGTTACTAAATATATTCAATAAAATTTACAGTGCAAGCAATATACCTGACTCCTGGATTGAAATAATTATTTGCCCAATATACAAAACAGGTGATCTTAACAGCCCCTCGAATTACAGACCAATCTCGTTAATACCCGTGGTCGCCAAACTTTTTACATCAATTTTAAACTCAAGACACTTAAGCTGGTTAAGTGTACACAATGTCCTTTTGGAAGAACAGGCTGGTTTTAGAAAGGGCTATGGTTGCATAGATCAGGCATTTGTTCTAAACTATTTTGTGCAGCATAAACTTAAGAGAAAAAGAGGAAAGTTTTATGATGCTTTCGTTGATTTCAAGAGTGCTTTTGACTCAGTTAACCATCAAATTTTGTGGTTAGTACTCCGAGAACTTAATTTGAGTGAAAATTTTGTATTGATGCTGGCGGATCTCTATAAAAAGGCCTCCGCCAGAGTTCGATGCTCAGAAGGCTTAACACAAGCGTTTGAGGTTAACACAGGTGTACTTCAGGGAGAGGTTTTGAGCCCTGTACTTTTTTCACTTTTTTTTAACACTCTTATTACCCGTTTGAATTCAGCTGGAATCTCGGATTTAGCATTTCCTAACGGCACGCCACTTAACATTCTACTATACGCAGATGACGCAGTAATTTTGGCGGATTCACCCGTAAACTTAAGAAGAAAAAATGTATATCCTCGAAAAATTCAGCAATGACTTCAAACTCACAGTCAATGTCAATAAAACAAAAGTTATGGTTTTCCGTAAAGGCGGAAAATGCTCTAAGCACGATGTCTTCTTTTATCAAAATAAAAAACTGGATACAGTTGGTTTTTACACCTATCTTGGAATCCCCTTTTCCTCTTCTGGTTCTTTTTTTGTAGCAAAAAATCACTTCTTTGCCAAGGGTACATCTGCAATGAACGCACGGTGGCCCTTACTTTCAGGAGCTAAAATTAACTCCCCGTTTGGTTGGTTTAAACTGTTTAATAGTATGGTAACCTCAGTTTTTTCTTATGGTTCTCCCATCTGGTCAATTCATTATCTCAATCCTCTAGAGCATTGTTTTTGCATTTTTGTAAAAACATTATTCAATCTCTCCAAATACACACCAGGTTATACGATAAGATTAGAACTCGGTTACACTGCCTTATCTGTGACGTTCATAAAATTGATAATTAAATACTGGATACGCATTCTTAAAATGCCTGAATCTAGATTTTGTAAGATCTCTTATCTGCATTTTTTTAGTAACTCAGTTACAGAAAATAGTTTTTACTGGGCCTCAGATCTCAAACTTCTCTTGGAAAACTCCGGATTTGCCTTCGTCTGGTTTTTGCAGGACCCTACCATAGCTGCAAAATATCTGCCCCAGATTTTGCAGGTTTATATTGACCAAAATATTCAAAAGGATATGAGCGCAATGGAAAATAGCATAAGAAATTCACACTACAGGCTTATTAAAACTGATTATGTACTCTCGAAAATTGATTTGTCGATTAAAAGGGGTCCTCTTTCAATTAAGAACGTTGCAAAATTCTATATTTATACGAGGCAAAACTCTCAAAATATCTTCTGACAAAGATTGTAATTTCTGCAATTTGAAAAAAATTAGAAACATGGTCTCGTGTAATTTTTTAATGTCCGACTTATAAGTACTACAGGAAAAAATATTTTTCTAATATCCTGATCGATAATGATATACATTCCTTTGTAACATACAGACATAAAAAAATACCACCAAATCGTAAACTTTCTCCTGTCTATCCTAAAACTACAGACTAAATGTCTGTATTTGTGTATTATGTGGGCCCGCAACTGGATGCTTGGTCACCCGGGGCAGGTGCGCATTTTGGCGCCCCCTTGTAGTGTTGAAGGAGAGATCTGAGAATACATTCTGCGCCCTTTCCGGTCCAGGGCACGAGGGCGGCCTGCTCCCCCTGGTTGCGGCCCTGTGTGTATATATATCTGTGTGTGTGTGTGTGTGTATTAATTTGTGCACAACTTTCCAGTTCTGACTTGTGCGTCCCCCCCCCCCCTTTAATCTTTAATATATATGTATATACCTCTTGATGGGACATAGCATCTCCGAGGTAGCGCTGAAATTTGGATTTTCACGTACGACCATTTCACGAGTGTACCGTGAATATCGGGAATCCGGTGAAAAATTAAATCTACGACATTGCTGCGGCCGGAAAAAGATCATGCAACAACGGGACTGACGAGAATCATTAAACGTGACAGACGTTGGACTGTTGAAGACTAGAAACACGTTGCCTGGTCTGACGAGTCTCGGTTCCGATTGCTTCGAGCTGATGAACGTGTACGGAGACAACCTCATGAATCCATGGACCCTACATGTCAACAGGGGACTGTTCAAGCTGGTGGAGGTTCTGTGATGGTATGGGGCGTGTGCAGTTGGCGTGATATGGGACCCCTGATACGTCTAGATACGACTCTGACAAGTGACAGGTACGTAAGCATCCTGTCTGATCACCTGCCCCCATTCATGTCCATTGTGCATTCCGACGGACTTGGACAATTTCAGCAGGACAATGCGACACCCCACACGTCCAGAATTGCTACAAAGTGGCTCCAGGAACACTCTTCTGACTTTAGACACTTCCGCTGGCCACCTAAATCCCCAGACATGAACATTATTGAACATATCTGGGATGCCTTGCAACGTGCTGTTCAGAAGAGATCTCCACCCCCCTCTCACTCCTACGGATTTATGGACAGCCCTGCAGGATTCATGGTGTCAATTACCTCCAGCACTACTTCAGACATTAGTCGAGTCCATGCCACGTCGTGTTGCGGCACTTCTGCGGGCTCGCGAAGGGGACCTACACGATATTAGGCAGGTGTACCAGTCTTTTTGGCTCTTCAGTGTATATCGGATTTTCCAAGTCAACAAATGTATTCTGATTTTATATTCTGTACTACGATATTGGTGAACTTCGTCGACAAACGATATCGCGGGGAGATACCGTTCTGCGTCGGATTCTCTGTGTCAGACGACGCCGACAAATGTATGCCAATGTTTTACGTCGAGCAATACTGAAATCTACGTCGTTCTATATCGATGTGGGGAAAGATACATTTTCGTGAGTAAAGGGCTATTTTTCGTGGCAGCGCAGATCTTTGAATACACACATTGAAATGTCAAGTTTGCTCCTCCTAAATTTTCTACTCTCAGTAGAAAATTGTTCTCGACGATCTCCTTTAAACATCAGAGTTTTGACGCCCAATTTCAAAAGTTAAAGCCCCTGCCATTATCGAAGCTCCCCCTGGTGGAGAGGGCCTCGTGTTGTTAAAATAGCTCAAGCTAACTTTATAGAAACTGCACAAAAATTCAGCATTAACGTAATCTCTAGTTTGCAATATTATCAGTTTTTCTGTGCTTGTGCCATCCTTTTGATGAATATCTTCAACTATACATACCATCAATCGAAAATTTTAGGATTTCCTGCCGGATGCTGGAAAACAACTGGCAAAGTTTTGTGTGGTGCCCCTTTTCTATCTTGATGCACGTGGTTGTTTTGCTTAATGGTTGATCCGGCCCTGTTCGTTCGACTAAAATACGCCAAGTCGCAAGGGATATCTCGTCACAAATACGCGAATATCCTCGTGTGAGGAGCAAGCACCTTACTGTCCGAAAACGACAAAACTGTTTATACAAAGCTATTCGGGACGACGCTGACAACGGATGTTCTGGCGCCAAGAAATGGCGATAATAGATATGAGAATGTAAACATTCTGAGCTCTGGCTTGTGTTTATGCAATAATCTTTAGAAGCAATAAGTTGGTGCAATTCATGAGCTCAATTATAGGGACCACGTGCGTTGTTATGAGTAACGTCGTATACGTAAGTCGAGCAGACAAATGTTCTCTGTGTCACCTACCGTAAAATTGGAACACTAAAATGAAGAGAAGCCGGCAAGAAGAAAACATTGAGACAGAGCTAGGGTTGCCAGGCATCCCGTGTATACGACGTACATGGGCAGAGACGGATTTAATGGCAGACGCACCAATTTCTGAAGGTCCCTTCAAACACCAATTTTACACTTTTTTTTTCTAATTTAAGGTTCGGATGCAGTCTCTTCAAATAGTAACACCTCGTAGGTATTTTACACGAATGGGTACTCTTGAGTTATAACCACACCACGCATTTCCGTCACCAAATTGGCTTGTTTCTTTCCGCACGCCTTGTTTCGTAGAAATGAACAAATTTACGGGCATTGTACTGAAGAAAATATTTAATACACTAAACAGGAGGCATGAATTCGAGGAAAAGTCTCCAAGAAAAACGCCCAAGTGGTATAGTTATAACGCCTGAGAGTACCCAAGAATGTGCGTAATACCACGCATATATGTTAAAATCGAAGTTTTTCCCGGCCCCAGAACTTTTTTCGTATTTTAATGTCAAATTTTCACATTAACTCGAAGTTTTCGGGAATAGGAGAAATTTCAAAAGTACCATTTATAGAGCCTCCCAGAGACGAATCGGAGTTGCGGTGTATAAATATGAAGGAACTTTCATCTTCTATTCTGGTTTTTTATTATTATTATTATAAACGTTCTCCAATGACATTAAACTCGGTCGTCTGTGTTGTTTGCAATACATTTGTTGCACATCTGGTCTTGCCGAAATCGCAATTTCCCTTCTTCCCAGTTGCGAGTGGATTTATGGTTCAAACGTGAGTACAAATTTTGATTGTGTGCATAGATTTTTCAAAAACTTCAAAGTGAAAGCTTTAGATTTGAAAGAAAAAACGTATCGATGAAAATAGAAAGAAATGCAGTTCTCACGAAACGGTATGTTGTTCCAAAGTTAAGGTATCTAATCCGAATACCGTATCAGAAATCTCGAAAAAACAAGGACATTATTCGAGCACAAGACTCTCTTCAAACTAATCATCCGTCCAAACTATTCATTTGATTCCCAGTTAAATATGATCGCATTAGAATAGTTTATCCTTGCCAATCTCCTTTCCTCCAATACATTGGAATCGGAATTTCCAATAAGTCGAACCAACGATAAGTTTTTATCGGCCGCTGCACATTGGAGCTATCGAGATTTGACTGTACTGTGTCGGCCGGAAAGAGTGAATTTTGGCGCCCTTCTGGTAATGCTGGAAATTGAATTCTGCGAATTTGATACGAGGACGATTTCCCCCCCCCCCCCCCCCACTCCCACACACACACACTAGTCACTCTGTTGATAATACAGCAATACGTTACACGTAGTACCATGTAGACCTGGGGGGATGTGCTCAACCTTCAGGAGAGCGCTGGCCAATCGAATGATTTGGATCACTTGCGTGGTTCGATATATGGTCGTGATTCGCATGACTTTTATGTATTTTACTATCTACCGCATTTTAACGTGTATAAGGGAACCCCAGTTTAGTTAAATAGTTACTAAATTGGAGGTGGAGAGATCAACAACAACGATATGCTGATGACACAACTCTGGTGGGAGAATCTGAAGAACATCATATCGGGAGTAAAAACAGAAAGTGAGAAGCTTGGACTCTACTTAAATACGAAAAAAAAAACCCAAAGATCATGACTACAGCAGATAATTCACAGTTTTCAACTAGATGGCGAAAGTTTTGAGATTGTGGACAGATTTGATTTCCTAGGATCAAGAATTGTAAAAGAGGGAACTTGCACGGAAGAAATAAAGAGACGAGTAGTTCTGGGTAAGACAGCCACGAGAAAGCTTAATATAATAATGAAAGACAAAGATGTCTCAATGAAAACGAAAATTAGGATTACAAATGCGTTTGTCCTTCCTGTCTTAATGTATGGATGTGAGACACTACGGAAAGCAGATAGAAAAATAATCGATTCCTTTTAACTTTCGGTGCTGGAGGAAGATGCTTAGAATTCCAAATGGACAGCTAAAAGAGAGTATTTTCAGTATATTTTCAGAGAGTATAAAAGTGGACGAGGTGACCTATCATTGTTTACTGATAAAAGAAGACTGTTGAAGAAAGCGATAAGGGATAGTAAAAAGCAAGTTGAATCTAGGTTGGCAGATAACATTGGCTCTGACCCAAAATCATTTTTTCGATACGTCAATAATGGATGTAAGGGGACAGTTGGCCCCCTCTCGATAGGAGGCTCAAAAGTAGAGAGCAATGTAGGCATGTGTAGTGCTTTCAATGACTTTTTCGCGTCGGTTTTTAATGGAGATAATAATATTCGATATACGGGTGTTGCATGGGGTAATAAAACGCTCAACGATATTCAAGTGGAAGACGTGGAGGTCCTAAATCTTCTAAGAAATGTATGTGCAAGCAAAGCACCAGGACCAGATGATATCTATCCCAGGGTTCTCAGGGAAGGTGCTAATGAATTGTTGGGGCCAGTCGCACAGATATACAGGAGTAGTGTTGCTGAGGGTATCGTCCCGAGAGATTGGAAACTGGCTAACGTTGTTCCGATATTTAAGAAGGGTAGTAGAGAAGTGGTGTCTAATTATCGTCCAGTGAGTTTGACGAGCTCCCTCTCGAAAATTTTGGAAATTATCATCAAAAGGCAGTTTGTGAAGTGGATAGACGAGAATAATGTATTGTCGGATAATCAGCATGGGTTCAGGAAGGGGAAGTCATGTGTAACTAACCTCCTTTGCTTCTATGATTACGTGACTAAGGCTTTGGGTAAGAGCAAAAATGTCGACGTTGTTTACCTTGATTTCCAGAAGGCATTCGATCGGGTCCAACATGGCAAACTCTTGAAGCGTTTACACGAGATTGGAATAGGGGGCAACTTGCTGAATTGGATAGAATCGTGGTTAAGAGATAGGTCGCAACGAGTTATGGTGAACGGGGAATTCTCTGGTTGGACAGACGTCACAAGTGGAGTTCCTCAGGGAAGTGTCCTTGGCCCCATACTTTTTTCACTTTTTATCGATAAACTCGATCAGGGTATCGATGGAATTACTAGCAAATTCGCAGATGATGTGAAGCTAATGGGGGTAATCGGGAATGAAAGCGATAGGGAGTTGCTCCAGACCAACTTAAACAAGATTGCAGCATGGGCAAATGAATGGAGCATGACGTTTAGCGTAGATAAGTGCATGGTCGCTCATTTTGGTTCGAACAACCAACGGTTCTCTTACGAGTTGAATGGTGTCACTATCCCGGATGCAACTAGAGTCACCGATTTGGGAATTCTCACTGACGAGCGACTTAAGTTTCTGAACATTGTTCAGCGGTTGTCAAAAAATCGAATAGAATGCTTGGTCTCATTTTCAAAAAGGTCTCTTCGCGTTCTCCTAAAGTCATTCTTCCTCTTTTTCGAGGCTTAGTTCGTCCTGGACTGGAGTATGCTGTAAGGTTTTGGAGACCATACCTACAGAGGGACATAGACTTGGTTGAAGGGGTGCAGAGAAGAGCTACGCGTGTCCTTATTGGCACACAGGGCTTGAGTTATGAAGAAAGACTTCATTTTTTGAATATGTTTACATTGGATGAACGCAGGTGTCGAGGAGATATGATCGAAGTGTTCAAAATTTTCAATGGGATGGATAGGATGGACCATGAACTTTTAGTACACCGCCAATCGACTGCTTTTACAAGGGGACACCAGTATCGATTGGTGAGGGACAATGCAAGGTTATGGTGTCGCAGGGAATTTTTCTCAAATAGGGTTGTTAATAAATGGAATAGCTTACCCCCGGAGGTAGTAAATTGTAACACAATTGACACGTTTAAAAAGAAATACGATAAACATGTTGGGGTAAATCGAGAAGCTATCCATTCTTAGAATAAGACAACCATAAGTAATCTTTATGGGCATCGTATAATATTTTATCATGTGTATATATTGTTTGTAATTTGTGTTAATTGCATTTTTAATTGGGTTGCTGTATTTTTGAAACATATGACAACCATATTTTTATGGGCATCTTTTTATCAGCCACCTCGTTGGGCATTTTGCCTGTTGTGGCGTTGTATTTGTATTTGTAAAAGGACTAGTAAATCGGTTATCGAAGAAGTCAAGGCTGACTATTCTCTAGAAGCAACAGTCACTAAACAGAAACTATCGTACTTTGGTCATAAAATGTGTACAGAAGGCTCACTAGACTAAATGGTAATGCTTGGAAGAGAGGAAGAGGCACACCGAGCATCAGATGGATAGAGGATGTGTTGCAAAGCACCGGAATCAAGCTAACGCAACTGAGGCATGCTGTGAATGGCAGACCAGCTTTTCGAGCCATGATCTATAGTCACCAGGAGTCGGAATCGACTCGATGGTTCCTAACAACAACAAGGGAACCCCCTTTTAAAATTGGGCCTCAAAAATAAGGGTTTTCTTATACATGAATAGAGTATTATGGGCATCTTTTTCAACTTTTTTCCCCAAAGTTTTAGGCATAAAAAATCAGGGGGTTCCTTAAACACGTTAAAATACGGTATATCACATGGGGGTGGAAATTTTAAAACAAAAACCAGCCTTACACAATTCGAATAATTGAAATTTATTGAACACATCTATTGTGTGCGGAACATAAAACCAGTAATGGCATGGAAGCGATATGAAGACATTTCACTCAGATTTGCCTCTGAGGCTAATTGCAGCTGAAGGACTTATTGATTTCCTCTACTCGAAAGCATCAGATTCTAGCTCAATCTCATTATCTGCTCGGGACTCTGCTAATTTGCCCACAAACTCGCAGAAAGTGAAATGGTCAATGTTCTTGGCCAGCAGGTACAGCACGAACCAATCGCCGATGTCATCCTTCCAGCCCCTGGAGTTTCGCAAATTCACAGCGTGGGTCGAACCCGCCTTGAAGGTCAGCGCGGCAAATCGGACGGACCTGAAGCCAACGAGGACGAAGTGCGCCACAAGGCTTAAGAAGGTCAGGATGGAGAGCACGACGAACCAGAACCACAGCAGGACGTAGATCTTCTCGTTGAACAGGTTCAGCGGCAGCACGCAGAGGGTGTGGCGGCTGTCGACGGTTCCGGTGCGGCTGAACTTGAAGTACGAGCACTTGGCCATCCTCGGGAAGACTCGCACCATCGGGTTGTACTTGACGGATTCCTCCCATCCGTCAGATTCGGCGAAATCCGAGCCGTAACCGAAGAAACGACCTCCCAGAAACAAGTGGACGAAATACATCTGCAGCAGGACGTTGGCGAGGTACAGGACTTCGCTGACCGTGTACATGGCGAAGTACCGGCCGTGTTTGCCCGCCTCCTTCCTCATGTACTTCACTAGACGCCTCACCTTCTTCTCCTTGTCCTTCTCGTCCAGGATCGGGTACTTGAGATCGGAAGCGACGCTTTTCACGAGCCCGTTCTCGAAAACCTTCCACAGGAATCTCGGCGCGTAGAAAGACATCGCCTTGAACGCGAGCACGAGCGGGACCCACATGTAGTAGCTGTGGTAGACCACCTCCTGCCCCTGGACGTGGGTGTCGACCCCGGGATAGGGCACCTCGACGCCGACCTCCTTCTCCCAGGCGTCGACGACGCTGAAGGTCGAATGGATCAGGCAGTAGACGTTGAGGAGATCGACGGAGACGTCGTCGACGGGATTGCAGGAGATCGCCTCCCCCAGGAAGCTTATCATCGGGCCGACCATCGAGAAGGCCAGAAGGGCCAAGGCGGTCAACCGGTAGTGCAGCCACGACATCGGGCCATCTATCACTTCCCTCTTTATGCTGAACTTGCTTGTCAGGGCCTCCAGTTCGACGTTCATAATGGCGGCTTCGGTACTCTACAAGGTTACTTTCTGAAGAATGAGAAACCAAGTTTGCCAGACAGCCTTTTGGTGAGACTTTTCTCTACCAGTTTAACCTATGACAGACAAAATAGAAAAATAAGATAAACAGGAATCACACACCCACATTCATCTACACCAGCGGTTCCCAAATGGGGGTGCCCGAACCCCACAGGAGTCGACGGACGCAGCCCAACTGCAAAATTATTCAAAAAATCAATGCCAATTTAAAAGTAATAATAATGATATAAATAAAGTACTTGAAAGAAAAATAATTAAATTAACGTGCAAAAGCCCCGCTGCAACGTCGATAGACTGCAATAGTAATATTATCATGATTTGACAAAAATTATTCAGGTGGTGCCATCTCTCGATAAGAGCACGAAACGGAGCATGCAGACGACAGAGTAGCTGATGCCAAAGCCATATACTTTATATAGCCGCCCTGATCTGATGCGCTCCGCTAGGAAAACACAAACGCGTAGCGTGATTATGTAACACGTTTCTGTCGGCGCGAAATAGTCTAATTCGGTTCATGCTGCGCAACAAACCTATTCCTAGGAAAACCCGGCTTAAGCAGCGTCGCGAAACGCATGCGCTGGGATAGGATCACGCGCTGCTTGCGGATGATGTAAATTAGCGCTATCGCGGTAGTAAGCACGTGTAGCAGTTAGTTGTCTGTTTGAATGAGTATCGTGATTGCTGATTACACGAACGAGGAATACGCTGATACGCATCCGATTTACGGTCGAGCAGATGGCAATGGGCGCTTAGGACAGCGGATGTACCAACAGCAATATCCGATGAGCCGTTGTGCGCACCATACTACTTTCGCCACGATCGATCGATTACTACGGAGAGGGGGGGGGGGAACTTCCACCCGGCACGGCGTGATGCAGGGTCATCTTAAATCACTCGTTTATGCGACGGAGAATCTCGCAGCGCGGATCGTCGTCACTTGAGGCAGACATCAGAAGCATACCCGTTATCTTCGAGCGCGTCGTGGAATCGTTCTTGTGTCGTTGTAGACTGTGTAATGGCGTCAGTGGCCGCCACTTCCCACAACTTTTGTAAATAATAAACAGAAAAAATCTTTTTGTAATTATTATGTTGTACTTTTTTGTCGTTCCAGCGTGGCGTCGGAACCTGCATGCGTTTTTCGCGATTTTCACCCCCTTCTCAACGTGGCTTGTTCCATTGCAATTTTTGTTCTTCTTCATGTCTTTTAACAACCCTCTGAGTTTGTCTGCAAATTAACAGAACACCCTGTACATCTATATACATAAAATTGTCTTTCTGTGTGTGTGTTCTCTGTACAAATCTACAATTTTAGATCAATCGTCGTCAAATTTTGCATATACATATACCAAATGGGACCCGACTTGAACGATAGGCTACTTTAAAATTTCGTCAGGGTAGGGCAAGTGCTCCAAATGGGCGAAAAACTGTCGGGCAACAATGGCTTTCGGGCCTCAACAATCACTTTCCGAACTTTTACTTTGGTTACCGTGGTTCCCTAGCAATGCGTTTAAAACGTGTATATGCCTTTACAATGGTTTGTCATTTCTTCAACGCTGTCAGTAAATGTATTATAATATTTATGCCTTTATAATGGTTTGCCACATTTTCAATACTCCCAGTAATGGTTTTTTTTTAATTACGTCATAATCATCTCTTTGAGGGTCAGGAAAAGGGTGATCCTCATAGAAATCAGTGTTATAATTGCCAATTCTACTGTAGAAATGCGGAAATTTGGTGGGGGTTTTTTCTGTCACATCAATAATTTTAAAAATTGTATTGAAATCTCGATTTTTGAAATGTTGAGTTCCCTTAGAGATATACGAAGCCCAGGAGATTAAATATGAAGTAATTAGCCGGACCCACTTTTGAATTGGACTTTCATGCAATAACATTGAAGTCGCCATATTGGTCAACTTGGACACGGTTTGCATGTCCCTCAAGAAAAAGAGAGGGAGATATCACGTGATCCAAAAAAGCCTCATTGAAGAAAACCCGGGCAACGCCGGGAATTATAGCTAGCGTGAAATATTTGGCGGAAATCGGTCTAAAATTGTAGATTTGTATAAAGAATGCACACACAGAGACAGACGTACAAAAAAAAAATCTATACATATAAAATTGATTTTCTGCTCTCTCTCGCGGGCGTACGCGTGGGGGGGGGGGGGAGAGAGAGAGAGAGCTCCCCTGTGTGAGCCCAAAAAAAAATGAAATTTTATAAACAGTGTGGACAAAAAAAAACGTCCGTAGAAACTTTAAAAATGAATAAAAAACCGGAAAAATAACCGAAATAAAAAAGGGTTTCCACGGTTAGCATCGCTAGGTCACGGGAATTTTTTTAATACAGGAAAAAAACCCTCAAAAACAGCCGATAGGTGGCGCTGGTATGAGTGACTTCGATGGAAATATGCAAATGAGACGGTTATAAGAATTTGCGTTCCTCCTAATCCACACGGTTGTAAACCGTGTATGTGGACCAGCTGCACTGTGTCGTTGCTGGATTTGTGACTCGCCTGCAATGTGTTATTCCCTGTGGTCGTGTGGAATACATACCAGGGCCATCTTAAGAGCATCATGGGCACCCGGGAAAAGTGATTCTTCTGAGGTCCTACATGGCAAAATCTACAAAAAATTCAACTGTTTCACATTTTCCTGAGGTCCCTTTTCTCTTGAGGTCCCGTGTTAAGACGGCACTGACACATACTGCTGTAATAAACGATCCGAAGGCATTCTGTTCGTCATAACCGTATCTTTTCCTTTGACTTGTGTACGTCAGCGCCACCTATCCGCTGTTTTATGAATTATTTTTTCCCTGTCTTAAAAAAAATTCCCGTGACCTAGCGATGGGCTAACCCTGGCAAATCGTTTTCTATTTGGGTTATTTTTCCGATTTTCATGAATTTTAAAAGTTTCTACGGACTTTTTGCCCACCCTGTATTCCCAGCTAATATTTCACTCAGAAACATCTGTATGTTTTTTTTTGGGGTGGGGGGGGGGGAGTCCGCATTTCCCTCCCTCAGCTGGACAATTTGTATTTGATCGAGATGTAAAAAAAAGAATTGAAAGCGATGTTGTTCAAGAGCGCTTTCAAAACATCTTCAAAAAATATCGCTACAGCGAGATTTATCGTAACAAACAGTAAAGGACGTAAATCAAACCTCGTTAAGACGAAGTCGGGGAAACATTCGTATTTATCGACGAGACAAGAAATCGTCTTAACCGGGTTCTACTGTTACCTTAAGTCATAGTTTTCCAAACTTTTCGTTTCATCGCCCCCTTTTTCAGACTTTTTTTTTCTCATCGCCCCCCCCCCAACTCAAGCGTACCCTTAGGATCCTATGTTATACCCGTAGCTTCTATCGCCCCCTTGGACAATTCCATCGCCCAACAGGGGGGCGATATTGCCCACTTTGGGAAACACTGCCTTAAGCAATCACACCGTAACAAAAAAAATGAGGGTGGATGTCGCTGATTAGGGGTCATTCAAGTATTACGTCAGCATCGGGGGGGAAGGGTTTCGGATTTGCTGACTTTTGATGACAGTGGGGGAGGGAGGGAGATTTGGACGATGCTTACGTCATCAACCACCCCTTTTTGAAGATATGAAATATTCTAAACTCCTGACGAAATTTTGCGGACGGGGGAGAGGGGAGTCAGTGTTTTGCTGACTTTTGCTGACAAGGGGAGGGGGGGGGTCAAAAATGACTGAAAATCTGCTTACGTAATACTTGAATGGCCCCTTATGAAGGGAAACCCGACTCCACTAATCTCCTAAATTGTTGCTTTAAGAATTGGAAAAAACCGATTACACAGGAAAAGATAACCAAAAACAAGAGAAAAGAGTGTATTGGCCAGAAATATGTAGGCCTACTCTAAAATATAGAAGAGGTCACTCATCGAATTGCTTTCGTTTTGTTTTTCGGGATGCATCAGCCATTTTGGAAAATATCGGCCATTAATGAAAGACACCCGACGACTGTATAAGCATCTCATTCCGTCGTTTCCTGTGAGAAAGAACACAAACGGCATTAAAATTTTCAGAACTCACCGTGGAATGGACTCGCACAATTTGGATTCCTCGATGACGACGACCGAGTAATAATTAATGATCTGCAACAGTTTTTTACGCTCAGAGGTTCAATGAAGAGCAACAGCGGACGCAGACCATCAACCAGCAGCATAAACAGTGAATGACTCAACCAGCGACGGCTCTGCCGAAGGCCAGCCTGGTAGAGGTACGCGTACGCATGTGTGTGTGTGTGTGTATCGAGATTCTCCTCTCGTGGAACGTTCTCGAAGAAGGGAAAAGAAGTATGGCCAGAGGCGTCGAAATGAAGGATACATTGAGCGGGGCTGAGAGTATTGCCAGTTGTCCCGTATATACGGGACTCAAGTCCTTTTTTTTTAAAAAAAAAGGTGGGAGGAGTGGTGCGTTGTATTGTGTATTGGTTAATTATTTGGAAAAAGTAAGATTTAAATTGTCCCGTATATACGGGACTCGAGTCCTTTTTTGAAAAAGGTGGGAGGAGTGGTGCGTTGTATTGTATATTCATTAATTATTTGGGGAGGAGGGGGCTCAGCACCCGCTTCTTCCGTAAAATTTGTTTGTTTTGGGGGGAGCAAACAGCCTCCAGGTTCCGGCGCCTATGAATAGAACTGGAACTTTCAGGCTTCCAGAATTATTTGTTTGCCCTTTCCTTTCCGGAAAAAAGAATTGCCCTGCGCGAAACAGATATACTACGGAAGAATGATAGAAAATGAGTACAGATAGAAAAAGGTGTTTCCTTCGAAGTAAGTTCCCTGTGCAATTATGCATTGTTGCCATCGTTCGTACAAAGATGTAAATGCAGATTGCAAGCCTCCTGTTGTCACACCCTAAAAAAAGTCACGTGGGGCAAAAGGTGATTGTGGAAGTATCGAAATGTGATGTTTTGACAGATACTTCTGACACCAGGAAGTACCTATGAGTCCTTAAACGCGTGGATTCGTCCATGCTCAAGCGATCCAGATTCCTCGACCGGGCCAAGTCGGGGGTGCTCCATCACGACAATGCGCTGGCTCACAGGTCACTGCTGGCAAAGTATCGAAATGTGATGTTTTGACAGATACTTGTGACACCAAGAGCAAAGCCTCCTTGATAGTAGTACCAAAGCCTCCTGGATAGTAGTACCAAAGCCTCCTGGATAGTAGTGTCTAGGACATTGGTTCTCAACCTTAGGAAGCCCGCGGCATAGTGAATGTCTTTTGTGTAAGTGAAAGGCCAAGTCATAAACACAACTAACGATAAATAAATAGGAAAAATGAAACTGCAATCACTCACGGCCCAGTGTGACTAGTGTTAAGACCGGGTACTGGGCCGCGGCGCAGCGGTTGAGAAACACTGGTCTAGGATGCTTTGCTCCTGGTGTCAGATTACCTGTCAAAACATCACATATCGGTACATTCACAAACAGCTTATTTCCCTGATCTTGCCCGACATGACTTTTTCCTCGGGTAAAAAATTTGCTTTAGGGGCAACGCAGGGCCATAACTAGGATTTTTGCCGCCCCCGGGCAAAACAGGATTCAGCCACCAGGGGCAAACATTATTTTACCGCCCCACAGCTTTAAAATTCGATAACTTTGTGATAGGGTGTTCTTTGTTTCCACCTAAAACTGCCGCCCCCTAAATTTTGTCACCCGGAGCAGTTGGCCCCCCTCCCCTACTAGTTATGGCCCTGGGCAACGCTGGTTCTCAGGTTCCGAAGAAGTGCAGCGGCGAAGGCACCGGAGGGTGTATTTCTTAGAATGTCTTCCCTTTCTACCCAAAGGTAAGCTGCACAGGTAACTTTTAAACTACCCCGAAACACCATTAAAAACATACTTAAAAATGCATCGTCTAGCAAACCTGATCATCCGGGGGTTTTTAGTGCCGAGGAGGAACTAGCATCAGTGCCGCCTCACCACATGGGGAAAACCCGGGCACTGCCCGGGGGCCCAAGTCCAGAGTGGGCGGCTGTCGTGATAATTCGGTGTTGTTGAGATTCCGAGATTAAGCATGTAAATTGACAAACAATCATTTCTAGCCGAGGGGGGGGGGGGGCTCAGAAAAATCAGTTTGACCCGAGACCTTAATAAGACGGCCTTGAATAAGATATTTTCCCTAACGAGCTTGTTGAGGCGACCCCTGGTACGCTTCAAATTTCTATTTTTACTCCTCGAAATTCCTTTTGTGAAGTGAAGGCAGCGCCTTCATTTCCAACCCATCTCATTAATGGCAGTAAATTGCAATATAACGGTATGGCCAGAGTTGGTGAAGTAGTACCTGCCAGGAAAGAACCCTAGGGTGCAGGGCCGTCTTGACAGCATCATGGACCCCCCCCCCCGGGCCAATAGGTTTTTCTGAGGCCCTACCTGGAAAATTCTCGAAAATTTCAATTAGTTCACATTTTTGTGAGGCCCCTCTTCTCTTGAGGCCCCCGGGCCGTGCCCATGCGTTAAGACGGCACTGCTAGGGTGCCGTGTTCGGGTAACACACCTGTTTCTGTGAACAATGTAGACACTTTTACTACCGGAGTCGGGGACCGCACAGTCCAAGTACTCTTGGAGCCTTTTCCAGTCTAATTTGTCATTGAACCCGAGTGGCGTGGTGGTAAGATGCTCGTCTATCATCGCTTTCAGTGTCCCAGGTTCAAACCCGAGGTAGGACATAGAAAAGATGTTCTTGAGCCGACCACCGATAGACACGGCGGCTTCATTTCCAACCCATCTCATTAAATGGCAGTAAGTTGCAATATGGCGATATGGCCAGAGTTGACGAAGTCGTCAAATTTATACACGCATGTTGCAGAAATTTTGTACATGCTTATTAATGAAAACGTTCAGTAAATTAGGGCACTTTTGGAACGGACCACGTTGGCCAACGCGTCAAAAACTTGTACGAGAAACAAAAATTCGTATTGAAGGCCGGGATTACGCTGTAAAAGTTTTATAAAAGTTCTTTTATAAAATTTCAAAAATTCAACCAATAAATATATAATCGGTTACATTTGCTCGAATGTAACCTATGAGCTTGATATTGATTGGATTTTTCCAAGTTTTATAAAAGGGATTTTATCAAACTTTTATAGCGCAATCCCGGCTTTAAAGCCGATCCGAACGACCAACGTGGTTCGGACCCAGTTTGTACTTAGGCCGGGATTATATTATAAAAGTTTTATAAATGAAATTTTGTAAAACTTCTATTGTTTGTGAGCTTTCACTTCCTGAAACAGGGGCGTACGTAGAATCGATCTTTAAAGGGAGGGCGGGGGGTTCACAAAAATCAACAGAAATTAATTAATATAGGTATAATATAGTAATTATAATTATACATTTAAGGGGTATTTTCTTTCGATAATTCAATTTTTTTCACCGAAACATTTAATTATTTTTCTATAATTTTTGATCGGCTTGGGGAAGGGGCTTGACTTTCCTGAGCACCCCCTCTCCTCCCCTTCCCCTGCGTACGATTCTGCCGTGAAACCCTAATCGAGTGCTCGGTGCTTGCTTGCTCCCGATTTTGTGCTCGTTAGGTCTTGATGAATTCCTCCCCTCTCCCCCGATTGAGCCATCCCATTCATGAATTCATTTCACACTGCTCCCCTAGCTCAAATATACCATACGGGTGCTCTTTCTTTGATGCTGGGAGTAGATAGTGCTCGTGACTCGACAAAAAAGTTGAAGCAACAACTCCCTCCCCTCCACTATAAACTATGAATTTGGGTTATATCATGGGCGGAGTTACGGGGGGGGGGGAGTGGGAGGGGGGGGGATTGCCCTCTCCCAAGCGTCAAAGGCAGAGCCGGCTGTTCTAATGTATATGCGTATACATGAATTGAAATCATCATCATCATGCCCCCTTTCCCAAGTCTATCTCCACCTATGGATTATATACGAAATTTTACAATCATTCACCATGAATCCAGTGGCGTATTTACAGCTCGCTATAGCCCAAGGCAGCAAGTTCAGAGGGTCGGCAAATTTTGTTTAGCCCACCATAAATCCACCTTTGCCAGAGAGCGAGGGATAGCTCAGTGACTGACCTACAGAGTTTGCAAGCAGGTGAGTGTACAAAAGAGTGACCTAGAGAACAAGGCACTAGGTCAGTAAGTGATCAAAAGAGTAACCTGGGTAGTGTGTGAGTCATGGTAACCCATATCCTACAGCAGGGCCCCTAGGCTGGAAACTTTGACATCCTTCCCCATACCAGACTTTTTACGGGCCCCTCTACAGCGAATTTATAGTGTGAAAAAAAACAACAAAATGACAAGAATCGCACCGGGGCTAGAACCCTGTCAGCCCCCACCCTTGAGGCCATGGTGTGAGCGTGACAGTGACCAAAAGAGTGACTAAGTTAGAAACACAAGCATGTTTACAGAGGGAGGATGGGGCAAGCGGGTTATAGCACAGGTTGGGGAGTTCTAGGAATGAGGGGTCAAAGAGAACTGGAGTGGAGAAGGGCGACCAAATTCGAGTAGCCCACGGGCGGCGAAACCGTAAATCCACCTCTTGATGAATCCGATCGTCACCGCGGGCTTAGCGTATCAGATAACATCGACGAATCATCTTTAAAATGAATCATTTAATATTTCTGTGTGTGTATATATATACGTAAACAATTTACTAATCTCACAAATTCAAACGGAAATCGGAATAACATTAATAAAACAAAATAATCGATTTTTTTTTCCCCTTTGTAATCGAACGAATCGATCTCAGTTGAATCTCGACAGTTCCTGTCCGAATTCACCGAAATAGATCAGAGAACCGACAGCGATGCAGACGACGAACAAAGCCATCTCTTTGAAGTTCATCTTGTAGTTGCTGCTGTCATCACCGTCATCCTCTTCATCGTCGCCGCAACAGCTCGCATCCTCTCGTGCGTCGTCGTCGTCCCAGTTGTTGCCATTCGGAGCTGCTTCACCGCAAGCCACGTGTCCACCTTCGGCCAAACAACAGCTGTCGCAACTGGATTCGTCGCCGTCGGAAGTGCAGTTATTATTCGTTTCCGACAAGTCGTCGTTGTCGTCTTCGTCGACAGCTTTGTCGTCGCGTCGTCGTTGATGTTGTCCGGGGTCTGTGGGTGACGTCGGTGCAGCAACAGCAGCGCAGGGTTGAGAATCGGCTGAGCCGAGTTTCTTGCCCGACTTGACCTTGGACGCCGACGACGAGTTCCCGACGCTCGGTTTGCAGCGATATTCCAGGGCCTTCTTGTCGAAGAACTCGACCATTTCTTTGACGCAAGGGAAGCCAGGGGGGAGCTTGACGTGTTCGCACATTCCGGCACGGTGCCGCTTGTGATGTCGATTAGAATGATGTTGGCGATGTTTATTCCGATTTTCACCACCGTCTTCGCGCGCGCTCTGCTGTAGGTTGGCTTCTTCGGGCTCGAACGGATCCGGGCAGAGGCAGGGACAGCTTTCTGGTTGCCAGCCCTTAAGGTTCGTGCAATAGTAACAGCACCTGGGCGGACTTTCGTCTTCGAAGCGCGACGTCCTGGCACTGCTGCATCTACTGCTGCCGTCTCCCCCTTCGACTCTAGTCGTCGTCGTCGTCGTAGAAGATCCGTCTTCCGCGAGTGACGATGGCGGTCGTATCTCTTGTTCGTTCGTCGCCATTGAGCTCACATCGATTTCTTCCGAGCAGAAGGAGTCGCAAGTCGAGTCGCAGCCCTTGGCATCCAGTCCCTGCTCTGATTCGTTGGTGACCATTAGCTCCTCCGAGTCCGTACGTTCCGGGTAGGCTATGTGCCCATCGATCTCGAACCTAACCTTCCGCTCTGGAGACGGAGAGCTCACGACAGGGACGTCGATAACGACGTAACCGTCGTCGATATCTTTGTCGGGTTGCGGGGGTCCTTGTTCTTGTTGTTCTTCGGACGTCGACGTCGCAGCTCTCCGGCGGCAGGAATGTTTCGGGACGACTCCACTCTGGCGAGCACCCTCGCATATGCCGCAGCGGAGCTCTCCGGTTTTGCCGACGGTCTGGTGAGATTCAGGTTCAGCCGTTCTTGGTCCCTCACCGGTTATCGCGCTCATGATCTCAGCCATCAGCGAGGCTGGGTCGGCATCGTTTCCCTCCGCCGGCTGATCCGAGCGGATTCCCGTCCCAGGGAAGTCGTTGGTTGGTAGCGGCGCCGACTGCCCGTCCGCGGACCCGCCTCTGGGTTCCTCCAGGCCGCTGGAGTAGTTCGTGACCTCCTTCAAGATTTTCGTCGATCTCAGGACCAGCTCGGTGCCGTACGTGACGCTGCCGTCGCTGTGGTACCTAGTGTACTGCTTGACCTGCCTGACCTCGGTGGTCTTGTCCTTCTTGAGGAAGCTGCTACCGTACATCTCTGGACGGTACCGTTCTGAATTTGAAGCAAACTGGTCGTCAGTATGACGCGCGTCCTCTCCTGGCGTTGTTGCGCGGTTCGAGTCTGGATCGACTCGGTTTTTTCCGTTACCTCCTTCTCTGGCTCATGGAATACGTGTGCAAAAAAGACGCGCTGCGGAAGAAAAAAACAACAAAAATTTAACCGTTCAGAACCGACATTTAAAAGAAGAAAATATATGTGTATCGCACATTCTCAGATGCGAGCTCGCGTTCACCATCTCCAGTCACTTCACTTCTCCGTTTCGGTCTCTTCAATTTCATACACGCAGCTGCTGTGTTGGGTTTTTTTTTTTTTCAACAAGCACTATCAAGATGTTACAGACATTGAATTACAGTATAACCTCGATGCAGTGATAGTCTGCTTACGAAAATATCGTTCTTGACTCAAGAACGACATTTTTTCTTGGCCCGCATTTCTCAAGAATCTTGAGAGATTTTCGTTACATTGAGAGTAGTGTTTCTCTCTCGCACCTAAAATGCAATCGGGAATTTCCCGAGATCCCGGAAGAAGAATAAGACATCACATTTCTGTACGGAATTGGGGTGTCACGACAGTTCAGCGCGAGGCAATTCATCGCAGAAAATTCAGCGGGGGACAATTCAACGTGGTGACAATTCAACGCGGTGACAACTCAACGCGAAGCAATTTAGTGCGGTGAAAATTCAGCGTTGAGGATTCAGTAAAGACAGTTCAGATCGACGATTCAGCGCAAGACGATTCAACGCGGCGACAATTCAGCGTGAGGCAATCTAGCGCCGACGATTCAGCGTAAGACAGTCCAGTGTCGAGGATTCAGCGCAAGACAGTCCAGTGTCGAGAATTCAGCGCAAGACAGTCCAGTGTCGAGGATTCAGCGCAAGACAATTCAGTGCAGTGATTGTTCTTTGTAAATAACAATCCCCTAATTTAATTTCTATTAGCTTCTTCTCTGAGCCGTTATGAGTTTCCAAATATTGGTATGAGATGGATTAATTATTTCTATCTTCGTCCCATGAATCCATTTTTAACATTTTTTTCAAACCAAACAAGACTGCCCGTGGTTCCTTCTCTATGCTTGCCCAATTCTTCTGAGCAGCATTAATCTTTTTACTGGCGCATGCTATAGGCCTATAGTTTCCATCGCTACTAATTTGCGTTAAACAACAATCGACCGCATAATTGGATGCATCAGCGTGAACTTGAAATGGCGAGCCAAAATCCGGTGTTGATAGGAAAGTTACCCGGCTGAGTTGTTAATGCCCTGAAATGCCCTTTCATTGTCTTTCCCTCCAAGGAATAGGATTCGCCACTTTTCCTTTGGTCAACTCAGTTAGTGGTAATGCCCGTAGTTAGGAATGTATAACCGGTAAAATCCTACCAAACCAAACAGCGATCTCACCTCTTTTTTTAGTATAGTAGGGTGTTTTAATTCTAGAATAGTGGATACTTTCTCAGGATCCGGAGAATGTTTACCTCCCCCTATGGTATGTCCAAGATAAGATATTTCTTTGGCTGCAAAACAACACTTCTTAATTCCTACAGTCAAATTCACCCTATTCAACTCTTCAAAGGCTGCCTTTAAATGGGCTAGATGTTTGTTCTTCCCATGTATTCGAGAATATTACGACATCATCAATATACGTTTGGCATAATTTGAATGTCGTAGCAGAACGTTGTTAATTTCCCTTTGGAGAGTTTCTGACGTGCCTGCCAAACCAAAAGGCATAGTCTTCCGCTCGGTTTTGTAGTGTGAAAAACAAAAATAGAATCTGATGAGAATTATCTCTGGCCTTCGGCAGGAGCCCTGCCAGACCCACTCCCTTCGTGGGGACTATGCAGGGACCTCAGTTGAATAGGAGCTTCCACGATAAGATCCGGCACAATGGCTTACGACAATAAATACGTAAATTTAGAGGTGCTTCCTAGGCCCTCTTTCATTTTCCCCTGGGAATTTGTCGTTGGGACGACTGAAGGGACATACTTTTTTTTTCAAGATTAAATATACAAAAGTATACAAAAGTTTGAGTTCTGTAGAACAGCCTCATTATCATCAAGGGTTCCGCGGACCAGCCTATCAAAGGTTCTGCCAGAAACTTCACCTAGTATAGAGAAGAGATATATGTAAACAGAAATGGGCAGTCAGAACATTTCCGGAGCCAAACAGCACCACACCAGAGACTCTTCTATTATGGTGTTGGCTGAAAGAGGCATTTGTTGGAAGATGAACCAGGAATCCAAACTTGTGCTGGGGAATTCGACTAAAGAAAGTCAATTGGAAAAAGAAGGAAGGAGCCTAATTTTTGTTCACAAACCAACTAGAGATAGGTGGTACTTTCTGGAATTGCGAGGAAGGAAGTGTGCTGAGATGAATTAAGCATTGAATAGCAAAGAGTTGAATAGCATTTCAACACTGAAAAGTATTGCATTTACCTGCGGTTATTTATTTATGTACTTTCCCTTCAAAATTATTTCGATGTGTAAACATTTCTGAGAGTGAAAACACTGTCATAATAAATCTGTCATAAAAAATGTCACCCCTGTAACCATGTCGCCCTAAGCGACCGCCTCATGCCTGGCGTCGGCCCTGATTCACATACACCGATGCGTTAGAAATTCCCCGAAGATTGCTTACCAAATGCACATGTACGGCATACAGTAGAGAACCTCTCAAAGCGGACACTCCCCGTTAGCGGACACTTTTTTTCAATCAAGTCGACAGGCCTCAATGCATTTTACTGTCCAACAACGGTCAATCGTCGTTGGGGGGGGACAAAGTTTCGATCCCATGGGTGTCCATTATCGAGAGGCTCCATTGTAGTAGTAATAGTTAGTAGAACCTCTGGCTTCTGCAAGATGTGCTGGGTTTGGCGTTTAAATCCTCCTTTTCAGCTGATGGCGTTTTTTTTTCTTTTGCAGAGAGAAAAACTTATTTTTTGAGGGGAGGAAAAAAAGGATGAACCACCCCCCCCCCCCACTTTTGTGCGCTACTTATGGAACCTGGCATCATATGTGATCTGAACTGGTTTATATTGCTACGAAAACTATGTAAATAGCAAATCCTTCATTATGTCATTTGTCGCCTGGAAATAGTCATTATCTTAAGTAAAAATGAAATTAACATATTCTTCAGTAAATCTCGCCAAACTGGCGGCAATCTTTATTGATTTGGCAACGCCATGGCACCAGAGAAAATATGGTGGGGAACGTTCTCGAATGTTTCTTTTCCGCTGTATAAAAGCGCCACCAAAGCGGAAGTGAGTTGAATAGTTGAATATGAAACCTCTTGTATGTTAGAGAAGCCATATGCCAGGGCTCTCTGTTTAGCGTGTATGTATTGTCAAATCGCTGCTTGTGAATACGCGTGCATAACTGTTCCGTAAAATAAATCTGTGTTGTACATCAAATTGCTTCGTGCTTTGCCATCTCGAGTACTTGTGACGAGATTATCCGGAACAATATGATGTAGGATGGTCATATCACCCGTATTCAACGAGACATTCCTCTCCCTTTTTCCTTATTTTTCGATGCGTTTCACAGTAACCTTCGATTGCTCACTCATCACTAGTACCTGATCATATTTCTTATATTTCTTGAAAAGAAATATGATATCTCAAGTACGTTAATCGCGCCAATTGTCACCAAAAAATATGTCAAAAGAAAGAAAGTTGCCAATTATTTCTAAAATTCCCAAAAATCACCAATGACGGGAAATAAAGCACTATTGAAAATCACAGTGGATTGAAATGGAGTTTATGAAAGGAGCATAAACATGACAAATATGTGAGATGGATATTCATATTTATTGGTAAAATTATCATAATATAATTTTAAAATTAGGAAAATAATTTTAATCTTGATTTCGGGAAAGAATAAAAATTCAAGTAGTTTTTGTTGAAATTGTGCGAAATAAAACAGGACATTTTTATATAAAAAAAGAACAGTTTTATGGCCAAAATTCCGTAAAAATACGGAAATGTCCCGGGAAATACGAATAATATATGGTATCCTGATAACAATTTTCCAACAATTTTAGTCGTAAATGGTCACGTTTGGCAACTTAATTGGCGAAATTGGCAATGCCGCTGTGGTGGTCGAGTGCCCATAATGACGGACTCGCATCGTGAGGACCCGGGCTCGAACCCCACCGTCTCCGCAGTGGTAGTCGGCTGAAGTCCCTTTGCTGTAGGTCCCAACTTCGAGGCGCGAATTCGAGCATATCTACCCGTTAAAAAGTCTCGCCACAGAGAGCAACAGGCCCACAACGGTACAATTATTCAATCATTACACTTCACTCATATTTAGAAAAAATTGACGGCAGATGGCAGCACTACACATAATAAGAATTACGCGGAAACAAACTTCACGTAGGTTCACAACATATACACTCACAGCTTCCAGCATGGGCCAGCTCTTCGACTACCTCCTAAAATCTATTCATTGAGACAGAACGACGGGTCATGATCTGGTTACGAGGAGGTGAAATTCCATTGGCAATGGCCTGAACAGTACATACACTATTCATTTTGCGAGAGTCATGCGTAAACACCAAACGTGTCCGAATGCACATGCGTGATGTTGGTAAAAGAAATTTCTTTAGATGTTGGCGACTTATTTTTTTCTAGTGTTGTGTATGATTTTTCAGTGCTGCCGTCTATATTTCAGAAATGAAGTGGGTGAATTGTAACGACTGAATAATTGCACTGTTTGTAGGCCTGTTGCTCCCTGTGGCGAAACTTTTTAACGGAGGGATCAGCTCGCATTTGCGCCTTGAAGTTGGGAACCTCGGAAAACCAACTTCAACCAACCACTGCTGTGGTGACGGTGGGGCTCGTACTCGGGTCCCCGCGATACGAGTCCGTCACTATGACCACCACAGCAGCTGGTGACTTATTTTTCAAACGCCAGGGTTGTGCTCAACTATTTCGGTTTTATTCTACCATGACGGCTCGCTACTCATGTTACAAGTGGGAGCGACGGCGCGCCTCGCGCATAGATTCGCCCACCCATCATATGCATCATAATTCAGTGCTATGCTAACAACTTTACGATCAAATGACGTAACATTGCGTCCAAACGCCAGTGGAATAAATTCAGTTTTCTCTCTCCTGATCGTCCCAAAGCTTTGTTGCAACCTTACAATTTTTTCCCCCTTTTTGTATACTCTGATAGTGATTTTTTTCCTTATATATATATATATATATATATATATGATGTATTGTTCTTATAAGAGCAAAACAGAACAGATAGGGTGAGGGTGAAAAGAAATCTAAATTTGTACCTGCATTATTTTTATCACCTTATCTTTATACTTTCTTACTCTTTTTTTTTTTATTTGTGTTTTTTTACTTTCCTTTTTCTTACGTGCGGTTAGGTTAGGACAAGGGTACTATATTCATTGCCGACTCGTCAAACAGATAGCATCCGAATTTCTTGCCAATTCTCTTGTAAGCGCAGGGGTTAACGGATGGGCCTACCCGGGCACAGTCCGGAGGCCTTTCATGCTGAAGGTGGCTTCGTAAAAATGAAATCTATCAAAACTTTCCGACGGTAATGTATTTCTAGCCAGATGAGGGCCTCAGAAAAATCACTGTACCCGGGGTGTCCGTGATGTTCTTAAGATGGCCCTACCCCTCATCCCCGAATATTAAAAATGAATCAATCTATCCTTTTGTTTGTCATGACGTCTCACTGTCACGCGGGTCCGGTTGCTGATCACCTATATTTCTCCTCTAAGACTTGAGCGGAATTCGAACCAGTGATCTGCGGAAACAAAGTCACTTTCACTGCCGACGGTGCCAACAGAGGATATCGGCTTCAGTTGTAATAAAAGATATCAATAATTGTTCAATTTCTGGGGCAAGAATGTTGGCGCCGCTGACGGTCGGACACGTTCGGTGTTCCTACAAATCCCTTGTGTTATTTCCGTACGTAAAATATGGTCACGGTAATAAATCTGTGAGCAAGAGCAGAAGATTAGCCATGTAGCCAAAAGCCTTGTATAAATTAGTGGACTAGTGATTCTAAGTTTTGTTGAGTCACGGCCGTCTCGAACAAAACAGCACTTTTGTTTATCAGTTTACTATTTCATGTGTAACTCCCTTTTACCTTGCCCTTGAGAAAACTGAGATAAGGAAAGCGTGAAAATGTAGGTTTTCATATTTTAATATACCAATTTATATGCAGTATTTTTTTAAATAAATAAATGTCGCATTATCCTTATTATCTAAGCTGCAACCACCGCGTAGTTTAAAGAAAATCATCGCAATTTTCTTTATTCATTGCCTACTACCGGCGCTAGTGCCGCCCCCTTTTCACGCTTTTAAATTTCAAGTGTCACGACTTTAGCTTTGGCAACCATGCAACGCGCCACCCTTTTTCCGGTGTCAATTTACAGGTGGGAAGGGGGAGGGGCGGTCAGTTTAGAAGACTGTAGTCCAGTGCGGCCGATTTTGAGGGGATGAGCGGTCAAGAAATTAAGTAAAGTAGTTGGAAAAGCGGCAAACTATGCACAGCCCACAGGCAGTAAAACCAGGCGTGGCAGAGCCCGGGACAATTCTCATCATTTTGTTGCTTTTTCACGCTATAAATTAACTATAGAAGGGCCCATGGGAAGTCTGACGGAGGAGCCCTTTTGAAGGATGTGGGTGCCACTACTACAACTAAACCAGACATGCACCTCGTCCATATTCCCCTGCAGAACCTCTAACGAATTGGTACATGTTGTAATGGTGTGTGTACGTATAATGAACCTCCCACGAAGTTTGTTTCTGTGTAATGTTATGTGTAGCACTGCAGTCTGCAATTATTTTTTTATACTATGAATTTTTTCTCAACTCATAGTGATTGAAGTGTAATGAATGAATAATTGTACCGTTGTAGGCCTGTTGCTCTCTGCAGTAAGACTTTTTAATGGGGAGATCGGCTCACATTCGCGCCTAAAAGTTGGTAACCGCGGTAAAGCAACTTCAGCCGACCACAGGATATGGGTGCCATGAAACCGGGAACAGCTACAGTGTAATCCGGATGATTTTTAATCCCGCAATTTTTTTTTATTCCTGTGGATACGTATGTGGAGTTGGATGTTTACTCTGTGTACGGCGGAGCAAGAAGTACCGTCACTTCTATGTGTCCAATCTGAGATCGCATTGGTGACAAGGAGGTGTTCAATAATTGATGAATTAAATTAAGATCCAGCCTAGCATGCGCTATTAGCCCAGTTGATGGAGGATGCAACGAGCAGTGAAAACAGAGTTTAATTACCCTTATGAGTGCCAAGACCTCGGGTTGGAACCCGATGCATAAGTCAAGGAAGTAAAAAAAAAAAGTTCTTTTTACACCACTCGCCTGTGTGTGTTTTTTCTTTTTCTTTCTTTCTCCATGGCACAGTAATAATCCATGTTATAAATCGAAATAATCCAAAGGGCATCCATGAAATTGAATGGGCGGTACACTGTTACTCTTAAATTTTTTTTAAAAACCACGGAAAAGCAATATCAAATTTACCGGAAAAATAAATTCTGTTTTATTTAATTATTTTTAAAAGTTGTTGCAAAGCCTCGGCTCAACAGAAGCAGTTTAACACTGTGATCAATGAGGAAAAAAATCAGCGTTGAAAAGTGACTGAAAGCAGAATATACTGCAGCAGCACCACCGCATCATGAAAGTGAAATGACAAAGTTCAACAATGCAATAGAGTAGAAAACGTTTTGTCCAATCTCTGACATACCTGCATGTGAATATGTAAATGAGACATAAGAGGGGAACATAGTAAAATTGTTACAGCTATAACCATAGATGTGATTTCGTATTTATTTTGTCATGATCCCTCACCCCCGAATATAAATAATAAAAATTAATAAAAGAAATGCTGCGGCTTACCACAATGTAAACATATTGGAATATTTCTTAATCAATAAATGATAGCAGGGCCCAGCTTCACGAGCCGTTATTATTGTCAACTTGCTGTGCCTAAACCACATTTGAATTTTAAAAAAACAATTTTTTTTGTGTGTCACATCAGCGTTATTGTTAATATAACGACATCATTATTAATATTTCACTAAGCAGATTAAAACCCCTAGAGTAGACAAACGAGACAGCAAAATCCAATCAGAGCTTGCGAGCACAGAGAAACAAACGTAACCAAGATATCACGTTTGGTGACTTTCTGAAGGGTATCTAAACGCCATGCCACCCACTGGAACAATTTCCATTTTTTAACATTTTAACATTATAAATTCACTATAGAAGGGCCCTGCTGCAGGTTGGGAGGTGGCATAACGTAAGTCTTCATGACAATGGATTCATTTTTAATGACATAATTGCGGGTGAAGAGTTATGGGTGCACGTAAGGTGGCAGATCAGTGAGTGAAGCACTTGCACCGCAACCCACGTGAGCTATCGTGACAAAAGCAAAATCTCATGCAGCCATTATAAAATGTTTTTATTTGCTTATTTTCAGAAGGTACGGCAAGCATGTGCACATAGAATTGAGCATGGGACTTTATCAAATCTGCTGTACATCCAATAAACATCTGGTGTCATGTGTCTCTTGACGATCTGGCAAGCATTATGGCATCACTGCAAGCCTTCTACCGCACACCAAAGAAACAATCAGCTCCTTATACGTATACTCCGCCTTTTTTGTTTGGCCCGAAACCAGTGCAGAGTCATGCTTTCCGATGTCTTTCTTTCCGAGAAAGAAAAAAATTTGCAACGGTTATGTCGAAAAGGAATAATGCTATGGCTGGTAAAAACAATGATGCTGAAAAATGAAGTATACAGTAACGAAACAACATTCTTAGACTGAATAAGGGACCAAGATTAAAAATACAACATCTTAAACCAGATACAAGATTGAAAATAATAAGAACCTGGACCCTTTTAAACAATACAATGGTCAGCAAAGAAAACTCTCTGGGTGTGGTTAAAACGTCTCTGGGTTTAGTAAAAACTCGACTTGCGGGATTAAAACTATAATGGCTAAAATGTCAAAAATTAATCAATATAGAAACATGAAGTTTACAACCTGAGAGAAAACGAGGCATCATAACATGAAAAACAACATAAAATTCTGGGAAAAGGTATAATGCTGTACAACGTATAAACGAACAAAACAAGCTCTAAAATACTAATGGATTTGAATCAAATGTACTGCTATATACAAAAGCCTATTATTACTAACGAACTCTGAATAAAGGTGATGTCACCTCCAGACAATAACCAATAACAAAAAAAATAATAATGGCAACCCAGAAGCTGAAACAATATGACTGTGATGTCATAACAGGTGAGCCGTATCGTCAAATCTGAGCCCTATTCATCATACATTCAGAAAATGAGCACAGTGTCTAAGATGTGACCCTCTCTTCTAATGAGGTTCTACGGAACAGATGCAGTATAATCCAGATCCCCCTGGCGACTTTTTTTTTTCAGTGTCAAACAGGTCTGACAGCGCGGCGAAAAGTTGCCAAAACCGTAACTGATTGTGGATGCCGAAAAAAAAAAAATCACCAGCGTAGAAAACATAACAGAAGCGGAAACCAACAATAATATTATAAATAATAGTATAAATAAATAATCTCAGTGTATGAATATAAAAACCCAGACTCTCTTTGAAATAATGAACCGATCAGGGCATAAGTCTATCTGGGTATCCAGACTCGGCAACCCAGCACCATTATGCTGGCCTTGGCGACTTATGGCATCCTTAGCAATCTTGATTATACTGCTTTGGCGATGTGGATTATACTGCATCTGTACCGGTTCTACCAGTGTAATCGTAAGAGAGCCAACCCCAAATTTTTCAGGTGATAATTATCTGCATTTTACAAATTGGTGTTTCGACATAGACGCAGGTTATATCCTATATTTTAATCATTCAAGCGCATTGATATTTAAATTTTTATTTCAGTGTTTCTTTATAGAAGTAATTTTTGTTTCTTCTCTTCTACAGAGCACTGATGGGGACCAAAACATTTTCTTTATTGATCGTTGCATGGAGTATCATCACCAGTGCATGTCTGTATGTTTTTTTCCCGGATTTGTTTGTGGACGTTGAGCCTCCAGATATAGAAGATCAGTATTTCGGTCGGGGTAAACGACTGCTTAATCGTAAGTAGCAGATTTTCCTTTGCGATTTTATGTGTGCCTCCTCTCAGCGACAAACATCAAATTGTCGGAATGGAGGCACGTTTTTACTTGAATATTCTAAAAAATTTCCAGCTGTCTCTATAGCAAAAGGGATCATGTTGAGCCCACTAAAGATCTCGCTGCAGTCTTCAACCTACACTGGCTTTTTTGCTAATTATGGTATTTTGCCTTGAGGCAAGAACGCAAGCCAGGTCTACAGGTCTTCCGTGTAAAAGAAAAAAGTTGCTTCACAAACAGTACGCAGCCCTCAGCATACTACCTATTAAGATCCAGGCATTTTTTTTACTTTCACTTCTGATTTCACAGATGGCAGCACTTCAAACACATAATACACAGAACTCCTTGCTCGTGAATACTGGGCGGTCATAAAATAACTTTGCTGATATACGAGCCTTTAAAATCAACCAATACGTGTGAAGTTTGAGATGTAGGTGTTTCAAAGTATGCTCTCGAGATTGAAGAGAAAACCGGAGCCATATCTCTAGCAGTCACAGCAACAAAATTTTTAAAAAATCAAATGGCAACACTTACTTTTATTTATTGCAATGTAATTGGCACGCTAAAAAACTGAATGGCTTTGGAACGATACCTGTAGCATGATAAACACTAAAATTAGATCTAGACAAAGAAATATGAGGAAATAACCAATGCAGATCACCTTACAGCTGCAAAATGTCCCCCACCAGGGGGTTACAGCACGAACCCCTCAGTGACCTCTTTTCTTTGTCTGCATCCAGCGCTTGTTACAGGTACCATCCCAATGGCATTCATGGCTTTTCACTGTAATGATCACTCAGCAATGCATAAAAGTGAGTGTTGCCATTTGAAATTTTCTTGCTGTGACTGTAGCTGTGAGAGCTGGAGATTTTCTTTTACATTTTCAAGCACATGCTTTGAAATGCCTGTATCTTAAATTAGCATTCTTTGATTTTTACAACGTATATCGGTAAAGTTATTTTATGACAACCCTGTATGTTGGAGGGACAGATCCTCACATATACATCCAGAGCTTGGCGAATCATAGATGCCAGATGCCATAGTGCAGTATGGTCTTAAGGCATGGGCCAACCCGGGCACCTCAAGATAAGAGGGGCCTCACAAAAGTGAGATCTGATTGAAATTTTATAGAATTTGCCTGATAATGCCTGAGAAAAATCACTTGGCCCGGTGGCCCATGATGCTCTTAAGACGGCCCTGCCATGGTGTCTCTAAAAAATTGAAACTGGCACCTAAAATTTTATAGGTACCTGTTATTACCGAATTAGAACCTAAAGATAATGCAAAATTTTTTTATATTTTTGTCAGCGTGTCTATCTAGATATGTAAAATGGATTTTCTCTCTGTGTGTGTGTTCTCTATACAAATCTATAATTTTAGACCGATCATCGCCAAATTTTGCATTTATACCAAATGGCACCCGACTTGAATGATAGACTACTTTATAAAAGTTCATCATAACTGGGAAAATGTCAAAAATGGGCAAAAAAACTGTTGGGCAATAGTAGTTCTTGGGCATGAATAATGACTTTTGGAATATTTGCTTTGGTTACCGTGGTTCCCCAACAATGCGTTTCAGATGTGCATATGCCTTTATAATGGTTTGTCACTTCTTCAATGCTCCCAGTATATAGAGAATATATAGCTGTCATAGCTAAAAAATTTGTCACCAAGTCTGTGATAAGATTTGGACTGTTTTCCCTCAAGGGAAAAAAGTTATTGACCCCTTAAAATTTTGGCTGGTGCCTAAATTGTTTTCGGTTCACATCAAGCTATTCTCCCTCCTATAAACTCTCTGCTATTGAGACGAACAATTGCTACGTTGTTGATGCACAGTAATGTTTTATCTTTTGCTTTGTTTTCAGCTGATGACTTTCCAAAAGACAAGACAGAAATAAATACATTCCAGATCAAAGTCGAAGAGTCTGTTCTCACAGATTTGAAAGTGCGTCTCAAAAACACCCGTTATGTTGAACCCCTAGACGATGTCGCATTTCACTATGGCTTCAATGCCAACTATTTGAAAAAGGTTGTTGACCATTGGACTACCAAGTATGACTGGCGGGCTCAGGAGAAAGCGCTGAACAAATTCGCGCATTTCACTACCCAAATCGAGGGTCTAAATGTTCACTTCATTCAGGAGAAGCCAAAACTTAAACCCGGAGAAAAGGTATGAAATTTTTCAATTCTGTATTCGGACTTGTGTTTCTTATATGCACCATAGTTCCCAAACTTCTTGTTCTGCCTGCCCCTTCAAAAAATATCTCTCTCTCTCATAGCCCCAGACATAAGCCCATCCATAGGATCCTGTACTAATCCTATAGCTTCTATCGATCCCCCCCCCCTCCCAGACCATTCTGTCGCCCTCCAGGTGGGGATATTGTCCACTTTTAAAAACACTGATATGCACTGTTAAATTTTTATGCCATGATATGGTACAATCTTTTACAATTTGATAATCTGATTTCTCTGGACAGCACGTGCGTAATAGACGTACAGGGTGATTCATTTAGAACTGGCCCCAGAAAATGAAGTACATCACAAAAGATACCATACATATATTATAATTTTGTGCTCAAAATGTTTGTTCATTATGAATTAAGTTTTCATTAAATTCAATTTGACAAGTAGAAAGAGAGTCTCGCTGTTGGGCAAGGGTGGGGGGGGGGCAGCAAAAGTGTAAAATGTGATCCAGAGGGAGGCTGTGGGTTGAGAAACATTGAAGTAGACCCTTCTAAATGTTGACTATTTTTTAGCTTATAGGACTTACTTCACTTCTGGAATGAGCCATTATTTTTCCCGTCTACCACAAGAACCTCAAGAAATGCATCCTTTTAACACTCGAAAAAACGGCCAAAGACAGCCCAGATGGGTAATATGGATACTTTTTATAGACGCTTTTGTGAATTGCAGGGAAGAAGATGAAAGCTCTCGTTAGAAGCAAGAACAAAAAAGACGAATAAGTTGTTAGCACAGGAGGGCTGGGAGGAAAAAAACAAAGTAGTAAAAACTTGGATGAATCGTCTTTGAGAAGAAATATCTGATCCCCTTAGAAAGTTAATTGGACTATCTTCAGCTTATCTTCGAACATTAAAGAGTTTGATAACCTCAAAGGTTATTGGAATTTGTGGGTGATCTTGTGTTATTTCAGCTTATGGCTTATTCTGGGAGCATTGTTGATTTAAGAGTAATTTGGATCCTAATCCTTTGCACATCCCCTAAAATTCAATGCCAATGCTGCTATTCCCTTAGGATTGGTATGAATATTGTTCCGCAACAACAATACACCTGAAACTTATCTAAATGTTTCAGAAAAGGGGTGTGTGAGGATAGTTGAGTAAAGATGCACAACTTTGTATGTAGTGTATATGCGAAGCCAGCACCAGGCATGAGGCGGGCAGCAATTTTTATGCCAGATTTGCTATGGCAGTGCTTTAACTCTTGCAGATTTTTAGTCATTGAAATCATTTTTAAGGGGTAAATTTATATCTCAAGGGTGGCAAATTATTATTCTCAGGTGGCAGAATTTCTAGGGCTGGCCCTGTATGTATGCATCTTGTATCCAAGGATATTTCCATATACTCATTCATGTGTATTTCATGAACCAGGTGCAGATTTAGGGAAGGAGGTGCTATCACTCTATGGCAGTGTTTCTTAATGTGTGCATAGTGGCTCTTAAGGGCATCGCCAACTTTTGTCAGGGGTGTCGCAAAGAACTGGAAATATTGATGTCGGCATATTTATGCTTTGAAGTGGTTCTTTTATAAGGAAAAATATCTATTGAAGTATTTTCTGGGAATTCACAGATAAACAAAAATTGGGTAAAAGTTGAGCTAAGTGCCAAGCTCAATTCCCTATATTTTTCTGCAATTTTTCCATGTACAAAATCTGGAAATAGAGAAGCTTTCTTTCTTCACTGTAGCTGGGGATTAAGTTCAAGTCTACATTTACCCCAACGATCTTCTATAATTTTAATCATGAACTTTACCACATATCAGTAACATGCATACCGTACCAGGTGAAGTTTACTTCAATATCATTGAAGTTATGTAGAAACAAATTTTAATTTTTTGATTTAAATCAGTGTTTTTTTAATAAAGTGATTTAAATCAAGCTGATTTAAATTGGCATACCCTGCACAGGGTGGGGGGGGGGCATAGGGACCCTTACTTTTTTTGGTATTTTAACCAATTTCTGCTAATTTTAATGTTTTTTGAAGTGTGGTAATCCCAAATTTCTCTGGAAGAAAATTTTGTGTCCTCTCCGAAGGTCAATCCTGTATCGCTCCTGGTCGATTCAATAGATGAAACGTGTGAAAATTTGTAGTTATAATTTTAAAAAAATACATCACACTGTTTTCCACGTGGGCTTTATTGACGAGTGCTGAGGTGGAATAAATAATTAATGCTTTGTACTTTTATATAGAAACGGAACAAATATTTGGCTGCTATTTGGTATCTGCCTTTTTGCTAAATATCCCATTCAGCCAAATAATGCTTAGGTATTCGGCCGAATATCTGCGTAAATCGAAGTACATCAAACTAATTTTTAGGAATCATTAATTGGAACTTTTCCCATAAATTAAAAATTTACTGATTATATTTCATTGTGTGGTGTATATATATACCCTTCTGTGAAAAGGGTCATGTCAGGATGAATTTCTAGGATAAGTAAAACATGAAACTGAAAATGGAATCCTACTGTAATAATGTGGAAGTGAGCATGACTTTAGGGAGTTAACTAACTGAAGAATGTACCAATACAAGATACATATTGAGCTACTGAAAGAGGCGAAAAACATCTGAAGAGGGAAAAACAAGTAAATTACAAGATTCATCGAAAGACTGGTTATTTGTGGAGATGAAGATTACAAGGAAAAAAATTCATCACTGCCCCCACGGGGACTCGAACCCCGGTCTCTCGCTTGCCGGACGAGTGCTCTACCATCTAAGCTATGGAAGCAGATAGAATATTTCAACCTTGGAGCGTATATATATGTTGAAAGGCACCGTACATGGACAGCGTCAACAATCAACTAATAGCTCGTGAATTGTCAACATATATATACGCTCCAAGGTTGAAATATTCTATCTGCTTCCATAGCTTAGATGGTAGAGCACTCGTCCGGCAAGCGAGAGACCGGGGTTTGAGTCCCCGTGAGGGCAGTGATGAATTTTCTTCCTTGTAATCTTCATCTCCATAAATAACCAGTCTTTTGATGAATCTTGTATTGACAAGTGGAGAGGACGTTTCTATATACAAATAAATTAGTAAAAATTTTACGATGCATTACTAGTTGAGAGTAAATAATGATTGACATTCTCTTAATTAGATGTAAAATTGTAACAAGTGTTTAAAAATTAAAATTGATTCTGTAAGTAAAAAAAATATTAAAATACAATATATATCGGGTGACCAACTTCTCCCTGTTCGAGGGGTGTCAGACGCATTGTCGTGGGTGGCGCCACGATTATTTTGACAGCACTTAACTAACTAAACTTTTTATTTGGTTAAATAATAATTATGAATATTAATTAATGAATTATTGTTAAGAAAACTTTTTCATCTTGCTATTCCTTTAGCAAATAATGAATGTTCATGCTCTAACCAGAGTGGAGAACGTTACTTTGTAAAAAGTTTAAAGTCTATTAAATAAATAATTCGATATTTCAAAATTTGATAATCTGACCATAACTCCCACAGTAGGTTTTTGAAATCAATCATGTGACCTGTGTGTTTAAAGAGGTTTTGTGTTTGTGTGTTGAAAATACAAATTGTTTTTGTCAAATCATAAATATATATATTTTTTCTACGTTGAACATAATTTCGTCAATCAATAGTAATATCACAAATATAATAGTTTTTACATCTTGTCGCGAGCCGCACAGAATTCCGGGGGGGGGGGGCAGCTGTTGGTCACTCCTGCAATATATCATATCGTTAAATTTGCTTGTCGATAAATAATCTTTCAATTATCAGTCTTTTGGTATTTATTTAAATGATAAACTGCATAATTAAAATTCAATGCCAATCAGTTGAAAAACTACCAATAATTTTATTTTCAATTAAGAACAAAAATTTTATTTATAATTGCGATGAATTTTAAGAAATTGATATTCGGCCAAAACATTAGCTGAATATTCGGTTATTCGACTAGTAACCTTCATTTTGTGTCTTAGGTTCATGTGATGCCAATTATGTTAATACATGGCTGGCCAGGATCCTTTGTTGAGTTCACAAAATTGATTCCTTTACTGACCTCGCCTTCTGAAGACCGAAAATATGTATTCGAAGTCATTGTCCCGTCAATTCCTGGTTATGGTTTCTCTGAAGCTCCTCATCAACCAGGTAAGATTTGCGGAAGTGGTTATTATTATTTAGTTTCTCCTCTATAGAACTCTGATTCAGTAACTACACAAAGAGAATTTTAGATGAGATTTATTTTTCCGTCGCTATATATGAGTGACCTGGATTTGTCTAGCCTTGTGCTTGGTGAGCAGACAAACTTAGTCAAACTCAGCTGTAATGGCATCAAAGATTCAGCAAATTTTTGTAGTTATAATTGAGATTAACTTTTCCAATGCCTTTTTCAGGGAAAATGTAATATGTCGCAATCAAATACTATGCATGAAGTTATTTCATTATGGTTAGGGGGTAACCATGTTTGATCGAGGAAAGTACAGGAAATTGTGTAGTTGTGAATATGAGCTGTCACTAATTTTTACCAAAAATGTTGCCAAATGTGTTGATGAAATAGCAAAATATTGCTCCTAAATAACCCTCTTGGTGAGAAATCCTGTCCAACAGTTGGAAAACGTACTTTGCGTTAGAAAAAAATTTAACATGGCAAATAAGCGAGTGAATGCTCAGTCATATTCATTTTATTGTAATTTACATATTATACAATACCTTCATCACTGGTTCTAGTAAAAATTAGGAGTAAAAATAAGCTTTGTTGAAAAAATCAGGAAAGCTGTATATTTTTATGAAGAAAAAAGTCAGAATTGACTAAATAATGGTAAATACGGTAATATCCTTTATAAGGGTCATTTTAACGAGAAGCCAGTTGGAGTGTCAAACATATAATAAGCTTTTTTTTCTTCAACATTAGGCATCAATAGAACAATAGACATTCCCCTAATGTGATCTGTAATTCTGGGAATTTCTTGGGAAAACGCCATTAAAAATGAAAGCAAAAGTAACAATGAATGTTTTGTTACATCCGGAGTTTGTGGTATTTTCATCAGTGTTATAAGCTAGGTTCATTATCATTATTCTCTTTAGGGATCGGCCCGCACCACCAATCATTGACATTACAGCCAAAGTGTCGTTATAACTGAGCTGATTATATATCAGCTCGGTTATAACGACATTTTCATATTTATCCCTCGTCAAGTATATTATCTCCATGTTATGAGAGAGGCAAAAGAAACAAACTGTTTTAGGTTTTTCTTGCATGGAAAACATTAGGCGTATTGACAAACGATGTCTAGTGAAGGTGTGAGAACCAGGCACCTGGCTGAAACTCAAGCTCCAAGAAGGGCAACCCCCAAGTTGTAGAAGTTATCAGGAAGACACTGGTGAGGAGGAAGTAGAGCAAGAGGAGTTCTGCCGAATCAGGTCGTAGAATGCTCTCTCAAGATTGTACTCATCATCTCATGATTTCCAATATTTGCCTCAGGATGTAACTATCGTATTTGGCCCATTAGTTATCGAATTGGCAAAAAATAAAGGTCAGTTGCTGACGATCATAAGAGGAACTTTTTACTTGTCAAAGAATTGGCAAAAAATAAAGGTCAGTTGCTGACGATCATAAGAGGAACTTTTTACTTGTCAAAGAATTGGCAAAAAATAAAGGTCAGTTGCTGACGATCATAAGAGGAACTTTTTACTTGTCTTCCTTGGCGTTTTTATCTCTTCTGATCATTTAACTCTAAATGGCTTCGATGCATTTCTGTAGGTGTCAATGCTTCCGATTTTTCAGCCTTATTAAATTGTCTTAAAAATCTTCCTGTCAGAAATCTCATTTTTCTGATTTTTCGTTACCGTTTCTTCTTGCAGCAACATTCGTGCTATATCCTACCACCAAATGTTTTTTTGCAAACAAGTTTTTATCTCATGCATTCGTGTTTTCTAGGTTTTTCTGTGATATCAGCAGCAAGGGTGTTCTCTAAATTGATGGACCGTCTTGGATTCGAGAAGTTCTATGTCCAAGGTGGTGATTGGGGCAGTGCTATCGCTTACAGCATGGCAAAGCTATACCCCAAAAGGTTAGTGTCTGCTGTGATTGTAGTTTCTCTAATGTTTTAGTATTTTATGAGAGTGATTAGTTCTACATGAATGCCTTATGATTATTAGAAAACTGTCTGGTGAGTTTTACTGATGCTGTCGGCAAATTAAGTGGTATATTTTTATTCATGCCGTTTTGAGAAACACCATGCATGACGACAGAACTAACTTTATTTGTAGTATCCATAATTATACATGGTCACAGGATGCAACTCTCAGGGACTGAAACCAAATGACAATATGGTAATCACCTAGCAGTATGCTACACATTCAGAATGCAATCGTTCATCAGCTTGCAGCACTAGCAAGAACACAAAACAAGCACAATTGTGACACCATGAATACATTAAGGACCACACATACACCCAGAACATTCATTCCAGCATGTATGGATTCGTTAGAAATTCCACCAAAGAATGTGTATTAGAGGCATGTTCATGGTGAATTAGTAGTATTCAGTCTTCAGCAAAACTTTTATCATACTTGTAATATGTTGTGATGATTCTGCTTCTCTCTCTCTCTCATATCGTGTATCACTGCATCTCATCTAACCATAATGAGTATACATGTAGGTTTTGTTTGGGAGTGGGGTCTCTCTCTCTCTCTTCTTGGTTGAAGATCAAATGACTCGTGTATCAAGACAAAATTTCTGAACCAGGCTGACTCGTAATCGCAACAATTCCAAGCAGAATTTCTGACTGGCCCCCATTTCCTCTTTAGGGTTTGTTTGGTCGTCCATAGGTGGCAATGCTTCTGATTTACCCAGGAGCCTTCTGATTTTTCATATCTTCATGGAAAGATCCCTGAAGAAAATATCCCTTTAGTCTTTGCAATTCTAGGCTGACCATGTTTTTTCAGGAAAAATAAGGAGAATCTCAGGATTTCAAGTATGAAAAATCAGTAATTGTTGCCAAATAAGATGCCAAAAGCAAGCGAAATTGCCAATTATTGCCAAATAAATCAGGACCCCGAAAAATGTGCCCCATGAAAATGGGATTTATATATGGTCACCCGTTGCAATCCCAAAAAAAAACCCCTGGATATTTTCTTTTATTTGGGTGACATGTTTCCTTTGATATGAAGTATGTCATCACGGGATAAACTACAGATTTTTCAAGTATGTGAATTGGCACCTTGGTCTTCTTTTGGTTGAGGATAAACTTCCCACAACGACACGCAATCATTTCATTTCAAACACACACACTGCAATTCAAAAATACACACCAAGAGAAAAAAAACTTGTGGCTGCCCGCTCTCCAACTACACACGACACATCCCTTTCTTTCAAGTTTGCCACTGATGCTGTAGCACCATCTGTCTGTCTTTATACAAATCTTAACACAAATTGTGTTGTTCTTCCTACTGTAGCACTACTTACCTGCAAAAAAGAAAAATTGTGTGTTATTTAAATCCCGCTCTACTTTGGGAACACTTTATCTGCATGATTTTCTCATGGGGGTTCAAGGAAGACCATTTGGTATCTGTATAATAGTACAGTCAGATCCCCCATTATAGCGCCCCCTCCATTGTAGTGCCAACCCTGCTTACCGCCATAAATTTTCAGTGAACGAATCTTCCATATAGGGATTGCAGTGTAAAAAAAACTTGTTATAATGCCAACTGTTGTTTGGATGTGTACAAAGTCTATGTGTCATTCTCCAAGAAAATTTCCATATAACATTTCTTCTTCCATCATTTTCCCTGTTTTTTCTGAAAGGAGTTGACGATTTATCATTTTTCATTCCACTTTTATTATCAGTCAGTAGTTTAGAGCAAATGACATGAAGAATAAAGAATGGTGTGGTCGGGAGGGGGGGGGCCTTAGAAAGCATGTTGAATACCTGAATGCATGTAAGAACCAAAAAAACTAACATATTCAAAGAAACAGATTTATTGATAGGGGGAAGTGCAAAAAATGAGCGTATTGCACAAGTTTTTTCAAGGTTGCCAAGAGAAGTTTTTCAATGGTGTATGTTTTTACTCGCTGATCATTACATTTCGAGTACTATCATTTCCCTTGATTTGCTCCATTCAAATTATGTCGGGAGATGTTGTTCTTACAATATCTGAGAAATTGGAAATTTGTGATTATCAAACCAATACAGGCTAAAAAAGCAATGCTGCCATTGTTTATTTTGTTTTTGTACTTATAAAATGCATCACTAAACTTATGCAGAATTTAAATAATTTCAGAGGTAATTGTATATGTATCTCTTAAGTTTTACATCAAGAAATATTTAAGTAATTGTACATTTTTAAAATTTTAAGAACTTTCTCATCTTAAAATTGAATGCTTATAAAATAAGTTATTTTATTTGGTGAGTAATACTAATAACACACTGAGATACAATAGTTTAAATAAACGTGCAAATTTATATAATGAAGCCTCTCCGAAATGGTATTCTGACCATGATCCGATACAGCACCGAACTCGTTACACCGCCAAAATTCTTTGGGACAGATGGTGGCTTTACAATTACAACAGGGTTCGACTGTACTTGTTACATGGTTTCGAAAATGGACCAAATTTCGAGATGACACAAAATTGAAAGAAAATTCCTATTATAGGGGTTCCTAGTGACCTGGAAAGTCAGAGAAAGATGGAAAATATTTTATATGTCAGGGAAAAAATTGCTAGCAATTAGTCTTTGATTTGGCTGAAGGTGATATAGTGTACACTCTTTCAATCATGGACGTTTTTAAAATTTTGATCGGAGAAATGGTAAAGCAGATTTTGCTACGAACCCTGCTGTGAAAATTTTCAAAACATGGGTTTATTATCATACAGTAAAACCTCGATAAGTCGTCACGTCAAGTTATCGAAAAATTATGACTGCTTAAGCGGAGTGACAGCAATGATATGGCAATGCTGTTAACAAGCTCTTTTTTTAATTGGAGCCATAAAAATAGTGTTCCACTTTCTCAAATTTTTTCATAGTGACGAGTTAGCTGAAATTCTAATGGCTTAGTGTCATTGTGATTATTGCCGAAACAAATGTTAATGCTCGTATTATTGTATAATAGTCTTAACAAATATTTTATTCTATTTTTTCCCTTTGCTTGTACAAGAATCTTAGGTGTTCATTGCAATATTGTCCCCTTTGCTCTCGACAAAATTGGCTGGCTGAAGTACACAGCTGGATTCATATTTCCATCGTTATTCATGTCTGTTGAAGAGCAAGCAAATGTTTATCCCATCTGGAAACCGTTTGAATTTTTCTTTGAGGAAGGTGGCTACATGCACATTCAGTCGACTAAACCAGACACTGTCGGTAAGTCTCTAATTTTTCTTTATTTCATTTTTTTTAATATATTGTCCCTTCTTATACCAGAAACATGAATGTGTAAATTCTGGGGGGTGGGGGAGAACTTTGGAATTGATGTTTGTGAATGTTTATTCTACCATGTTACTCTATGGGGGATTATTTAACTAAAATGTGTTTTGTAACGTGTTTCAATAGAGGATGCACATTCTGGCAAAACATAGCAAAATAAGGGACGATAAATAAGGATCAAACCAGCTGATTTAAAAAAAAGTGAAAATTGCACATTCACGTTTCTTGCATAAGGGGAATGATATATAGAGTTGCCAACTGCTATGAATTGTCTGTAGTTTCTATGGACCGCCACACTCAACTACAGAGCTACGGGAGATATTCTCAATACTATACAGAAATTGTTTTTTCCTCCAAATTGTGTATTATCTTCCTTTTAAAAAAATTTGTTCTTTTGATTTCTTACTGTATTTTACTCTTTATTTCCGTTTTTTTTTTAATCCCATTGATCTTTACCGTAACGATGAATTCATATGCACATGTGAGAGAGTTCAAGAGAAGACAACCTTAGACTTGAAAATGGTCGGTGATCAAATTCAGCGCTCCAGTGGGTGTGTGTATATAGGAGATAGGCACTCTTTCCTTTCCTCTGCATATCTCCTACATATGGGCACTCTTTGAAAGTGAATGACAAACATATGGGCACTCCTGATTCTGAATGACAAACTTGCGGTTTAGACTGACATTAGAGCATGATGATAGGGCAAATAAAAAGTGTCTAATATCAGACTTCGAAAAGTCTGAGAAGTATAAGGAATATGTGAAATCTGTCCTCCGGTGGGACTCGTGGTTGGTCCCTCCCCATGTCTGGTGAAAGACAGTATTGGATATACCTGCCTTGCTACTCCATGTCCAAATGCAAAAAATTGTTTTCATAGTCAAAATCGCCCATTTCTGTGGGCTAAAAACAGCATTCTGAGCAGCTCACCCCTGGACACGGGTTTATTTGCACCGGTAGTGCCAGATCGGAACCTTTTATTGCCAATGATTGAAGGTAACAGAAGGTACTCTGTGACTTCACAAAAAGTCTCTTGGGGAGAAGGGAGCTCATGTGACCTAAGCCCCTGGATTCCAAGACTGGAACTAGATGGGGGGAGGCAACATCTCTGTGCAAAAAAATCTAAGGGCAGCAGTTTTAGGTGGGAGAGAACAAAGAACATTAGTATAAAATTATCAAATTTTGAAGTGTGGGGGAGGGGGTGGCGAATATCCTAGTTGTGGCCTTGCTATGAGGTTTTGTATTTAAATTAACATTCAGTTGAATTACTTTAAAAAAATTTGAAAAATACATTTTTGAACTTTTTTTATTAGACTATGATTATGATGTCCCAGAGGGAAGGGGGCTACTCCTCCCCTCCCATGGCAAAGCATGTTGACATGTCTGGATATACATAAAAACCTATTTTGTGAATCAGTTTTTCCCATCGTTTAAACATTGATGGATCTCTCACAAACTCTGTCATCACATGACATCAAGTTTGTGAATGAACATGATGTGAACATGTCATCTCACAAGATGTGCATACTTTATTTTAAACATGTCAAATCAGCAACCTGTCAACTTCCTTTGTACATTCCAATGTCTTTTATGGTGTTTTAGGCTCAGCTTTGCAAGATTCTCCTGCTGGTCTCGCTGCATACATACTAGAAAAATTTTCTACGTGGACAAATCGCACCTACATGGATTATAATGATGGGAAACTCACAGAGAAGTTCAGCCTAGATGAGCTTCTTACGAACGTCATGGTCTACTGGACGACAAATTCAATTGTCTCAAGCACTAGGTTCTACAAGGAGAATGCTAAAGGAATAATAGGTCATGATCCTCTGCAAAAGTTAGTTGCTTTTCACTATATTATGTCTAAATGAATTTTTTTTCTTTTATTTTGTGTGTGTGTGTGTGTGCGTGATGGACATAATTATCATGAAAAATTACACCAACTTGGCAATGACCTCGAATCATGTCTTTTGTTATCTGACTTTATCCAGGGATCTCTGACAACTTCATGAGCCGGCTATTCCAAAACCTGAAATTCAGGCATTAACCAAGTCAATTTATAATAAAATTGTCCAATTTGCAAACTGGCCAATATCGGGTTTTAAACACCCTTATTTGAAAGTTAGGACTCTCTTTTGAGTGTGGTGCGAAACAAAAGGCTAAGGAGCGAATATAAATTCAGTCAAGGCAATCTAGAGCATTACCGGTTCAGTAGAAATCACATAGGGTGGTCTTTAAAAAATCAGCATGTCCATCTTGATGGAAATATTGCCACCCCCCACCATTATTTTATAGAATGCCTTAACTAGACTTGCTCTTCAAACAAAATATTAGTTCTCTGAAGAACCATCATATGGCTCTCTTCACTTTCTGTCCAGTTCTTCTGCATCTGACTCATAAAGACGTGAATCCCCCCCCCCCAGAGCATCAATATTTGTTGACCAACCGAAGTGGGATTCCCCAGTTAGTGTGATAATAGTCACAGGGCTCCCACTCATCCTACTTTTCCTACTTTTTAGTAAAATGTCCTACTTTCTCGGTTTTGTCCTACTTTTCCTACTTTTTTACCAAATCCTATCAACAAAATTTGTGTAATTGATTGATTTATATATTTCCAAATATTACAAATGTTGAAGAATGCAATTAGTGATTCTGCCAAAGCAGAAATTTTATCATTTTTAAGGTTATTTGGGGGGGGGTGTGTATGTGGACCATTTGGTTGATTAATTTTTCATTTGCTTAGTTTGAGGGTTCAACATGTATAGTAGTCATTAAAAACTTCTGTCTGGATGGGAAAAATAATTTTGTATTTATTACTTCATGGTCTTGGACAGTAACTAACATTCATTATTCAAAATTACGGTGCAAATAGGTGAAACAACAGTTTGCATTTCAAAGCAGTTGGATACATAGGCCTATTCTAGGTTTGGTGATTCTGATGGTACCCAATAGCATTCAGTTTTCTTCTGTATTTTTAAGGCATGAACAGGCATAAACAATATTTACAATGCTCAACAAAGAGCTAGAAATGGAAGTGCTTCATTTGTCAAAAATGATTACACTGGCATTGAACAGTAAAATGTGAACAAATCCCTTTAAAAAATGATGGACAATGCAGTAAAACAGGTTCACCTTGCCTTATTCACATCAGATCTTGTAATCTACACATTTTGCACTGTGCTTTTGAAAGTGGTCTCGAAGGAGCATCATTCTTAAAAAACGTACGTCTTCAAAATATTATGTGCCTTGTCGAGGCACATCATATTTTGATCATCTCATAGTGAGGGACTTGCATCATGGGACTATGGTTCAAACCTGGTTGACGGTAGAGTGGTGGTCGGCTGAAGTTGGTTTCCTATGGTTCAAAAATTTAAGGGCGAGTGCGAGCCTATCTCCTCGTTAAAAATTCTCACCACAGAAAGCAACAGACTTATAAATATTCAACCAGTATACTTCACTCATAGTTATAAAAATAGATGGCAGCACAACACTAGACACACCCCTCAGACTGTTCTGTACATATGCACACTTCCGACACAGCTCAGTGGCCTATGACGGCAGACCAGAATTGTGTTCTGTTTTTATAGAAATATATATATATATATATATATAGCCTCTATTATCTAAAATTTTGGTATTTCATTTCAATACTTTTCTGATTGAAAGTTTGTTTCTATAAGTAACGGTTCACAAGTTATTTGAGCTGAAGCTGACTTTTTCGCCCTGTTTTATACTGTGGAAATTGTATATAACTATAATCACCTATGTAAGGATATTAGTCTCTGATCCAGAGGCACATTCATGTTGTTATTCCTTCGATGTGGAAGGTGTTTCCGGTCATTCAATATCAATGTATTCCATTGTATTGTGGCCTTTAGCTTGTCTGTAGAACGTTTATTACTGCCTACATATCTGCCTGTTATTACTCACTCTCCAGCAGAACTGAGTGTAGTTTGCTAGTCTGCTGATTGCATTTCTTTTACATCACAGAGGTGTCAAAATTCTCAAAAAATCCCATGGGAAATAGAATCTCAGATGGGCTTTTTGCTTTATTGTTTTCATGCTTAGCGTAAAGCACTCTCGTTTCATTCTTCTCCTCCATCACCGGATTAAAATCTACAGGCATAAAGCCAAGGTATGTCGATTTAAATCACTTGATTTTTTTTTTAATCATTGATTTAAATCAAAAAATGTAATTATTATTTTTGCATAACTTCTCAATGATATTGAAGTAAACGTAACCTGGTACGGTATGCATGTTACTGCTATGTGGTAATGTTTGTGATTAAATCTACATTTACCCCTAACATCATCTATAGTTTTAGTATTGGGGGATTAGTATTCACTGTATTGGGCGATTAAGTTTAAGTCTAAAAACTTAATCCCCCCAATACAGTGCAGAAAAAAAGCTGCTCTATTTCTAGATTGTGTGCATAGAACACATTGCAGAAAAATATTGGGAAGTGAACTTAGCACTTAGCGCTAAACTGCACTAAGTATTTTCATGCATTATAATGTGGCACTAGAGTTCCTCAGATTAAAAACACTATAAAGCCTTGAATCCCTAATTGCCAATTCAAAATAGATTTTGTACCAACATCAGTATCATTGGAGCTTTCAACTTTTCATATTAAAATTTTGAGTTTGCTCGTTTTCTTTACCAAAACTCATTGAATGTGTGAAAGAATAAAAGTGTGTAATATATATTAAGCAACATCATGCAGGTTGGAAACGCATCCGCCAATTGTGCAAGAAACAGTCTTGTCAATATAGAATTTGTTTTATTTAGTTGATGCGCTGAATGGCCCTGTAGTTGTACATTGAGTGAATTGAGATGTCTTCATCATATGTGTGATATATTGAGTTGCCACCACTCATTCACTTTAAGGTGGGTGGCTCATGAATAAAAGCACTTTTCTCTATTAAAAAATGTTAATCTATGAAGTTAATTTGGGCTCAATGACCTCTCATGTTACATAAGAACAGATTTTTTTGTGTTCGTATTTTTTTGCTTCTAGTTCGTTTGTTGTTTATTCATTAATGCTTAATTAAATTTGAGCGATTAGGAGAGAAAAGCAGTTAGGTGATATGAAAATATGCATTATTAATGATTTTCAAGATTTATTTTAATTAATGAGCAGTCAGTTAATTTTAATCAAAAAAATCATGATTTTTTTCATACCCTGCATAAAACTTTCAGTAAGTCTGTTAAGCACCAGTGTGGATTATGCATCTGGAATTCCATTTGTCTTCATTATGTTTTATCATTCTGTTCTTCCTTATGGTTCTCAATTTTTCGGACACCAAGGTACATAGACTGACTTTAAACTTGTTCAGTTTATTATAGGTAATATGCAACTTAATCATATGCTTGCAGGGTATTAGAGATTAATTTTTTTTCCTTTTATTTTTCTCCCTAAGTGTTGCGGTCAAAGTGCCATCAGGTGTAACAGTTTTCCCCCAAGAGATCGTTATTTTCCCGAAATCCTTCGTAACGAGTCAACTGCGGGATCTGGTTCACTACGAGAGAATGCCTGTGGGCGGTCATTTCCCTGCAATGGAAGTCCCAGATGTCTTGGCCTCACAGATATGGAAGTTCACCATGGCCGTGGAGAAACGAAAACAGGAGCATTAGCATTATGGTATATCATTCGTAAGTGTGCCTTATTGAGTGCAAAAAAAAACCAAAAAAACAAGAAATGATCAAAATTTTACATTGTACAATGATTCCAAAAACGTGGCAAGATGATAAAGGATATAAGACTATTTGCGTCTCTCAGCCAACATGGTCTATGGGGTTTTTTACCCGACATTTAATCTTCACAAGCTGTGCACATCTTCAGATGATAGTCTTCATTTGTGCTTCTCTGCTTGCCTTACACTGCCTTTTTGTGGGTGGATTAAGCAGTTTGATTGGTTTGTGTCTGTTATTTATTTCCCGATTGGGTCACAATCTGATTTTTGTCACTTTCACAGTGATGGAATCCATTTACCGTAATTTCAGACGCTAAAAGTTTAAATAAATATTGTCAGGTTTCCTGCTATGCAGGAGAAGCGGGAAAACAATACCTCAACTCGGTCAGGAAATGAATAACAGGTAGAGAAACTAATGAAATAACACATAATGGCAGACAAGCATTAACACATCATGCATGAATATACTATCATCCTGTAGGTGAATTGAACACTATAATGGCACATGTGTAAAACATCACCACATTGTGGCAATGGGTCAAGACATAGCATGAAGCATGAATATTTTTTTTTATGGTGCAATCTCCTCTGGCAGTTAAAGTTTAATCGACACATTTATACAACACATTAAAATTTGTTGACGGGACTAAATAAGTTCATAAGTTAAAGTATGGTACGTGTGGTGAAAAATAGCCAGCACAAGACAGTAACATAGTCGATCTGGGGAAAAGATTTGTTTCTAGGGACGTGAGCAAAGAGATACAAGCAGCTAAAAAAAAAATAGACCAGATTACTTTCCTGGTGCATTATGGTAATGTTTGTGCCTCTATCTTAATTCGGACCAATTACAAAAGGTTAATGTAAGCCAAGCTGGAAAGAAGTGTGGTCTCTACCATTAACTTCCTATCGCTCTTGATTATGCAGCCACTTGATCAAGTGAAATGTGCGAGGAAAAAATACCATTGATCATGCTGGCCGAATCATGTTTCCAACAAGTTGTATGTGTGTGTGCCAAATCAAGCCTTAATATTTTCTGTCCGATTTTGAGATATGTGTGAAGGTTGTCGTTGTTTTATAGACATCGGAACTGTGTGTCAAATTCAACAGAATCTGTCTGCAGATTAATTCTGATGAAATAATGTTTCGTTTATACCACATTTACGTTCTCACATTTTTCTACTTTCGCTGTTGTCTTGCAGAGGGATCATACACCTTCCTGTACCCAATATGACAATATTATCGATTGAAAGGGATGGTAGCACGCCCCAAACTGAACGATATTAGTGGCAGTATATGTGGTTCATAGAAGCAGGGAGGAGCCAAATAGAGGATGGGCAGAGGTTCCAAGTATGACATTTATTGGAGATCTTACAACAGATGATTGATTGCCCTACTGCCATTGATACACTGGCAGATTTTTGTACCTGCTCATAAATAGCAAGAATTTGTTGCAATGATTTTCAATAGGTGCCATGCTTGGAACCTCTGTGTCAGTCCCTTGACTTCTGATTCCTCCCCCATACCTGCAACCGCATATTCTATGACAAATATTATTGGGTTCCTGTGCACTGTCACCCCCTTGCATCAGACATTGCTGCCGTTTTCTGCACAAGAGAATCAATAAAACCAAAACCTACCGACTCTGTTTGTCTTCTCTCCAAGTCTGAGCGCAGTAGCCCGAGAGGTCTATTACGCTGCAGTAGTTATACAACAAGGTAGATAGTAACGTCATCCACTTAATGCAGATATTCAACGTCCTGTCTAACGCAAACCTTGATGAGCATGTTAAAAACTTGATTTTTCTCATCACCCATCAGCTTGTGTTGTCATCATTGTCAAAACTCTCTGGCACAAGCCTAGCATTAGAAAAAGAAAAGAATGAACCAATCACAGATGATTTTCTCAGCTGCTGATCATCAATAGCAACAAGTGATGTATTGGTGGTATTATTTTTTGTTTATTTTGTGCGCGCGTGTGTGTGTGTTGTCCCTAATTTTTGTAAGCTCCATTTTTGAAAAAAATTCATCTAGATTCTTTTCATATTCATCAGATCGCTAGGAAAGAGGTAGGCTGAAACTCATGCATTGTTTAAACAATGATTTGTCACTTTTCGAAACGACTGGCAAAAATTCTACCATCAAATTCTCATGTTTTTACATATTTATCTGCCGTCTTGATATCAAGACAAGAACAAGTAATCCTTTATTTACATCATTAATTAGAAAATTTGTTTGCTTGTTTCACACAACATATAAAGTAAGTGCCACCAAATTTACACTGTTGGCATCTCTTTTAAATTGGTGTTGATACTACGACCAGAAAATGCACTCAAGGTGTCTTGAAAATGCATAGAGAGATTTACCAGCGAAATACTTGATTTTTCTCATCACCCGTCCTGGCACTGAGACGAATTTAACGTTATTATAAAGGCATTTCTAAGCAAGATTTGAAAAAAAATTATCGTTGTAGAGGGATTTATCTTAGCATCGAGTATCTTTGTAAAGAGGTTTCACTGTGAATAATTTTTCCAATTGGCATGTTCAATTAGATAACGTTTTAAACAATAATGTTGTCTCTGTGTGAATCATGTTACTTTATTAAGTAACATAATTCAGAGAATTATTATTCATTATGAGCTTGTTAAATTAATAATGAATAAATAATTTTCGATTCCACCAATTTGTATCCGTAGCTCTTGTCTTTGTCTGAAAATGTACATGCGAACGGCTACGTTTATTTCTGTAACGCAAGCTCAATGACTACTACTTAACCGAACATGCATCTCGTACACATTCCTATACGGAATTTCATTACCACGTTACGATCGTAATACCACGTTATCGGTGGATTCGTATTAACGAGAAGAGAGAGACAAGATGGCGAAATTTTGCGCAATAGCATTCGTAACATCTGTGTTGATGCGCTGGAAAAGATTCCGCACAAGGAATGTGGAGGAGGATGATGCCGTACCACCTGAAATGAAGGCGTCTGGTGAAGAGGCTCGTGAGGAGGCCGTCAACATCTCCTTGAGCCCTAACAGTTCTGAGTACGAGGGTGATTGCTCAAGCAGCGACACGATGTTGATTACAAGCCTGTTGGAGGCACCGGGCACCGACTCCAGCTTATTCGAAGTGTCGGGACCATCCATGAATATAGAGGACATCATCCTTCGTGCTCAAAGAGAGATGCCGTCTAATGGAAAGACTGGTCAGCTTTGGGATTTTCTTCGCGCCATCCCAAGGGACAGCTCCAACGACGAAGTGAAATATCCTCACTATTTCTGCCTGTCTCTGAAAATCAGATGGAAGAAAGCATTCCAATGCTGGCATGTACATGCGAACGGCTACGTTTATTTCTGTAACGCAAGCTCAATGACTACTACTTAACCGAACATGCATCTCGTACACATTCCTATACGGAATTTCGAACGAATCGGCACATACCGAATGTGTGTTCTGAGTGTGTGCTCGACCCTAACGTATTTATGTTGTCAAGTTGTGTTTGTTTCATGTTCATGCTGCCACCTGGCTTCCATTTTATGAAGTAAAGATGGAAATGCTTGAATTTTCATGTTTTGTCAGTATTGTGTTGTAGGCCTGCCTGCTCTCTGCGGAGATACTTTTTCAAATGGGAGGCTGGCTCACATTCGTGCCTTAAAGCTGGAAAACTGATGAAAACCAACTTCAGCTGTCAACAAGGTTCAAACCTGGATCCTCAGATGAGAGTCCAGCATGATGCGCACACTACAGCACAGCGGCAATGACTACTTCCCGATCCTCGTTATCTTCCCCCCTTTGCATAGCAATAATGATAACAAAGATGACTAGTAACGGTGTGAGAAAAATCTACCTTTAGCTATGGTAACATAAATCTATCTCACAATACACCGCAAACATGTTTGAAACTCTGGCATAACGATATCAGCGTAATAGACCTCCCGGTGGACAAGACATTCACTAACTATACCAAAAAATGTTCTGAGGTAATGGTTCGTTCGATTCTTTTTCATTCTTTGCCAGAATCATTCCTGATATGACAGGGCTCTGGTCAGACATCGCAGCATGCTGCCACCACAAGAAGGCCTGACACAAATAGCAGTTAGCACTCCAACCTGTTTTGTTGGGTATTTAATGCCATTATGTGAGTGTGGGCGTTATTCTTGCAGGCGTGGTAGCCCATGTCGGTAAAATACTCGCCCAAAATACCAGAGAATGTTCAGAGTTGTTGAGAGTTTAACACCCGATTCTTCCAAGTCAGAAACTTGCCTGATGCGGAGGTACAACAGAGACAATGGCAACATTGATTACGTAGTTAAAAAAAAAGTTTAAAAAATATTGACCACTGCCATACAGAATCAGCAATTAATTCTAGGTCCCATCCCATTTAATCAGCCCTCATGTGGGGAAAATGACTGCAGTGACTCGAAAATTATCAAAATTATCATTAGCCCTCTTGTACAAGAAACGACAACAGTTTCCGCAAGAAAAATGATCAAATGACTCTGTATCCTTCACTTATCCTAGATTTTTTGCCCTTTGAGTTTACCTTCACAAAAAAGTGTGTTGTAATTTTGAAATCACTTCCGCAAGATTTGTCAGATCAATGGGAAATTTCTTGATGTTATTATTTACTGTTTTGTTGTTGAATTTAATGGTCAGTTGATATTGTATTGTTTGATTTTTTATGAGGAAATATATTTTGTAGAATGTTTTGAATTTCAGAAAAAGGAGGTTGTCAATTTTTTCTGTGTGTTGGATGCTTTTATTATCTTTCAGCCCCCAGGCATCAGTTTGGCTTGATAATTATGCTTTGCTAACAGTTTTTCTTTTTGTAACAGTTGCAACTATTTGATAGGCACAAGAATATATCAACAGACTTTGCAGCCGGAAGTGAGGCAATGAGAATAGTAAGGTTTCTTGTATTCAATCTTAAGGTTTCGATTATCTGTCACCTACCTGATAAGTTAGTGTCATCGTGTGTGATATGTTTTATCTGATACAAATACAAAGATCACAACGGGCAAAAAGTCCAATGAAGTGGCTGAAAAAAAAAATATGGATGTCAAAGGGGCCGTTCAAGTATTACATCTGTACATATGTAAATTTTTTTAGCCATTTTTTGATCCTCCCCCCCCCCCCATCAGCAAAATTTTATCAGCTCTGTCCCCTACCTTCCAACGCATATTGGTGGGATGAGAGACATGCGCGGGGAGCACAGGGACCCCCCCCCCCTTCCCCGATGATTAAAAATTTCTTTAATGCAAAAAGAATTTTTTTTTAATTACAATTTTGTGAAGAAAATACCTTTATATGTTACTAGCTATAATACCCGGCGTTGCCCGGGTTTTCTTCAATGAGGCTTTTTTGGATCACGTGATATCTCCCTGTTTTTGAGGGACATGCAAACCATGTCTAAAGTTAATTAAGAATTTATGCAGTTGAATATAAAAAGACAATACAGAGACATTAATTTTCGCGCTTGAGACGATATAAATAAAAAGTTGAAATCAATGTTATTGCATGAATATCCAACCCAAAAAAGTAGGTCCGGCTAAATACTTCATATCTAATTTTCTGGGCTTTGTATATCTCTAAGCGAACTCCATATTTCTAAGATCAAGTATTGAATACAATTTTTAAAATTATTGATGTGACCGACATGACCGCTATATTGATTTGATAGAAACCCCACCAAATTTCCGCATTTCTACATTAAAATTGGCAATTTTAGCACTGATTTCTATGAGGATCATCCTTTTCCTGACCCTCAAAGTGATGCTTATTATGATTATGACGTCATTCAAAAAAACCTCATTACGGGGAGTATTGAAAATGTGGCAAACCATTATAAAAAGGCATAAATGTTATACATATATTGACAGCCTTGAAGAAATGACAAACCATTGTAAAGGCATATACACGTCTGAAACGCATTGCTAGGGAACCACAGTAGCCAAAGTAAACGTTCGGAAAGTGATTGTTGAGGCCCAAAAATCTTTGTTGCCCAACAGTTTTTTTGCCCGTTTGGGGCATTTGCCCTGCTCTGACGAAATTTTAAAGTAACTTATCGTTCAAGTCGGGTCCCATTTGGTATATATGCAAAATTTGGTGACGATCGATCTAAAATTGTAGATTTGTATAGAGAACATACACACAGACAGAAAATCAATTTTATATATATAGATTACAATCAATTTCTGTTAATTTCAATTTGAAGGCTAAGAACTCTAAATTTCTTTTTAGGAAACTGATTATGACCCACCCTCTATGCCATATATATATAATAAACACTTGTTCCGTGGACGAAATATGGCTCCAGGGGTTATCTGAAGTGGCCTCCTCCCCAAACCTAATTTTGTAAATATGAACTAAGCGACACATTTTACAGATCTCTTAAGTGACCCGTGGCACAATTACAGAACACTTAAATGATCCGTAGCACATTTAGAAATCCTTTGAGTGACACGTCGCACGGTTTGCTAAACTGCGTAAGCTGTTTCCCAGTGCAGTTCTTCATCACTCAAATTACCCGCGACACATTCCCAGATTACTTGAGTGATCCGCAGCATAATTACGGATCACAAGTGATCCATGGCACAGAACCAGAGCATTTAAGCAACTCAGACGCATTTCCAGATCACTTGAATCTGCGAAACATGTAGAGATCACTAAAATAGCTTTGCGGGGACTTATCAATAAGGTGAATTGTAGTTCAGGTGCCCACAAACTAGCGAAAGGTTTCTCTAGTTTTTGGCGCACAGAGTAAGATGCTATTAAGAATATTTCATATTTTTATAAAGAGTGGTTGATGGCGTAAGCATCATCCAAGCGCCTCCCTCCTCCCCCAATCAGCAAATCAGAACCCCCGTTTCCCCCATCGATGCTGATACAAATACAAATACAAATACAACGCCACAACAGGCAAAATGCCCAACGAGGTGGCTGATAAAAAGATGCCCATAAAAATATGGTTGTGCCCATAAAAATATGGTTGTAAATGTATGGTGATGTAATACTTGAATGACCCCTAACCAAAATACAGCAGCCTAACATAAAAGCATATATCACAAAAGGAAAAACTAATATTTAACACTATATAATACACTGCTCATAAAAAATATTATGGTTGTCTTGTTCTGTGTACCTTCTCGATTAGCCCTCTATGTTTTTGATACTTTTTTTAAAAGTGCCAATCACTTTAGACCACTGGAAGTAAGCTATTCCATTCATAAACTACCCAGTTAGGGGAACACTCCCTGCAACATTTCAACCTGGAATTGTCCCTTAGCAAATGATACCGGTATCCCCTTGTCGAAGCACTCAATTGCAGGGTTGGTAAAATAACTTTCTTTTTTTTTTCTTTTTTAACAAAAAGTTTGTTTTCTTTTTGGTTTACATAGCATTTACATTAAAAACACTAAATTTTTGAAAAATCGTTCAAACTTCTAATAATTAATGGAAAATTAACACTATTCCCATATTAATTAATCTCTGAATATTTCTTGCCTGCATATGGCCATCTGGTTGGCCTTTGTCATTCACGAGCTATTAGTTGATTGTTGACACCGTCCATGTACGGTGCCTTTCAACATATATATACGCTCCAAGGTTGAAATACTCTATCTGCTTCCATAGCTTAGATGGTAGAGCACTCGTACGGCAAGCGAGAGACTGGGGTTCGTGTCCCCGTGGCGGCAGTGATGAATTTTCTTCCTTGTAATCTTCATCTCCACAAATAACCAGTCTTTCGATGAACCTTGTATTTCTTGCCTTTCAACACAAAAACCAATTTTTGCAGTTCAAATGATTTTATAGCTTAACTGAAGGAATTATTTTGTTTGAAAATTCTTTATGTTATCAACCGTGTAATAAAGACATTTTTTCTCTGGTTACTTTTAATATGCTTAATTAGGAAACTATCTTTGCAAAAATTGTGATAAAAACTAAAATAAAATGTGCTTAATGAAGCATAATTAATGCAGGTCAATTAGTGATGATTTACAATATACAGAGTGATAACTAAAGTTTCAATTTTACTAAAATAAAAGCTGCTGGTCAGAATGACTTGAAAATTTGCACGGATATTCCTGAAGCTATAGAATTTATTATGGCAAAGGGAAAAAAATACTTAAAAATGTAAAATAGACGATGCTGTACTCACCCAACACGGAAATGTGCTCGCAGAATGGAAACGATAGCCAGTCAGGGCAAAAGGGTAATAATTAGCATTGCGCAATTTCATAATTCATGGAAACATCACAATAATGAAGTCATTAAACAACTAAAACTACAACTTACACGAGAAATGGTAAATTTGTTGTTCACTGTTGTGGCAGGTGGAAGAATAACTGAACGTAATGTGTCACTTTAATGCTGTGGACAATGCACTTTCCATTCTCCAAAGTTTACAATCTGACCACAGTACATGACATTTTGAGGTAACACCCCCCCCCCCCCAAAGCCAAAAGTTGCAAGGATTAAGATCAGGTCATTCTGTTATTGTCAAAATGGTTCTTCAGCAGAGTTGCTTTGCTAGTGTTGCAATGGACATCTTGATATAAGTTGTGCTATCCACACACTGATGATGTTAAAGTGTCAAAATGATGTGGTTTCACAAAGTAGTTTATTCCGCTGGCAAAGTACAGCATCATATTTACTTGTACATCTTCACTTTTTTTTTTTTCTTATGCCAAAGAAAATTCCATTGCTTCAGGAGTATTCATGCAAATTTCCAAGTCATTCTGACCAGTAATTCTCATTGTACAGTGTTTTGGAATCAGAACTTTAATCATAGTCACCCTGTATATAGCTGATTATTTTTCACAAATCATGTACTACCTTGATTAACTGAAAGTAATGGTAGAAGTACTAAAAACTATTAAATATTAAGCCTAGTTGTGATATACGAAATGAGATATGCAGCTTCTTTTGGGGGAAAAAAATGAAAATTGTCTGTGAGGTCGTGTAACTACTATTACACTGGTCTTTGTCCTTTAGTAGAGTCACTACTGTTGCTGTTTCTTTTATGAAGAAAAAATAAACAAAAGCCTGTGAGACAATATACAGCACTACACTTAGATGTTTAACGCAATTCTTATTCATGAATTTGTTAAAGATAGAGCATCAGAATGTAGCCAAAGGTTAGAAAATGTGGTAATAATAAACCAATATGGTATTTTTAAGGGGGGGGGGAGAATAATATTTAGGACACGTTTGTGATTTTTTGAGAAAAAAAAACATATGGTGGAAACCTAACAACCCTGGTGCATAATACACTGCGCATAAAAAGTTAGGGTTGTCTTATGTAACTATGGATAGCTTCTCTATTTATCCCATTATGTCTGCCATACCTTTTAAGCGCATCAATTATGTTAGAATTCATAACCCCCAGAGGTAAGCTATTCTACTTATTGACAAACCTATTAGAGGAAAAACTCCATGTGACACCACAACCTGGAATTGTCCCCTTGTTGAAGCAGTTGATTGGTAGCGTTTTGATAACTCATGATCCATCCTATTCATCTTGTTGAAAATTTCGAACACTTTGATCATATACTCTCGACATCAGTGTTCCTCAGATGTAAACATTTTCAAGAAATCAAGTCTCTCTTCATAGCTTGTGTGCCAACAAGAGCAACCGTAGCTCTTCTCTGCACCCCAAACCAAGTCTTCGTCTCTCTGTAGGTACGGTCTCCAAAACCTTAACTCCAGTGCAGGACGAACTAAGCCTCCGAAAGGCAGAAGAATGGCTTTAGGAGAACACGAAGAGATTTTTTAGAATAAAACCATGCATTCTGTTCGTTTTTTTCCTACCACTAGAACAATATTAAAAAAATCTAAGCTGCTCATCAATGAGAACTTCAATCGGTAGTCTTAGTTGCATCCAGAATGGTATCACCATTCAACTTGAATGGGAAACGTGTGTGTTGCTTGAACCAAAATGAGTGGCCATGCACTTATCAAAGCTGAAGTTCCATTCAATAGCCCATGCAGCAATCATATTCAAGTTCACCTGGATCCATAGATGTCGGAACCTTGGGGGCTGAGGTCATTTGAGCCCCCCCCCCAATGTTTCCTTAAAGATTATAATTACTTAAAGTGTTAATTTATTTAAACGGTTAATTGTTTAAGCAAAGATTATTATATTTATTCAAAAAGCTGATTATTTAACAGATATTAATTAAGGGTTGGCATTGGGTAATTGCAAAGATGTGCACAAGTGACACAGGTTTTGAAAGATTAGTATGAAAAGACGATGGTGCCACTGGAAGCCATGAGGTAAGAATGTAATACAAGAATAATGGCTGTAAATAGAGGTCAATAGATTCTGGAATTCCACCGAAAAGAAAACAACTTGAACAGAAAAATAGGGTATTGTCATGTATAGGTTTTCCACTGGCAAAATCGTATGTGTGATCCGTCATCTTTCAATGTATGTGACAGGCCCAGGCGCTTGGTGATAGGCAAGGCCATCTTAATAGCAGTATGGGCTCCCGGGCCAAGTAATTTTTCTCAGGCCCTACCAGGCAAATTTTTGAAAAATTTAGTAGCCTGGGCACCTCAAGATCTCTTGAGGCCCATGCGTTAAGACAGTACTGGTGACAGGATAAAGGTTTTCCTTAAATACGTGAATAGGAGCTGTCACTGGGAATGAGATTCGATTCTGGAGGGGTAGGTGTGGAGCGAGGATAATGAAATTTTAGGATTAAGGAAAAGTAAGGATGGGCTCGCTTAAGAAATGTGCATATTATAAGAAAGGTGATCTACATCGGCAGAGCAGATCTTAAATGCTCTACTGCTCATGCAATCAGCAGTTATTTTACGAGGGGGGAGGAGTGCCGAGTTATTGCGTAGTGTAATGGCTCGCACCAATCGAGGTCTATTGTAGAAAGATACATTATAAAGGAAGGAGGGAAAGAAAAAGCAATTTCAGTAAATAAGGGGCCGTTCAAGTATTACGTCGTCATCGATGGGGGGGGGGGTTGGATAATGCTTACGTCATCAACCACCCTTTATGAAAATATGAGTTAAAATTCAGAGGGGCAGAGTTGAAGTTTTGCTGACAAGGGGTGGGGGTCAAAAATAGCTAAAACTTTGCTTACATAATATTTTAACGACCCCTAATAGAGTTGCTATAGATGTTGAAGAGAAGGAAAATAAAACTTGTTTGGACGTAATATTACGGCCGCGATCGTAAAGAGGCTCATCCACTGCTATTTTCAGTAGTGCTCCATTTGCCGCCATTGGCAATTTTTCAGTGATTTCATCAAACTTTGCTTACCATCATTGCATTGTCATCATTTTTGGCGATAATCAGTGATGTCCCGTATTTAGTGTTTCAATTCTCGAGGGAAAATATGGTCAGTTTAATTTTCAGTCATCGTAATAACTAGGGCTCGAATTTTTATGGCCAAAGATGAAACGTCGTTACCGATAGGTTAAAGAAAACGAATTCCAGGTTTTTTAACCGATCAGCAACGACGTTTCATCTTTGGGTCATAAAAATCCGAGCCCTGGTAATAACGAATTTCATCCTCATTAGTTGGAATTTTTTCAGAGTTCATACTTTAATGAATTAAATTTCAAAATTTTACGGTGGAAATGTTCGGGTGTTTTTGTTTCGCTTAATCAGAGTATAACGAAGTTAGCAGTGCAGCCTCTAATGTATAATAAAATATTAATCCCAGACGAAGTAACAACAACTACTACTAATCATAGCTCCGATTCAAAACATTGCCAATGAGCGGGAATCGGGCCTCCTTGCAAGTATCAGCCGCACTCATGTATTTGTTTGTGGATGGAGGATAAACTTTATGATTAACGTCTGCTAATGATGGAGGACGCGCTCCTTGTTCGCAATGCTGCCGAGAGATGGCGTATCGTCTCGTTACCCGAAGATTATTCTATCCGGTGGCCAGTTTTCAGCAAAGTCCTGGAGGACATCGGTGACCGCAGCGACGCCAACAGCAAAGACGTAGAACTTGCAAAGGCTAAGCTCTCGGCGATGAGGACTCGTTACATGCACCTTAGCATCCTCCATTCGACACTGGTGACATCTTTGAACAAAGATGCCAATTGCAGGTTCAACAAGAGCGTCCCTTGCCCCTGTGACCAGAGCCACCTGTCGTTGAGGAAGTACCTCCTCGTTGGACTCGAACTGGACCCCAGTAGGGAATGGATGAAATCCTTTGGGATGACCAGAGAGTTCTTCGCCAGCCATTTCCAGCTGCCTGACAGGAAACCGGTGAGAAGCGCCATCGATGCGGAACTCTGTATCGGCATCAGTAAGCTCTGTAGGTCCGTGCTGAGCTTCTACGGGCAAGACTTCACAGATAAATTGCTGGTACCAAAGATATGTAAGTTGCCTGACATCTTGGGCGAAGACTATCGGGATCTCTTGGCCCAAGAATCTAGCATCGAAAAGGATAAGAAGACCTTCCTCCGACACGTCGATTACTATTTCGAGTCCATGATGAAAGGCATCACGCTCATGTGCGACAAGTACGATCTTCAAGAAAACAGCCAATCTTTCTTCTCGTCCATTGCCCATTTCTACGCCGTCAAAGCGGACGCTTTGTCGCTGAAAGTGAAGCTCCTCCAATTGCAGATACTTAGCGAAACATATGACAAGGAGACTGTTCTGGCCCTCAGATCCATCAAGAACCGTTTAAAAGTCGACCAAGATCGATTAGAAAGAGAGATGAATGAGAAATCGTCCCTGCTGGAAAGTTACGAGAGAGTCGGAGGAATCTTCCAGGACCTGGTCAAGGAATATGCAGCTCTCTGTATCGCCATCAAGAATGAGAAATGGGCATTTCAAGAACTGCAAAAGTCTGAAGAAAGGGAATGATCTTTGTTTTTGTTGTGTCGTTCAATGAGAATTTCATTATTGATTGTCCCGTTTTTTATTTTTAAGAGGCTAACAACTTTGATTTCAATTAGTTCAAAGTAATGTAACAGGAAGAACCGATGCGGAATCCAAAAATTAAAAAAGAAGTTTTGTATTTGTGTCTATGATGTTAAATTTCTTATGGTCGGGACCAATATTTATATCCATGACCTTTACTACCTAGGGAAGGGAGATGAGCAAACGTCTTTCTTTGACGTGAAAGGTTTGCTTAGCGACACTGTGATTGAGAATCGGTTTGTTTGCCCGACCAAGCATAGAGATGTTCATGACTATCTGATGTATGCCTGGCAGTTCCCAAGCATTAAAGGATGTTAACATAACTTGATGACCACGAATCACCATCCACAGTGTATGCTCGAAGCGCTTCAGCCTTTAAATTCGCAGCCCACGGGCCAGATATGACCTTAGGCAGTCATCTGATGTGGTCTATGACCTCAAACGTAATTTTGCAAAAATGAACTAAGTGACATCTTTCCAGATCACTGAAGTCGAGGGGGACAAAAACACCATTATAAAATCAAATTTTTTTCAGTGGTTGGAGGGTAGCAAAATAATCTGCCGACCCACAAAAATCATAGTTACGGCCTTTCTTATGTGACCAGCGTTGCAGTTTCACATAATTTAAGTGCCCATAGTACATTCTCAGATCGCTTAAGCGACCCAGATCCTAATTCCAGAATACTTAAGTGGCCCATTGCACATTTTTAAGATCACTTAAATAATCCACAGCATATTTGCAGATCACCACAGGATGGGACTAATTCCCGATATACGGTATACCTTTCGTCACCAAACACCATTCTTTTTCTCTCTGGCATATTTTTAACACCTAGAATGATACCTACATAAGCATCATTCTAGAATTAAATATTAAGCCAGGTTTTTGTAGGAGCAGGTTATCTGTGCAACGTGAGTCACAGTGTCTGCTCACCAATAAGAAAAACGATACAAATGTTTTCCTACAGAGTATAATGCATCTCAAGCCAGTGCTGTACATTAGGCGTGATTGATTTCTGGAGTAGTCAAATGCATCATACCATGGCCCCCACAAGGGGTGGGCTGACAAGGCTCCAGCCCGGGGGGCCCAGGACGACTTTCACCATTTTTTTGCTTTTTCACGATATAAATTCATCATAAACGGGCCCGTGAAAGTGTGGTCGGGGGGCCCCCGCAAAAGATCCCAGCCTAGGGCCCTGCGTCATACATTTCCCCAGATCTTCGTCTCCCTCTTTTATTGTGAAATTAAATGGGTGGATGTGCAGACAGAACAGATGATGCGCTACTCTAGAAAAACACAAACTTGTAGCATGATAGTTGCATGTTTCTGCCCACGTGCCACAGAAAAACCTGCTCCTAGGATGACCCAACTTCATGGCGTTCTTATTGTTCTACCAGTAATGCGGCACCAAATCCAGTCTGGCGATAAAAAAAATGTAGTCGCCAAGCAGTTCCATACCATAAAAGTTGGGCATTTATCCACTGCGGGCACAGTTCCAGAACACTTAAAAGACTCGCAGCATATTCTTAGACAACATGAAGGACCTGCAGCGTATTTACAGATCATTTAATTGACCTGCGACGCTGTTCTAGATCAATAGTGACTCTCCTAAAGGTTAGACACCCTTTGGCTAGAGGGTGGTACTTGTGTGTGTTTTGGACGACGATTATATCAGCAACTGCCCTAGAGAGTGGTTACCAACAATGACGTGGCTTCACATGATCATTGTTGTGACTGCCATAGGTCTGTAAAAACACATGCAGGATGACGTCACTCTCCGCTAGCATACAAATGTTTTTTAACAACTGGCTGTTGCGAAGATATATTTTGGAAAGAGAAAAGTATGGTAGCAAATAGTGACGTCATCCTTGTATAAGTCACCATCTGGTGGCAGCGTCAGCAGTTGTGAGCTTGGCCTGAGTCTGGTCCAGCCGTCCATGTACAGTTCCTTTCAGTGTACACGAGCTCCAAGGAAAGATTGAGAAATTCTGTGCCTCTGTAGTCTAGTGCATTCACCCGGAAAGTGAAAGGACGTGGGTCCGATTCCCCGCAGGGGCCGCTGAATTTTCTCTCTTTCCAAAATATATCTTAGCAACAGCCAGTTGTTAAAAAAAAAAAAACCTTCATAATAAGAATTTTCAACAAGTTGGTGCATGTTCAAGGTTTTCTAATGGGTTGTACACAAGACATCGGCCTGCCCTCTCATCGCCGCAAACTCTTCCTATATCTCTAAACGGTATAAAACCTAATATTGTAAGCATACATCTATTGTGCACAGCTTCCTACTTAAACCACAGCAGTTGCGAACAGGGAAGTGAACCCGCGCAATTCTAGCTGGTGGCAGTTATAGTGCACTGCTCGCGGGAGTGTCTGCCTGCGTGATCAGTTGGCATCATGCGAGAGTCTTATGTTGGCACCTTATATTTGTGATAAAATTAAATATAAAAGAATGACGAACATCCATGAAATGAATAGGACATGAATAGCATTCGAAAATGGGATACGATTTCAAGCATGGAATGTATAAATGACTGACCATATAAGTGGATAAATGATTGCGATTCAACGACCAAATGACAGTAATTAAAAATATTATATGCATTTAGAGAGAGATGGCTTTTTCTCGGCCCAAGATATCAAGGAAACAGTTATTTCCCGGGTATTATGCTGAGGTGAACTCGGAAAGAAAAGTCATCTTGTCTCGGCCAGGACTCAAACCCAGTCCCTCTTGCATATCGGGCAAGCATGCTACCATCTACACCACTGGAGACATGACACTGCCTTCCTTATTTCACGCACTGGTGTGAGGTGCTGAAGTAGACACTAGTGGCCTCTCTTAACTTCAGGAAACGGCTCCCGGGTGGGATGGTTTAAAGAGGGAGAGATGGCTTTTCTTTCCGAGTTCACCTCAGCATAATATCTGGAAAATAACTATTTCCTTGATTATATGCATTGTACCAATTTTTATATATTCACACAAATGGTGAAATATCTGGTGTTGAATGTGTCCAATTCATTTAGTCGCTCACTTGGTGACTCATATGGTCATCATTTTAAAATTACTTGTTTTATAAAAACAAGAATGGGCAACGTGCACAGCCGGAAGATGACAGCGAACTCGTAGGGCGTGTTGAGCGGTTCAAACAAGAAATAATTTATTCTGGTTAAAGCGGTTCAAACAAGAAATAATTTATTCTGGTTAAAGCGGTTCAAACAAGAAATAATTTATTCTGGTTAAAGCGGTTCAAACAAGAAATAATTTATTCTGGTTAAAGCGGTTCAAACAAGAAATAATTTACTCTGGTTAAAGCAGGTAAACACAGGCGCACTATGACCATCCAAATGTTCACATGGGAAATAGAAAAGGCAAGTTCAAAACCTTCAAGAATTTCCACCAATGGTTGCTCTCCATTTCTTTCTTTGCGAAGCTGTGGTGGTCGAGTGGTTATAGTGACGGACTCGCGGTGCGAGGATCCGGGTTCGAACCCCACAGTGGTGGTCGGCTGAAGTTGGTTTTCTGTGGTTCCCAACTTCAAGGCGCAAATGCGAGCCGATCTCCCCGTTAAAAAGTCTCGCCACAGAGAGCAACAGTCCTACAACGATAAACCATTCAATCATAACACTTCACTCATAGTTAGAAAAACTGGTGGCAGATGGCAGAACTACACATAACAAGCATTACAGAGAAACGAAAAAACTTCACGTCAGGTTTCACTACACGCACATTCCCGCATGTACCGATTCATTGGGGGTTCCGGGGGGGGGGTGTGGGCGGGGTGCATGTGTGGTGTAGCAGTAGTAGGTAGGGCTCTGGGATCCATGATGTTCTTGAGTCAGCCACCTCGTTGGGCAATTTGCCTGTTGTGGCGTTGTATTTGTATAATGAAAAAGTCAAGCGGGTGCTAGAACTCCCAATGCTGCCGCAATATTTGCACATGTGAACTGGGTTAATCAGTTTTCACCCGCTGCGATGAAGTGAGAAGCCATTCACTATGGACATGACTAGGGCCAGGCTTACACTATAAAAGTTTGATAGAAGATCGTTTACAAAACTTGTAAAAAAAACACAATCAATAAGCCTATCGGTTACATTCTCGTAACAGCTGCACTTGTTGATTGAATTTTTCGATTTTGTAAAGTATTGTTATCTCGCCTTAAGGAGTTATATTTTTAGAGATCCTCTGCAAACAAAAAACAGCGATATTTTAACTTCTCAAATAATGTTGGTGTAACAAGTTTCAAAGTCTGCAAAAATTATTTATTCAAATTCAACAAGTACATAGAAAAATTTTGATCTCTAAAGGCTTGTTCTGGTAAAGGAAGAATCATCTATCTTCAGAACGGCGAGGATTACACGCAACAAAAGTGTTAGTAATTGTGCATCTCTTGATATTTCAGGAATTCAAACTGAAGGGGGGAAGAGCAAAAAAAAAAAAAAAACAAAGTCAAGAGATCAAGCTAAGATTTTTGTAAGCGAGATTGCGGCAAATTAGCGATTTCAAATTTTGGCAAAATTAGAATGGATTCAAGATGGTTGTCAAACGTCATCGTAATTTCACAATGAACACGAAATACTGAATTGAAAAATTTGAAATAACCAAAGCACCAATGTAATCTATTGGCAATAAAAAATTGCCAACCTCACTTACAGAATCTTAGAGAAGCCCAATCTCAGGAGCATTGTTGGCAGCAAGTCGTTGCTTTACAGTGGGCGTGATCTTAACAGTAAACAGCGAACTCACTGAGTTTGGCAAATTGATTTCCCATCAATTTTCCTTTTATACTAGAATCGCAAGGGGCAAGTTCCCAATACACGGTATACCGTTTCGTCGCTAAATTTTTATATGCGCCAAAACAGTGATATGTCGCCAACATAAAACTTCCATGCCCTAAAATGTAGATGGCGCCACTGCTCCAGATTTTCTTTTCCAGCTTATTGTTGCCATTCCATTTTGCTCAAAGTTGGTTTTTTTTCATGCCCTTTTATCATGCTATTTCCTGTTTCTTTCCCCGATTTAAAGCTGATTGCGTAGATTTAATATATCTGCACTAGCTACAATTTGAAGGGCCGAGAAGGGTTATCGACTTCTTTATGATGATGGGCCTGTGATAATGAGCCTTTTCAATAATTTTTGGGTGTTCAAGCAGTAACCCTAGTATATTGTACCTTGCCATAGTCTTTCTGGTGGTCCGAGGTTAATATTTTCAGGTCTGGGAGCAAGGATCCTCTTTATCGGCATGAAGATTGAAGAACAGTTATTATTATATTTAATGTGTATAATTTCTTTTATTTTTATTTCCACATGTTTTTAATCATTTTTGGGTATTCGGGCAGTAACCCTAGCGCTAAATCGGGTTTGGCAATAAAAAAAGTTGCAAAATCGTGGTATACCTTATATTGTGACTTGCAGAGTGTTGTGGTCGCAAATACACTTACACAGTGTGCATTTTTTAGTGTTGCTACCAGTCAGTTTTCTGTCAAACTATTTTCAAAAATCTAAAGCAACGATGTGTCCCGGACGTAACACACTTGCAATATAGCACCAATTAGCTTATATTTCTGCAGCATTTTTTTCTCCTCAGGGAGTTTCTTCATCATGGGAGAATTCGCTAGGTGTATCGACATCACTCTGATCTAGTTCCTTGTGTGTACTTTTATGTAGCATCAAATCAGATTTTCTTGAAAACCTTTTCTTGCACTGGGAGGAATTGTGCGATTCCTTGTGGTCGCGTAAGGTACTAGAAGAATATAACTTTTTCCCGCACACATCACACTCAAGGCACTTTTTCTTAGAATGCATTTTCCTGAAATGACGAGACAAGTACTTTATATCGGCAAAAGACTTGTGACAGAAATCACACTTATGTACTTTCCCGTTGTGCAAGCCTTTGTGACGACCAAGATAGTGGGCATTTGCAAGCATTATGCCGCACACGTCACACTTGAAAGGTTTTTTGACATTGTGAATTTTGACGTGCTTGGCAAAATCCCCAAGAGTGAAATATTTCTCCTCGCAAAACTCGCATTCAAAAAGTTCAGTGGGTGTGTTGCTGCCATCAGGTCCTTCGTGTGTTCTTCTATGGTCTATCAAATCAGATTCTTTGTTGAACCTTCTGGCACAAATCTCACACTGATAGCGATTGCCAGCAGTGTGTGATTTCCTGTGAGCGGAAAGGGTACTACAATGACCATATGTTTTTCCGCATGTGTCACACTTGTACGGCTTCTCCCCAGTGTGGACCCTCTTGTGACTGATCAGGTACCTGACATCAGCGAAACCTCTACTGCAGATGTCGCAATTGTATGTCCTCCCTTTGTGCAACTCTTTGTGGCGCGATAGATCCCAGGCATACGTATACACTTTGCCACAGATGTCACACCTGTTTTCGGACTTCTCTTCGCCATGAACTTGTTTGACATGCTTGTCAAGATCGCCTGAGCGGGAATACTTCTTGCCGCACATCCTGCACCTTAACTTCTTTCCCGTGCCGGTGTGAACGTGCATGTGTCGCTTGAGGTAGTACAGCTGCGTGTAGGTCTTCAAGCACAGCTCGCACTTGTACTCCTTACTCTCCGCGTGCAGCAACTCGTGCCTCTTGAGAGATTTGCGGTGCTTGAAATCCAATTTACACAAGGGACACGAGATCTTCCCACCTTCAGGAGGGTTCTCCTTGGCTGCTTTCAAGCGCACAATGATCGCCTCGTTGGGGCCATTCTTCGTGGCTTCTTCTTCTTCAGACATGGTGTTGCCAAAACTTCATTAATTGAATGACAAGAGAGTTTAAGCCACCTATAAATTTGTAATGGCCAATTCACTTTTTTTCAACCCACCTCCGGATGGGATGCCAGGAAAGACGCCAAGGAGTGCACTGTTAAATGAGTAGGCTTTTTGATAACTGACAGGAAATAAAAATAATATTCGGTAAATTAGGACGCGAAAAATAACACCAAATTACGGTAAATCATTACATTCGCGTCCTTAACATGAGTAAAACAGACGCATTTATCTTTAGTCAGACACTCATAGGTTTGTCTGGCAAGACTAGGACGTTCAAAAGCTAAAGATAAGCAATAATTGCTATATTCCCACCATGTGACTAATGTCCGGACGGCTTTGACATGTGAGTGCAAGAAATTGTTGTCATGTTGCATTTCTTTTAATACAGTCGACTCCCGTTTTAACGAATACCGTTATAGCAAAAATTTCGTTTTAACGAACACTTTTCTAATCCCTCAAATAAGCTTATATCGGAACAAAGTAAGAACCTGGAATTCCTTTATAACGAAGTGATATCTCAGGTGTCTTGGAGTCCGTTAAAACGGGATTCGACTATACTTAAACTTGTCACATTTTTTCCGCCATCTTGGAAAAAGAAAAATAATCATGCCTTCCGGAATTCTCGGTGAGGCCCATTTCAATCAATAATAACTACAGTTGCAGGGTCTGGTGCCCTGGGCGCAGGACCAAAAGGGGCGCAAATTTCACTCTTTTAGTCCCCCCCCCCCTTCAACAACAAAGGGAACGCCAAAATGTGTGCGTATCCCAAATCTAGTCGCGCCCAGCAACCCCTCTAGTGAGGTGGTGTTTGAATTCCTTATCTAAACGAAATATGTTATGACCATTTCACGAGAATCAATAATCTGACTATAAGCATGCAGTAAAAGTGTCCCGGTTTTTCCCATATTTTACACGAATCCTACTTGAATGTTTATTCTTTATTGAAGTCAAAGATTAAAATTATTTTTCAACTCATAAATTATATTGTGATGATTACGACTATAAATGAGAACATAAATCTCCCGCATTTGTCTTTTAGAACGTTTTGTTTTTCGTAAAAATTAAAATTTTTATCCACTGCAATTTGCGGTAATGCTTCATTTTCTGGCATTGGGATTTTTCCGTAATTTCAACAATATTTGGCAACTTTGTTCGTATTTGGCGTCATTTTTGGCTATGATTAGCGATGTCCCATATTTTCCCGTATTTGGAATCACAATTTCCCGTATTTTTCTCGAGGAAATATGGTCACCCTAATCTGCTTGAGCCGTGAAAAATGGTGTGATCATTTTTTGTGATATAGGCAGGAACTGTGATTGAATCGAGTTGAATATCATTTTTTCACTCTGTCGAATCAACACTTACGATCACCGTCTTTGCTATTACAATTCTGAAAAAAATTGAAAAAAACAAAACTAACTTTATCATCACCATGTGTGAGCACATATTTATTTTTTATACTTAATGGCAGCACCATCAGTTAAATAAAAAAAATGGAATTTTCTCCTCACCTGTCGTCTGCTTCTGCCAAGGTCTTTTGTTTTTAGCATCTCCTCATGTACCTAAAAAATAACTGAACTGCGAATTGCAACATTCAGTTCAGTTCTTTGGCCCCGTCTATAAGGACCCAGACTGAATGAGGTTGTCTGCTTTTCTTTTAATGAGCTTTACCTTATAAATAGTTATTATTTATTGTGCAAGATGGCAGCAGCAGTAGTAGAATAAAAAAGAGTGTAAACTTACTTTTCACGTGTCGTCTGCTTCTACCAAAGGTATTTGTCTTGAGCGCCTCCTTATGCCCCAAAAAATAACTGAACCGTGTATTACAACATTCAGTTCAGTTCTTCGCTTTCTTTCACGAGGAACTGGACCGAATGAAGTATTTTGCTTTTTTTCAAAAAATAGGTTTCACCTGCTAAATAGTTATTTTTTCCATGATAAGATGGCAGCAGCAGTAGTACAATTAAAATTTTTTTTCTAAGAGCATGGTTTACAGTTGTTCAATTTAGGGAGAATATTGGTGGCAATGGTAATGTCATTGAGATAACAGTTGTTCCTTTGTAAAATTATGCTGATATTGCATTGTTTGTTCAGATTATTAGGATCAAGTTTGTGCCAGATTTTTGAATGACCTTAACGGTACGTATGAGTGAACATTTCTTCTGCAATGCTGTTGAGATATTTTACTGTATTTGTTAACCGATTTTACTGCTGTCTTTGTTCATTCGCCACTGAACTTGAAAATGACCCATTTCACCTCGAGCCCAGTATAAGCAAATTAAATTGTTACAACTTTTTAGTTACAAGCTGTACAGCTGTAAACAAACATGAGAGGACATTTATGACATGGTCAATTCTAACTTTCTTAACACGGGTTAACCCATGATGTTTGATGATCGGTATGGAAAATGAAAAATTCCGCCAGGGACGGCCATATCATCCACATATTGGGAGAAAAACAGTAAACAATGGTGAGAAGGGGGGGGTGTCGTTTAGGACCCTGTAGGTGCTCAGTTCGAGCTTTACGCTAGAGCCGCTGATCCAAACTGCAAAGAAACGGTGTTCCGTGGCCGAAACTGGAATTTTTTTTCGATTCTCATAGGCGGAGATAGACTTGGAAGTCTGGAGGGGGAAGGGGGCACGATGATGATGTCAATTCATATATATGACATGAATGTCGCTCTCCACTTGTTAATACAAGATATATCTTGTATTACCAAGTGGAGAGCGATATTCATGTCATATATATAGCCCTCTGGTGGCTCGTCGTCCATGAGCTATTAGCTGATCGGTTTCACCGTCCATTGCACGGTTCCGTTCGGCATATATACGCTCTAGCGAAGGAAAATCTCTATCTCCTCTGTAGCTTAGTGGTCAGAGCACTCGTCCGGCAATCGAGGGACCCTGGTTCGACTCCCGGTAGAGGCAGAGATGAGTTTTTTCCTTCCTTAAAAAATTAACATCTCAAATACTAAATATCTTCACAACATCCAGTCTTCTGTATATCTTGAATTCATATATACATTGGATCAGTCGACTCCACCTTTGACGCTGGAGGGGAAATGCCTCCGTATCTCCGCCCATGGTTTTTCCCTACTCTTATTCAGCGTTGTTTAACTGTGTATTCAATAACGGAAAAATATGTATGTTTACGAATATGAAATAGGCTTCAAAATTAGCTAAAAAGGATGTAACTCAGTAAGAAGATGTATACAATACACCATTCAATACAAAAACTTTTCTTTGGTAATTCGATAATATGACAGAAAAGATGTAAAACGAGCGTGTCAAATCAAGTCTATAATATGACCCTGTAAAAATAAATGGTTTAATCATTTATGATGAGGAGTTTGGAGCAAATTACTTTTATTATTATTCCTGCACATTCACTGCATGTTGAAGCTGCGCAACCCCTGCTAAAAATTAACAGATTTGTTTCCACATTTTGATGTTTCTTAAAAAAAGACTCGTTTCTTTTTTTTTCTTCTTTGTTTTGATGGTTAACGAAGTTACGAGATCAAAAGCGCACAAACGTGTATTCTTGCGTAAGGGTGACACGTATGATGAACGCATCTCTTCAGTAACATTTTAGGGGAACTGCTTTCGAAAAATAGTTTCGCCGTTCTGTACTGTTCTATACAAAATCCAGGAACTTATTGTAGTGAGAACCAGGATGTTGTAGAAAATGTGCACAGAAGCCACCTCCGTGAGACTACCTTCACAGATTTTTTCGGTCATTTTATCGGTACATCTACTGCAAATTTTGTTGAATTTTAGTATGAAATAGCTTCTGGGGAAGCTTTTTAGGGCTGATACTGTCGATATCGACTGTTAGATGAAGAGTGCTGACTGATAAAAAGTTTTTTTTTCCCTTGATAAATTTTCATTGACTACGTTGTATTCCAGTAGTGATGTTTCGTGCAACTGGAGTTTCATCATCTTTATTGTGTGAGGTACTTCTCTTCGATTTCGTCTCACCGTCCCTACGAAGCTCGTATTTTTTTGGTTTTTAGCATTTCAGCTAGCTTCAGTGTAGTGAAAAAAAAGTTGCCATCAGTGATATATTTCTGTCCTTGTTGTCAAATGGATTGATCAGTTGGTGGGTGACTACGTGCTCTGAAAGAGAGAGACTCATCATTGGACGCTGGTTCTTACTTAGATTTGGAAATCAATTCAAAATGTATTTGGTGTCCACCTGAACTGCAAGCCAGAATTCTATTGCCTTTCTGAATGATTTGAAATAGGAGCGACCCAGTCTTATTTCAATGAATTTTATGTTGTGAACCGGAATAAATATATTAACGGTAAAAAAAAACTATTATTTTTTTTTTTGCCCCAGTCTTTTACTTCATTTACACTCATGTCCATAAATTAAGGATAATTCAGAATCGCACGGAAATCGAAATCTAAAGTAAAAATTTCACCTGTAGAATTATCACACACATCTGCAAGAATGATATGCAAATTTCAGGAAGCCACCAGATGATGCCGATAGTACGTCACAATGACGAGAGTGTAAGATGGGGGTATATAAGAAAAGGTGGCAAAGATGTAAAATTGTTCACAAGAGTTCTGTAAGGCGCTCAGTGCCATAAGCGAATAGTTATGACACAGAGGACGCATGTGGATGATTTTTTACGTGGTAGAATTATCGGCCGCCTGGAATGTGGGCGTACTCAGATGGAAGTATCCGAGGAACTTGGCAATGCCCAAAGTAGGGCTTTGGCAACGATTCCAAGATAACGGAAATGTCAGTAGACGTTACAGTACAGGTCGCCCCCGAGTTACAATGCCAAATGAAGACCAGTATTTGGCAGTAACTGCCAAAAGAAGCAGACGGAGCAAAGCATCCGACCTGTCTCGTCAGCTATGGGCAGTCACGGGTACCACAGTTTCAAGGCAAACCGTGTACAGACGTTTGGGAGATATTGGTCTATATGCTCGCAGGCCTGTCAGATGTGTTCCGCTCACGGCAACTCCCTGTCGGCAGCGATTAGCGTGGAGTAGAGAACATGCAATGTGGACATCGTCACAGTGGGCTTGTGTGATGTTTTCCGACGAGTCCAGGTTTAGCTGGCAGTCTGATTCACGTCGGACTTTCATATGGAGAACGCCAGGTACCCGTTACCACCAAGACAACATCATTGAACAACACTGTTACGGTGGTGCAGCATTGCTCGTTTGGGGTGGAATTATACTGGGTTCCAGAACAGATCTGCATGTTCAAACCGGAACCATGAAAGCTCAAATTTATCGGGACATCATTCTGGAACAACATGTACGTTTGTTTAGGGGTGCCATGGGCGCCGAATTTGTGTTTATGGATGACAACGCTCGTCCTCACCGAGCAAACATTTGTAAACGAATGCCTTGAATCTGAGGATATAACCCGTATGGAATGGCCAGCATTCTCACCTGATTTGAATCCGATAGAGCATGTGTGGGACATGCTTGGCCGACGAGTTGCAGCTCGTCAACCACCTCCTACATGTGTACCGGAACTTCGGAGAGCATTGCCTGCTGAGTAGAGTGATCTTCCCCTATAATTTGATACTCAGCATGCCTAGGCGTTGTACGGACTGTATTTCATCGCATGGGAGACATAGAATGTATTAACCATCATACTAACCATGTAATAGTAAGTTTTTGTAAAGGAGATATTTTTTACAATTGCTCCAGGGAGCAAAAATCGTAGTTTTTATGAATGGTATTATACATACACCATCGTTTTTGTTCTTTATCTATTGTTTAATAAATGGGCTTTATGAATAAGTAACGTTTGTTTTGTTTCTGAACCTTTATTTGCTGGAGCTGGCATTATCCTTAATTTATGGACATGAGTGTATTTAGGAGAAATTTAAAATAAAAGTTGTTTTGGCAACTGCTGTACGTCTGGTCCAAAAATACGTTGGAAAAATTGTATTTTTTCTCTCGAAAAATTCCACAAAAAATAGTTTACATAATTTTTTTGCATATAAATTTCGAATGTAAGTGTATGAATTATGTTTATTGATATTTTGTATATTTTTGTGAATATTTTCATGAAAAATTCACTTGAATATATTGAAAATTGAAAAAGTTACGATTTATTTTCTCAAACAATGCCTCTTAAAAATCGAGCCTCGGAAATGTCATCTTCGTCATTTTTTGATAAATTCTAACGTTTTTTTTTCTCAAAAGGTTTTATACATATGCAAATAATATTAGTAAGGATGGTGAAAGCGACAAATATTTAAAAAAAAAAAATCAAAATCTGTGACCATGGGTGTCATTTTGACATTTTGCTAGGTGATTTTAAATGGAATGACCCTCTCGGATTGTCGAGAAGATCCAGCCATTCAGGATTGTATACCTTCTTCATCAGCACCATTATTTTCGTCATCACCCATACAGTAAGCTTGTTTTATTTTAGATTTATAGGAGATTATTTTCTTCATCAGATGCATTAGACTCCATATCAGAGGGAAGCTCCGAAATTAGTATGATATTGCTTCCTCTGCACTAAAGGAATTTTTTAGGCATTTCACCACCAATACAAATAATAAATACACAATATACGGGGGTGGGGGAGACCTTAAGGCAAAAGATAAATTCCAGAAAATAAAATTAAAACAGTAAATAGAACATATAGAAAGTAGTCGTCAGCAGTCACTATAAAACCACTAGAATGAAAGAATCTTCCATTCTAACCCCGAAACTCCTCTATATATATGCATCTGAGATGTTCCAACACCATTGCTGCTGTCACTCATTTTCCAGTAAACAATAGAAAAAGAGGAGGAAATGAAGAAAAACGAGGGCGATTCGTCTCAGAGTGGTGATTTCATACTGACGACACCAGGGGTATCTCATTGTTCTAGATGTAGGGTGTCCTCAGTATGGAACCACCTTTTTAAAACTTCCATAATTTGATTTTGAACTATTCTTAAGTTTATTGAATGGCTTGATTTCACCAAATAAGGCGAAAACTATAAAAAAAAAAAACATCTGCAGTTTTTGAAAAAAAATGTTTTTATTAGGAAATCAGGAAATAAATTTTGAAACAACTAAAGTTGAATCCCATTATAACGAACTCCGAGAGACCAAAGAAATCACTTCATTATAACAAAATTTTGTTATAAAGGAATTCCAGGTATTTGCATTTTGTTCTTACGTAAACTTATCTGGGGGGATTTGAAACGTGTTCGTTAAAATGAAATTTTTGCTATAATGGTATTCGTTAAAACGAGACTCTACTGTATCACACATAAAAACAGAGAAAATGGCGGATGTTTTTACCACTTGCTAAACAAAACCAGTATGATGCTGACATCTCTGATATAAAACTTGCTTAAGAAACGTGCTAATGTTGTTCTGATATTTAAAGAGGGTAGTAGAGAAACTGTTTCCAATTATCGTCCAGTGAGTTTGATGAATTCCATCTTGAAAATTTTGGAAATTATTGTCTAAAGGCAATTAGGGAAGTGGATAGACGAGAATAGTGTATTGTCAGATAATCAGCATGGGTCCAGGAAGAGAAAGTCATGTGTGACTGACCTCCTTTGCTTCCATGATCATGTGATGACAGCTTTGTGTAAGGGCAAAAATGTAGATGTTTACCTTGATTTCTAGATGGTATTTGATCGGTTCCAACATGGTAAACTCTTGAAGCGTTTACACAAGATTGGGATTGGGAGCAACTGGCTGAACTGGATAGAATCGTGGTCAAGAAATAGGTCACAACGAGTTATGGTGAAGAATTGAGAATTCTCTGGTTGGACAGGGGTCACAAGTGGAGTTCCTCAAGGAAGTGTCCTTGGCCCCATACTTTTTCACTTTTTATCGATAAACTCGAT